>NC_048300.1:46584037-46831286 GCF_013100865.1 Trachemys scripta elegans | reverse complement strand
GCCCCACCGATCCGCCTCTCCCCCCCCCCCCCCCCATGCCTCTCACCGGCTGCAATCAGCTGTTTCGCGGCGTTCAGGAGGCTGAAGGGGAAAAGGGAAGTGCTATTAAACACATCACTTATCAGGCCTTAGTTTGGATTCCAAAGGATAAATAGCGATTGTTTATTAAACTAAAGGAAGGTCAGAAGACAGTATTCAATACACAGAAGAAGCTCCACTGAAATCTGTTTAAGAAATTTTGTTCTTTGCTTCTTCCACTAGGGACTTCACCATTGCTATTGATTTTACATGGAAGGCACTCAGATACTATGAGGAGTAGCAGTATAAAACAATTAGGGATAGATATTATCCAAATACTGGATATAGGCCCTTTCTCAAAAACCTTGGCATCAGTGCTCATGGTAAGCACTGCTATTGACAGTGGAGCAAATGCCAAGAGACTTCAACTCCTAGAACCAATGGATTAATACATACAAGTAATTACAATAAGTTGTTAGAAAAAAAAAAAACATTTAAAAGTTTAAAAAAAGAGCTTTGTCCTACAGTAGCAGGATTGCCCCGGCATTTACATGGAAAAAGTATGCGTGGATATTGCTGAAATATCCACAACAAATTTAGTGGTATACAGCTTCTAGGCAGGGCGGAGTACAAGCAATCTCTAGTCCACAGCCTCCTAGCTGGAGCAGACAGCAATGAACAGTCTATAAGGGAAGCTCTGGCCTTCTGGGTGGGGTGGGGCAGGCTTTTGCCTAAGCGGAGTGCCCCAGGGGTCAGTCCTGGGGCCGGTTTTGTATACCATCTTCATTAACGATTTGGATGATGGGATGGATTGCACCCTCTGCAAGTTTGCGGATGACACTAAACTGGGGGGAAGGTAGATATGCTGGAGGGTAGGGATAGGGTCCAGAGGGACCTAGACAAATTAGAGGACTGTGCCAAAAGAAATCTGATGAGGTTCAACAAGGACAAGTGCAGAGTCCTGCGCTTAGGAAGAATCCCAAGCACTGCTACAGACTGGGGACCGACTGGATAAGCGGCAGTTCTGCAGAAAAGAACCTGGGGATTACAGTAGACAAGAAGCTGGATAGGAGTCAACAGTGTGCACTTGTTGCCAAGAAGTGCTAACAGCATATTGGGCTGCATTAGTAGGAGCATTGCCAGCAGATCAAAGGAAGTGATTATTCCCATCTATTCAGCACTGGTGAGGCCACATCTGGAGTATTGCATCCAGTTTTTAGGGGCCCCCCACTACAGAAAGGATGTGGACAAATTGGAGAGAGTCCAGCAGCGGGCAATGGAAATTATTAGAGGGCTGGGGCACATGGCTTATGAGGAGAGGCTGAGAGAACTGGGCTTATTTAGTCTGCAGAAGAGAAGAGTGAGGGGGGATTTGATAGCAGCCTTCAACTACGTGAAGGGGAATTCCAAAGAGGATGGAGCTAGGCTGTTCTCGGTGGTGGCAGATGACAGAACAAGGAGCAATGGTCTCAAGTTGCAGTGGAGGAGGTCTAGGTTGGCTATTAGGAAACACTATTTCACTAGGAGGGTGGTGAAGCACTGGAATGGGTTACCTAGGGAGGTGGTGGAATCTCCATCCTTAGAGGTTTTAAAGGCCCAGTTTGACAAAGCCCTGGCTGGGATGATTTAGTTGAGGTTGGTCCTGCTTTGAGCAGGGGGTTGGACTAGATGACCTCCTGAGGTCTCTTCCAATCCTAATCTTCTATGATTCTATGATTCCTGGCTAAGGCAGCCAACAAACACAGAGTCTAGGCCCCCAGTCTCTTTTCTGGGGCAAGCCACAAACAAAGTGGCTTAGGGGTGACTAGACCACAAGACCAAAGGTGGGGTTGGCAGCAGAAGGATAAGGGGATCTGGGCCAACCCTACTCCACCAGGTCCCAGCCAAGGGCCCTAACAGTGACAAAAGTGGAGCAAAGTCTCGTTTCCCTGGCTCCTTCCTACCCCATTCCAGGTGCAGGGCTCCATAATCCAAGGGTGCTTCATCTCCTCAAGGTACAGGGCTGATGGCAGTCCTGACAACTCATGCCCAGGATAGGTCTCCTCCAGGGGCAGGGTGCTGCACAGCGCAGTTTCAATTCCAGAGTGCCGCAGCGGGCTGGAGATATCTGCCTCCTTCCATGGGTCCCACTCAACTTTATCCTTCCTGCCCCACCCTGGTACTTCTGTTGAAGGGTGAGGAGGATTTGGCTCCTCCCACCAGGCGGAGTGTAATGGTTCCTCGTTCTCAAGTCTGGAGGAAGGCCACTCTGCCTCACTAAACTCACAATCAGGAATTACAACCTTGTAGCTAAAGAATGGTGGTTATGAATCAGGAGAACTGGATTCCATTCTAGTTTCTGCCACAGACTATCTGGGTGACCATGGGCAACTCACTGAACCTTTCTATGCCTTTATCACCCAATCTGTGGAGTTGAGATAATGCCACTTACCTATATGACAGGGGTGTTGGCACGCTAAATTAACTGATCTTTGAAGAAATGTGCATTGAGATCCTGAAATGAAAGGTGCTATAGATGCAAGGCATTCATTATTTCCCCATTCAGCCTCAAAAATCCCTCATTTTGATGATGCCATTAACAGAAATGTGAATAACTGAGAAACTAGTCACATATTTGCAAGCCACTCCACTTTTAACTCTCTTTTCACAATGATTGTGTTGTTGTGTAAGTAACTGACATGAAAAAACCATAGGCTGAAGACATGGGCAGATTTTTGTGTCATTAAACCAGAATGGCAAAAACATATACAACATTATTATTAATTCTCTTATCATAGTGCCTCGGGGTCACAATCCAGCACCCCGCTGAGCTAGGTGCTGTGCATACAAAGAACAAAGAGAGCTCACAATCTAAGTATAGGACTAGGGACAACAGATGGATATAGGCAGACTGACTATATAGGGGGACTACAAAGAAACTATGGAATATTTTAAATATATTATATATGTTTGCTACAACTGAAGATGGATTTAAAAGTAAAGATTTAGAATCATGGTAAAATCCATAATGTAATATGACTGTACAGTTGATCAAACCTGGGATTAAGGGCTTTAACATGCAATCTTTATAAATCGCCAGTGAAGGAGATGGAAGATTGATCCATTTAAAGAGCACAGGAGCAGACCCTCAAACGGATTGCCAGAATACTTTCAGTTGTCACAAAGATGTCCTCACAACTAAATTCAATTTCTAAGAAATACAATATAAAAATAACTCGCATAAAAGAATCTTACTTTTCAGCTTTAACAGTACATCCTACTGGCACATCTGTTTTAGTCATTCACCTTGTTCCTTAAATAAATCCCTTTATTAACTAGTATAATACAACTCAGACATTACCACCGTAAACAAATATGTTTGGCACAGAACTACCTGCACAGCTCCAAGAATAGAGTATAAAATTTTTTCTTTGTGGTTTAATTGTCTGAAAAAAAGACCCCTATGTTACAGTAACATGAGGAGGTTGCCCTGAAACGTACAAAGAAAGTAAGGAAATTTAGAGTGCACTGAAAATTCAGTTCAACGCTGATCCTCACTTGACATCATTGCAACAAGGCTCTGAAGCAAAGCAGCTCTATGCCTGCAACTGTGTGATCAGTTAAGGACAGCGTCAGACCATATTGTCTGTCTTAACTTTAGATTTTCTTGCCTTTGAGAGTTTAAATCAAACCCTTACCATTACTCCCAACAGATTTTTGTGGTTCATGTTTCTTTTTAAAAAATGGCTTTAAAAGTATAGGCCCCATGTCCCTATAATCTGTTTTTGAAACTCTCTGAATACAAATTTATGGTCCACTAGCAAAATGTGGATTTACTTTCTGTACTGATTTTTTTAAAACAGAAGTTATATGAAGTACTTTGGAGCACATGAAAGACTCAACCCTTTAAAAGAAAAAAAGTTTCCTCCTGTTCAAGTCAACCTCAAAACTCTGGCTTGTTTAAAGAACATAGCCTACCTCTCTCCCTCCTCCTCCCCCCAAACAAGCATTAGAAATGCAACATTATACAAGCTGAACTAACTCTAAACACTAAAAAATGGGAGAGAGATAAACAGTGCTAAGGAACACCAGGCACCCCATAAATGGAATCTTTAAAATGCTTCCAAATGTCTTCACATCTCGCCTGCATTGTTTTGTCTGAATGGATTATTAAGGAATTGTTTTAAGTGTGCATTTTTTATTATAATTGCTTGTTCAGGGGAATATATTAGGGACTGAATCTATGCTAATCCATAATTTCAAGATAAGAATTCAAAATAGTACACAGGGATCCAGGAATCTGAACATATGTATAAAAAAGAAATGCATTACGAAAACCTGTGACTGACTGACTGTACCACAGCGACTCATTTTAATTATTTACATTTTTATTTAAATACAAAGGTAGTTGTTATGCAGATTAAAGGCCAAATTCGAAGGTAATGCATGAAGAAGTGTAAATTAGACATCCTTTAAGTAATTTAGAAATACTTTAGTAATGTGTAAATCTAACTTAAACACCAATGTAGAAAACATAAGTGAAAGCAGGGAGGTAATTTACATCTTTTCCAGTTCTCTGGAGAATAGATTACACCAATTTAGACTCTAATTTATGCCATTTTAGGTATCACCTTTAAATTGGTCCTGCAAAATGTCATTTGGAAAATATTTTTAACATAAAAAGAACTCAGTACTATTGGTACTGTATTGATTAGTTAATAAATAATTGTACTTGTACAACATAAAACTTAAGATGATGTGAAAACATCAATCAGCAAAAGCCTAGTTATAGCAAGAAGGTGGATGCCTCAGGTAAGCAGGGTAAGACGGCATATCACTCATTTTAAATGTTCCTACTTTCCTTTCTGCTGGTACAGAAGTGTAGTCCAATCATGGATTGCCGGCTCCACTCTCTGTGTGACAAGCACTCTGCTGATGAAATCACACATGCTACAAACCCAGCTAGAAAACTTGGAGCTGGCCTGGAAAGGGCAAGTACTAGCTATACCTTTTTCAGAAGTTTTTAAAATGTTACACTGAGAGCTTGCTGATGTGCCACATGGCATGGGAGCTGGGAATTTGTTGTGGAGCTAAGAACCCTGTACAAAGAAAGAGAAAGGTAAACTTAAAGTTAGTAATATGCTCATTATCCTGCCGCCTTCTTTATTCTGATTGGGGCTCTGTACAAGACATTCTAATGCTGGATTTTTGTTGGTTTACATTTATATTCAAGAAAGATCACGCATGTCAGGCAACAGAGCAGGGTGCCAGATGAAAGTGTTTAACGCTCTAGGGTGAAATCCAGGTAGCGTTGAAGTCAATGGATGTTTTCCCATTGATTTCAACGAAGCCAGATTTCACCCCAGTACCAAATTTTTTGCTGGTGCAATTTGACCCACTGCAATAATTTCCAGCAGCAGAGAATTTGGCACATACTGTAGTTTTATCTGAATTTAAATAAGTAAAAATAAACAATCTACTTGAACCTTAAGATGAATAACTTTATGAGAAAAGAAAAAAACTCGTTATTGCCCTTTTTTCCCTAGTTTAACTTTTAAAACTCTTTAGGATGAATTGTGCAAACCCTTATACTCAGGAATAAAGGCACTTAATGCATATAAGGGCTTGCAGGATCAGGTTTTCTGTTTAATAAACTTGGTCAAACAAAACTACACATTATTCCTGTATCAAAATCCTAAAGCCCAGGGTACATTTCATGCCAAATTTATAAGTCCCTCAAAAACGGGATAATATTTTAGAAACATGGACACAAACACATTGCTATTGTTAACAGGGCAGCCTTACGGTGTCATACTGCACCAATAGTTACTGCATTAGATATGTGTCAGGAGAAGTTCAAGAAAATTAGACTTGAAAGTATACTTAAACAAAAGGGGGAAAGAAAAGATTGCCTATATACATATCCAATTTTCAAACACTTCTAAACTAGGACCACTCACCATTAGCCAAGACTCATTCATGCTGTTCCACAGAACTCAGTGGGCCAGATTCTGATTGCACTAATGTAACCAATCTATACTGGAATTGCTCTGGATTTACACCAGTGTAAATGAGAGTAGAATGGATCAATTGGCGGGGGGAGGGATAGCTCAGTGGTTTGAGCATCGGCCTGCTAAACCCAGGGTTGTAAGTTCAATCCTTAAGGGGGCTATTAAAGGATCTGGGGCAAAAATCTGTCTGGGGATTGGTCCTGCTTTGAGCAGGGGGTTGGACTAGATGACCTCCTGAGGTCCCTTCCAACCCTGACATTCTATGATTCTATGTAGCAAGACTTTAGAAGGCTATAGGTATTTTTGTTGGGGGAGGGGAGAATCCTATTACCTTATACACAACTCCTGACAATTCTGGCTATTGGATCTTTTCTCCACTGGGTGTAATTTTTGGCTGATAGCAAAGGGACACAGACACTGGTTTTATATTTTTTAAAAATCACTCTTATTTTAGACTAGACATCACACAATATTGAAAAAGGAGGAAAAAGCCTTTATTCTCATTTTTGCAAACCCTTGCTGTTTCACAGCTAATCTCTGCTAATGACTGGAAGATCCACTGCACGTTAATTAATACTATGAATTAGTGGATTTTTTTTTTAAGTCAAGGATAGTACACAAAAATTGTTTATCTTTAATTGCATGAGAAAATCCTTCTTAGCCTACCAGTAAAAGTTTGACAGTACAGTCTGTAAAAGTATTGACATTTTAATAATTTGAGGCTTCACTGGGACGCTATGGAAACAAAGTGCACCTTTCCATAAGCAACACTCCCTTTGAAGTCAGAACAGAATATACTTAGGCAGGAAAAAATCAAAGGCACAACTACAAAAGGGGCAATAACTGGTAATCCTGCTGAAAAGGATTGGGGGTTATGGTGGATCACAAACTGAATGAATCAACAATGAGATGCAGTTGCAGTAAAGGCTAATATCATTCTGGAGTGTATTAACATGAGTGTCATATGTAATTGCCCTGCACTACCTAGCACTAGTGAGGCCTCAGCCGGTCTCCAATTCTGGGTGCCACACTCCAGGAAAGATGAGGAGAAACTGGAGAGTGTCCAGAGGAGGGCAACAAAAACAATAAAAGGTTTAGAAAACCTGACCTATGAGGACAGGTTAAAAAAATGGGCATGTTTAGTATTGAGAAAAGAAGACTGAGAACAGTCTTCAACTATGTAAAGGGCCGTTATAAAGAGGACAGAGACTGTTCTCCACATCCCCTGGAAGTAGGACAAGAAGTAATCAGCTTAACTGGCAGCAAGGGAGATTTAGGTTAAATATGAGGAAAAACTTTTTGCTTATAAAGGATAAACACTTGGATAGGCTTCCAACGGAGGTTGTGGAATCCTCGTCAGTGGAAGTTTTTAAGAACAGGTCTGACAAACACCTGTCAGGGATGGTCTAGGTATACTTAGTCTTTCCTCAGAGCAAGGGGATGGACCAGATGACCTCTCAAGGACCCTTCTAGCCCTACATTGCTATGATTCTATAAACACAGACCTATGTACCACTTAAGTCTCATTCATATCTTAAAATAAAACGTAAGTGGGACTTTAAGTGGTGCTGCACAGACCTCGTACAGACCCTCTTCAAAGTGGTGAATTAACCTTTAAATATTTACTGGTAAGTGGAGTGAGACCAAAAATTCCTAATGGCAAGAGCTATGTGGTTTGGGGGGAATTAGTGGGCCAATATCTGCTTTTAAATATCTGCAACAGTTTAAATCCCAAATAACTCCATTGTAGCATCTTTTAGAGGTAGTGGAAAAACAGATTAAGTCTATAGGATGCTACACTGGAGTTACTCGGGATTTATATCACTGCAACAGAGCCCTATTCTGCCCAGCGAGTTTTATACCATAGTATTATTTTATTGTTTTGATCTGCAAAGCACATCAATTTTAAAAATTTCTACACAACTGTAGTATTTACTATTTGAGTTCAAATGGCCTTCTCAGAGACCACTTCTTCCCAAGTGTCCTGCTATTGGTGACTGCAGACCTACTGTCAGTTTGCTGAATGAATATGGCCAGAGACATACCAGAAACTCTATTTGGAGCACTGGAAGGCACTTCTAAGCCATGCTCTGAAGTTCAGAATGGCAGCTTTCCAGAACTGGTGGCAAACAAGGTAGAAGGGATCGGCAGATGACACAGGGGCTCAACAGGCTAATCACAATGAAAGAACCCAATATTTACAATGAGAAAAACATAATGAATGCTTTAAAATAAAGAATGTAACATACATCTCAAACCCGCATAACTGCTGGGAAACAAAATGAATAATGCTGCAACAGCAGAATTCTTACCCATTCCCAAGGTGGAGATAACAGGTTTCCCCCTGCACTAGGAAAAAGTTGAAATGAAGAGAAATGGGAGGAAGAATGCCACTAGAGTATAGATGAAGGAACAAGGAACCTGAGACAGAACCATTATTATACACTGCTTTTCCTCCCTCAAGGTACCTGCTGGGCAAAGATGCATTCACTGTAGGCATGTATTTCATATGGGTATGTTATCCTGAATGTTAAACTGTTCACGTACTTGCAGCACATAAACAGCAAAGGATACATGAGAAATGAAATGAAAAGACATTCAATTTGCAAAAATATGCTTTCTCCATGCTGCAGAATAGTGGTATAGTGTAAATTCCAAGATAGGTCTTGATATCTATGTGGTCAGAATAAAGAGAAACAGCTTGACAATATCTGAAATCCATCTATGCGTCCATCAAATCCCACTTCTACAAGGCTCCTTTGTTTTAAATTTATGAATGAGGTTAGGGCTCATGAAACTGAGGGATTCATAACATTTGCTTGAGCCAAACATAGTATGGATAGGCACGGTGCATGCTACCCCATACAGCTCTGCCAATCCATCTCAATCTTGACCTACAATACTCCTGCTGCTTTTCCAATCCTAGGCTTCTCATGAGCAGAGACTGCTGCCAATGTAGCTGAATGGTGCCAAACTGTCTGGGGGTTTTGTGATGTGGCCAAACGGGGACTAGTATGAAATGCAACTCACCTCCACTCATAAGCAAAGTGAAGATTTGAACCAAGGTGAAAGGCTGGAAGGCTAGCCCGCAGCATTGAACAGCCTTTAGCAGCCATATACTTCCAACAGAGGAAGGACAGGATATTTTGCAAAATGTGTAACACTCAAACTATGCAGAACGATCTGTTGGCCATGGGAAGATATGCTAGTGGATGTCAAAAAGATCAACAAAATAGTCCAAATTGTGTATTTATAGTTTATTTTCTGACTTACAATGGGAAAGACTGTCAGAAGGGAATGCGAGACAGCGCAAAGAATCTTTGACCTAGATTTTCCAAGAGAATTATAAAGGTAAAGTATATTTATTAAAACAAGTGAAGCCTCAATAGTTTTAACTTTACTACGTTAGCTGCCGCAATGCCAATTTAAACTATCACTTTCTATTTAAAAAAAAAAAAAAAAGCCTAAACTGAGTGGTATTCAGTTCCCCTGATTTAGATATTCAATAGAAACTGAATGTTTAAGTCACAGTAGTAGCAGCTGAAACAGTATTTAAAGCTGCAGCCATGCTGACCCAAATAACGAAGAAAAAAAAGGAAACCCTTTTCCTTTAAAACTGTGAGTGCAGACGTGGCTTTAAGTATTGCATCAGCTACAGGGCTACAATTTAAACCCTTGGTTTTTAATTAAAGCATGTGCATCAACATTATTGGGGGGGGATCCTAATTCAACTGTGTTTAACAATTTAAATCTGGCTACAGAGACATCAATGTTGGAAGAACGCTAAAAAATAAGTTAATTGAATGATCCATTAAAATAAAACGATCATCTTTTTCCATATTTTAAGCTTATACAGAGATAAAACAAAATACTTCTAGGAAAAGGGAAAACTAAAAACAGAAACTTGTAAAATGATTTGGCCTCAGCTACAGGTTTGTACCTTTTAGAATCCATCCCATTAATCTCCCCACACACACACACACACACACTTCTTCACAGCCATTAAAATAAGAAGTGGATAATTTTGTATTACATTAGGGTTTTATAAATGCATGTATTTCTTTCACATTAATAAACAGGGCATTTATCTATATCAGAGCATTAGTATGTTAGAAAGTAGTTTTAGATCTACATATATAAAAATATATTCATCTTTTGAAAAAGAATCATGCAAGAACAGACTGAAGTCTTAGACTAACCCTGGACTAAGTAGCTTACTCTGGGACCTGGCAGCTATTGTACTGCCTTTATAAAATTTGGTGCAATTTAATGTCAAGAACAAAAGCTAAACAGGAACGTGGCTGAAGGACTTGTCATTGGAACGGTTTGTTTTGTTTCTTAAAAGAACATTATAATGAGGCACTGCATGGCTCCGAAGACTGGTGACAAACAAAAAAATCTAGCGCCACGTCAGTAATGACTGAAGCTATCGTTGGATGACTGTTTGGTAGTACATTCCCACTTTTTAAAGGACAAGTGACCAATTAAAAAATCCAACATGGCACTAATTGGCAGCCGTGTTGGTAGTCACAACAGATACATCAAGGAATGAGGGCCAAATTCTGCAAGGTGCTCAGTGCCCTCAACTGGCGTCTTCAGTCAACTTCTTCATTCAAATGACTTCTATATTTAATCATCTTCTGATATCAACATGCCTATCGACACCTGAAGCCAGAAAGCAGTTGAGGCCCTCAGCACCTCAAATGAAATACCTCAGAAGACACATTGGTAAGGATGTACAAGGAAGTTGCTGTCCATGTTATACCTGTTCTGGGGATAGAAGGCCTTCAGTCTCCAGGGTGGTTAATCTAATTCCTTATACCAGAATTATTTCCATATATGTATATATATTTTAAAGTAAAACAAATTTTAAAATTATACTTTGTTTTTAGCAACTGAGAGCCAGCCATATTATACAGACTTTTTTTTTTTTTTTTTTAAAAGCAGGCAACTCAGATATTTGAAGGCAGTCAGCTTCCATTACAGAAGAGTGTAATAAAAAAAAAATGATAATCTTTCTCCGGGATTTTTAAACCTTCTATAGAATAACAGAATTATACCACTTCTACAGACTGGCTAAAAACAATTATAAAAACTGATATAATTTATTTAGCATCTTATTGCTTTCATCCCTATTATATAAGGCTTTTCCCTGAAGAGTTTTACTCTTGGGGGAATTCTACGCCACTGCTGCGCAGCAGAAAATTGCCTCCCCCCCTGCAGATTCTCTTTACTTTCCGCAGAAAATGGTTTCTGTGGGGAAGCAAAGAGAAGCTGCATCAGTGCTCACTCACCCCTCCCTGGCAGCTCAGACATGTCTGTTTGGGCAGCTGTGAGAGAGGTAAATCACTGGGGGCAGGGAGGTCTGGGGATGCCTCCCCCTCCCCCTTCCCTTCCTTGCACAGAGCTGCAGGTGCTGGGTTAGATCAACACCCAGAAACTTCCCCTGGCTGCAGGAGCTCTGCACAGTGTGTGGGGGTGGGGGGGGGGGGGCCCAGGGGGGGCCGGGCGGGGGGGGGGGGCCGGGATACACAGGGGTTGGGCGGAGAGGGGAAGCAGCCCCCTGTACAATGATCCCCCCCCCACATCCATGCACCCAGAGCCCCCCCCCCCCCCGCATCAGGAGCCCCCCGCACCCAGAACCCCCCCCACCAAGCCCCCACTTTGCTGAGCCTCATCCCCCGCATCAGGGGCCCCCCATACCCAGACCCCCACCCCACTGAACCCCAACCAGCTGCACCTGACCCCTCCACCAAGTCCCACTCGCCCAGCCTTCCCTCCCCCCGAGCCCTAACCACCTTCACTTGGACTCTCCTGCAGAGTCCCATTCCCCCTGCACCTAGTACTCCGCACCGAGCCCCTGTGCATCCAGATTCCTCCCCGTACCCAGACCCCCCCACAAGCTGCCCGCAACCAGACTGTGCCACACAGAACCCTGGTATTCTTGAGGGAATTCTGTGCCAAAAAATTAAAAATTTTAAAATTCTGCAAAGTTCTGCAAAATAACACAGTAACACAATAACAATGTAATCACACCATCTTCAATTATTTTGGTAATTTATTTCAAAATACTTGTCAACAAACAATTAAAAATGGTGTGATTATATTGTGTTATTTTAACAAATAAAATACACAGATTTTTGCAGAATTTTAAAATGTTTTGCGCATAATTTTTATTTTTTTGGTGCAGAATTCCCTCAGGAGTAGAGTTTGCCTTGTATCATTCCTCAATCGACACTAAATCATTTTATATTTTAAAAGCTAA
This sequence comes from Trachemys scripta elegans, assembly GCF_013100865.1. Lineage (NCBI taxonomy): Eukaryota > Metazoa > Chordata > Testudines > Emydidae > Trachemys > Trachemys scripta. The sequence continues at coordinate 46,819,013 of NC_048300.1, read as the reverse complement.
TCATGCAGGATGAATATGTTTTTAAGATTTTATTCTGGAGTATGTTCTTTGGTTGCTCCAAAGGAGCTCGGTCTATGATAGTTAGAGTTAAGGGTGATAGGGATAAGTTAAGCTCCAGTATCTCCTGTAGAAAATAGGAGGGGAAAAAACAATTATTTCAGTGCTGGAATAAAACAAATTAAAAAAAATTTCCATGACAGCATGATAAAATTACACAAGTTCTACTCCTTGTCAGGTCCCTTAAAAAAATTCAGGCAACATTTATAGGCATGCATAACTTCCGAAGCTTCTTTTTGCTTTTAATCGTTAGGGTCAAAACTGCCGATAAGCGTTATGCTCTGATGCACAATTGTGGATTGCTAACCTGCACAGAACTACATGGATTTCAACAGAGCTCCACTTAGACACAACCATCCCCTCATAGGTTATCAACCACAGCATCAGGGCCTTAATATACTTGGACACATACTATTGGGTAATGTAAGGCCTGATTTTCAGAGGTACTGAAAACCTTAACTGATGCTCAGTACCACGGGAAAAAAAAATCAGGCCATATATTTAGGTTCCTAAATATGGATGGAGGAGCCTAACATTTGTCACTCCAATTTGATATTTTTGGCCTTGATTTTTCTTTTCTATGGAAAGAGGGAAGAAAAGCCATTACAGACTTTACAAAGTATATAAGATGCATTAGATTTAAACACCAAAATAACTTTTGCTTGGCCAATATAGGTTTTTGTTATTTACATTGCAACCAGTAAAGCATACTTTTACAAACTTCCTTTGTTTGTATATAGCTCCAAACAGTGGCAAGCATTACTGTACTTAAGTGCATCTGTTTTATTTCACTGTGTTAGTTAATGGTGCTTAACAGGAACAAGGGGGCTGTAAAGCAATATTCTATAATGTACTTCTCAGTTACCAATCAAAGACAAACGCACTACAGGTATTTTTCTTTGGATATATCCCTTTCACACAAGGAGAACAAGATGGAAAAATCATGCTAAAAGCTGCAAAGTTGATTCAAATCATGCTTGACCTCAGTTTGCTTTGGAAAAGAATAATGAGAGTAAACTTGACTGAAACAGGGCAACTATTTATTCATACCTTTTACATGACAATCTAGAATCTTTCTTTACATGTCATCTTTATTGATACCTTACTAATCTATATGCAAGTAAAAAATAGCTCCTTGGTAAATCATAACATGTACTGATTTAATCATGTATAATGTTGCCTATAGCTGTAGTTATCTACAAAAATAAAATAATAGGTCAAGATTGTGGCTTTGGACATGCTGGAATGGGAAAGTGGAACTTTAGTGGCCAAATAGATGTGGCCTGAGGCATTTTGCCCACATAGGACACACACAGGAAGGCTGAAGGAGGAACATTACAGAAGTTAATTCTAGCAAACCTGCATCTACTGCCAATATTCATGCAGAGGATGGAGCCTTTTGGGCCCCACGGATAACACCAGCTGCACACTTAGCCTAGCTGTCAAGGGAGCAGTATGTTGTTTGAATAAAATCATGCCCATAGTGGAGCTGACCTATTGAACTACCTCCCTTAAATCCCTCCACAAAATACACTTCTTCCACAAAGATTTTCAGCAATGGCCTGTGCAAGTTTTCTCCACAACCCTGAGTTGCTCTCATCCATGTACAATGAGTCAGTTATGTTGCATGCATAACAACTAGACTGTAAACTCCTTGGGTCAAGGACTGTTTCTATATAGATATGTGATGAGCCAAACAAAATCTTGACTGTCTTTTTGCCCTGTGTCTGTACAGAACCTAGCACAATGGGATACTAGCCCATGATTAGCGTTCTTAGGAGGTGCTACCATAATACAAATTATTATTATTACTTGTTTTTGTACCACCTGAACCAATTCAATGAAAACTCTCTCAAACTTCTGGTCCTTGAAAGCCTACATGAGATGTCACAAACCCCACCCCACATACATACTTAGGACAAAAGCTTTCAAACATTGGTACCTAAAATTCATACCTCAATCCATATTTAGGCCCTGACTCAAAAAAAAAAAAAAAAACCACTTACACATATGCTTCAGTCTCACTGACTTCAATGGAAGTGCTTTCCTGAATCAGGTCATCAGATACTCAAATAAGTGGCGTGATTTTTCAGAGGCGTTTGGCTTATCTCTGAAAATCAAGCCATTTATTTGGATAGTTAAATATGGATTTAAGTACCTAGCTTTAGGCAGTCAAGTCTGAAAATGCTGGTCCTGGCTTGTAAGCTCCTCAGGGCAAATATCATTAGCTCCCTCTATTTCCTTTATATATACACACCACTAAGCACATTGTGGCACTTTACTATGACTAAACAAATAATAATGGGTCTGCAAATGCAGTCACCTGTGATGAGGAAGCTGGACTCAATTTTTATTGATTCTGTGCCCAATTATTCTAAATTAAAAACCAAAGCAACCTTGTGATTCAAATGTTTTAATTTCCATTGCTGTCACCAATAGCTGAAGATGATCCTGTCATTGCTCCTAACTATATATTTACGACAAGGCAAATTCTCCTACCAGTCACACAGGACTATTGTTCGTCAGAACCAAAGTATGATATTATGTAGAGCGAAGTGTTTGGTTAATTTTGGTAATAGATTTATGGGAACAATTATAGGTATGGAGGTAGCCTGGAGTATGATTTAATAAAACATGGTTACAGCCTATCAGAGAAAAATCCCTATCTATATTATTCTTGTGACTAATTCAGTTGTAATGCAGACAGGGCTTTAATGTGAATTAGAAGAGCGTGTCCTACATAAAATCTCATGCATTTAAAAACAGGGTCCTCTGGTTGCAAAGCATTATTGAGCTCCAAGTATCACCAAAAAAAAGCACAGAAAGATTTGCAAAAACATAGCATTACCTGTACCCAAAGGTATAAGAATATTTTCACAACAATGATTTTGTCAGAAGATTAGAGGAATTTAGTCTTAGTAGTAAAAGGCATTGCACAATACCTGGCAGGAGCTGTTGGATAAATTACTTTTATATGCTGGAAAACCAAATCCTGATTCAGAACTTGTTTGATCCACGCTCTTACTCCTGGGCCAGTGTCACCTGCATAATACAAACACACAGGAAATGATATTCCACGTATTTATAGGTAGCACCATGCAATGCCAAAAATATTTATACCTGAAATTCACTTCATTTACAAACTCGATCCTGCAAGCTTCTCAGCAACTTCTAAAAGTACTAAGAACCCTCAACCCTCTTTGAAAACAGGACGTACTCAACACCTCTCTGATCACACTCTTAAAGGGGCTACATACTATTGCTTTTATAAACATTTTGCTACAGCACTACTGCCATTGATTTCCCAATTGGCCACAAAAATCCTGTGTCCTTCTTATAACCTAGATAATTATCCACTAACAGTAAAGTGATAAAAAACCCACAGGGGAATGCAAGAAAATACAAAGTAAAATAACAAACCCAAAAGCTTGTCAGTTGGTGTCTTCATTTAAAAAAATGCATTTTATTATTTTCATTTTTTTTTAAATTACAAAGGTTTAAATGAACAGTCCTCAAAATGTAGCTGAAAATAATAATTAAATGTGATGTTTTTATTAGAAATAGACTTCACCTAAAATCTAAGATCCAAATTCCCCTGAACTCTTGGTAAAAAGGAGTTCAAAATATGAACCTAGATCCAAACATCTGGCTCCTAGAATTATGACAGGCTGATCAAAATCCTAAATCCAAACCAGTCCCTTTCTTAGAGTTGGCTGAGATCAGGGTCTGAATTTTGTGGCTCCGGCCAACACCCAACAACAGTTTAATCTGTGATCCTACAAGCAGGTCCACATATGTGGATCCTTGCAGATTCAATATTTTCAAAGTGCCTTACAAACATCAAACAAACATTCATTTTCTCCTCCTTTAAAATGTTCTGCAGTGTTCTCAATGTATAACTAGAGTTTTGTCCCTAACCTATCCAACTCTCATCCAAACACACAAAAATGTCTAACTTGAGTTGTGTTTCTTTAAATTGGAGCTAGCTGACCAGTCAGGGAAGTGGGTTGAAGCTCTAGTGGTACTGACACTCCAGCAAATAAAGCAATGGGGAAGCAGCATCTTGAGTTACAGAAACTGATCAGTGGCTAATCCGATCACTCTGTGCTACTAATCCAAATCACTGTGTACTTGAAGTATTGTTTCACAGGATAGTCATTCTTAGAGTGACCAGACAGCAAGTGTGAAAAATCAGGACAGGGGGTGGGGAGTTAATAGGAGCCTATATACAGGGAAAAAAAACCCCAAAATCGGGACTGTCCCTATAAAATCGGGACATCTGGTCACCCTAGTCATTCTCAATGGAGCCAGGCTAACCTGAGTGAGATAACTCCAGTGTATTCACTCAATGTAACTGTTGCAGTGAAGACAAGCCCTTCCGTGGAAAAGGCTTTTTATTGCTTTAGGTTTCAACAAAGAAAGCCCCCGAGACATTATTTACAAAATAAAATAAAATGTAAATAAATACTACTGGGATTATGCTTCAGTTAATGAATGGAAGGCAAAAGGACCCTGTCTTACCACTGCTTACTGCCAAGCACAAAATGTACTATGAATAGCCCTATTTATGTCAAATCACAAATAACTCACAGTAGTGCTAGCCTCAATAGTAAGTCTTTCCAGGATTGGGCCCAAAAACTGTACAGTGTTTATTTTGACTTTGCCATTTTAAAAAAAAAATCTATATACAAATTAAAGACATAACTAGGAACCCATTGTGGATTTATTCCTGCAAACATGCTCATGAGTAACTTTAATCATGTGACTAGGTTAGGCTGGAATTGAAGCAAATCTAGTTTTCAACTGTCAAATTTGGAACATATGGGTTTTCTAAGATACACTATTAACAAAATACTTTTCAAAGCTTGAAAATAAAATTCCTTTCCCTACAAATATCTTTGCTTCATTAGAGAACATAAGCCTTGATTCTGCAAATCAAAATTAAGCGTGCATGCTTATAAGCATTTGCAGGATTGGGGCCATAGATCTTCATATGTTTTCTTTGTGATCCAGGAGATATCATCACATCTCCCCTTTCTTTACTGACATTTCATGAGTTTTGAGTGTCAGCAGGAGCATGCATAAAGCGGGGAGCCAGGGCTTGTACACACTACCACTTATGTCAGTATAACTTATTTTGGTCAGGGGTGTGATTAAACTCCTCTTCCCCGAGCGGCTTAAGTTACACCGAACTAAGCTCCAGTGTGGACAGCGCTATGTTAGCGGGAGAAGTTCCCGCCAACATTGCTACTGCCTCTCACGAACATGGTTTTATTATGCTGACGGGAGAGCTTGGCATAGAGCATCTTCTAGTGTAGACCAGCGGCTGTAGCGCTTCTAGTGCTGACTACCCCTTAGTCTGTTTGAAGAGCTTGCAGAAGGCTCATTAGTTAAGAGACTTTGACCCTCACATACCAATTTCCATCATCGCCCTAACAATGTCATAATTACCAGGGCTCCCATTTGGATGCGACTAACTTCTGTTATGTAAGAAGCACACATCAAAAAGTGCTGGACTTCAGACATTTTTACATACTGTTTTAACACTAACTTGTCTTCTGAACGGTACTAAGAAGAATGAATAATGCACAACCAATTCAGTTTCAGGGACCTATTTCAAAGCCTGCGGCTAAAATCAGCTAGTTGTGGTACCGACTGCTACCTTTTCCTTTTAAAATAAAAATACAAGTTTTAGTTTCCCTTTCAACCATGAGTGGCCAAACTTCTCCAACCCTCCATCTCTCTCTCAGACACATACACAGAGCTGAGTAGCTGTCTACAAAATGACTACAGATTTAAGGCCTGACTCCAGACCACTGCTTTTCTTGCTCAACTACTATATTGCTTGATGCTAACACTGGATTTACTGCATGGGGAGTTCTCCGCTACCTTCCCATTCAATCTGGGGTCAACTCGTCTTCTTATTGCAATTAATTGGTGGCATGGGATTGCCACTCAGCTGTTGCTCTGTCTGGAGGGCATCAATGTAACATACCAGCCCATATTAAGACAACTGGCTACCCCTGCTTTGGAACCCACCCTGCAGAACTGTTAAATAAAACCAGATAAAAGAGCACTCTTACTTTTCCTTACAGCTCCATTGTAAATATTATGAGTAGAGTTATAACAAAAATGAAAAATTGTACAGTGCTTAAACCACTTGTGGAATCAACTTCTAACCATAATCTTCCCCCACTTCTACAAAATAAGAGGAAATTATTTCCTTCAGCATTAAAGTATTAGAGTTAACAGGAGAAGCTGAGCATATTGTATTAACTCCCCTTCATTTGTATGCTTTGTGAAATCAAAACAGTTTTGACAATCCTGGTTTAATAAACTAAATTCAAATTGGATTATAAAAATAAATACACATATGAATACTTTGTCAAATCAAATATAAACATCATGCTTATACATATATATCAGTAAAACAACTTTAAGAGATCTAATTCAAGCACTGACAGATGCCTGTAGACACCACAACAGAACGAATTCCTAAAGCCTCAATCCAGCAAACATGCATACACTTAATTAATTAAAGAGAGACAGTCAATTTCAAGATTACACTTCCACCTGATGTTATTTTTTTTAACCTAATGTTGTTACAAGCAACACCTAAAATGACTATAACTTATAATGGAGGAAATATTTTTTCAGTTTGTTCACTCTGCAATTAAAAAGCATTTTTTCATATAGTTAGTTTAAACGTTTCACTTGTGTGGTCAGGTAAGAACTGGGTTGGGGATTTCAAAAGCATTTACAGATCTGTCGCATCTTACACTGGGGTTACGTTCCGCAATCAGAGCGTAAAGCGAAAATCGCATATAGTCAAAATTACATTGAGTGTAACGGCGGGCAGAATTGCCCGCACTACAGGTACAGTATTAAAATTGTTATTTTTCTCTTTTTTGTTTTTGCTGACTGTGTAAAGCTGAAATTGTGCATGTTAAATGCACGTAAGATGTGACAGACCTGTACATGATACAGGAGCACCATTAGGCACTTTTGAAAATGTCACTCCGATCCTGTAAATTTTTTGTGCACATAAGTAATTTTTTACTTATGAAGGTAATCCCCTGCATGAATTCAGTTATCCATATACCTAAGGCCTTGTCTAGACTAGGATAAATATTATATTTGCTAACACATGCCTTTAACACATGTTGAACTGGTCAAGTTAAAGCTGACGAGAAGCCTCAGCTTTATATATATATATATATATATATATAAATACATCCCACCTTGTCTACACTAGACTTTTAAGATGCATCAGTTAGGATGTTAGCTACCACATCTTTTATCCTAGTCTAGACATGGCCTAAGTATTTGCAGGATTTGTACCCTTCGTTTCCCTGCTATTTGTGTGCAGACTGCAGCAGGGGAGAGAAAAAAACATTTTTGAAAGGGGAGGAAATTGTGGGTGTAAAACCACAAAAACTAGCATGGGGAATTTGGGAGCAGATACAGAACCTCAAACTCATTTTAACTCAGTTTTAAAAATTGTCTAGATTTCAAACTGACAGAGTCCCTCTACTGCCCCTATTGCCATTTTACAGGTGGAGAATAATGAGGCATAGTGAGGTCAAGGGTGTGATTTTGAGCCCTTACTCACAGGAGTCATCTCATTAAAGGTAGGGGTGCCACTCACATCGGTAAAGCCTCAGGCCGCCCGGGGGGGGGCAAGTGGGGCAATTTGCCCCAGGCCCCGCAGGGGCCCCCACAGACTATAGTATTCTATAGTATTGCAACTTTCTTTATGGAAGGGGCCCCCGAAATTGCTTTGCCCCTGGCCCCCTGAATCCTCTGGGCAGCCTTGTAAAGCCCTGATCCTCCTGCCTAAATTCAGGATGGTCCATACCTGTGCACTAACCACTACTGGACAACACACCCCTAAGGCCCGAGCTCAGCCACCTCCCTGCAGAGTGGGGCAGGGCCCCCGTGGCTCGCCCCAGCCCAGCGGCCTCCACCCCTGCAGAGTGGGGCAGGGTCCCCGGACTGGCCCCAGCCTAGCGCCCCCCTGCAAGTGCCTGGGGACAGAAAGCCTGGAGGCCTGCACCTGAGCCGTGCAGCAGGATCACCGAGGCGCGGTGACTGCCCGCCGGGGCCACAACGCTCCGCTGCAGCGCGGCATGGGCCGCCATGGCCGCGGCTCCCCTCCGCCAAGCGCTGGGCGGGCACCGCTTCCCGCCCCGCGCCGGCGCGGCTCGCTCGCTGCCTGTCTCCGCCCCGCGGGCTTAGGTCGCTCGCTGGAGGCTTCGCGTGGCGGTGGGGCGGCCGCGCGCCAGGCTGCGGATGGCTCGTGAGGCGCGAGCCAGGACGGGGGTGAGCTGTGGAACCTGAGCCCGCTCTGCCCTTCATAGCGCGTCCCAGGAGCTCCCCTAAAGAGCCCTCCCCGCAAGGCGAGTGTGGCCCAGGCAGGGCTGTGCCAGCTTTGATCTGAGTTACAGCTGCATAGGCACCAATGCCCGTGGGACCCTCCAGGGGTGCCATCTCCGTGGTACAGAAAAAACCACCAGCCATCTGGGATGAGACTGACCCGTAAAACTGGAGAGCTGACAGTGGGTACTGAGCATCCTTACTGCTATCCCAGCCAGGATAGCTACTTCCAATAAAGTGGCAATCCTAGCCTAGGGTGGGCATATAATCTGATCCTTTGGATCCCTGCGTGCCCTTGTGACTCACTTGCAATAATGGGTTTTGTTATGAACCCAATTTCCCATCCGCTGCAGTGAGCTGCTGGAGTTTGTTGGAAAATTCCAAATGGGAGGAGGGGGGATTGCAAGAAAAGGGACAGATTTTTCATGGAAATGTCATTTTTTCCCCATCCTCTGTAGCTGCCACTGTGTGATTTTAAAAAATGGGGTTGTGGGGAAAAGTACAAGTGGTAGGAGGTGAAGAAATGGCAAAGGGACTGTGAGAAGTAGCAGTGCTATCACCACAAGTCCTAGAAGATTAAAAGCTAAAGATTCTCATTTTCTCTCTAACAGGCACAGAAAGAGAGGACTGATCCTGAGTCCCTGGCTGACCAGTGAATTTTTTTTCTCTCTACTTTGAAAAAACAAACACAAACAAAACAGGAAAACACACAGAACTTTGCTACCTTCACTTTGGATATTTTGGATATTTCCCAAGCCCCCTACGAAATAAAGTTTAATGTTGCAAAACAGGTCCCAGAGATCAGCCCAGACACCACTATATAGTTAGAACAGGGATGAGCAGGAAAATGCTCCAAACTGGGATGCTTAAAGTGCTAACTATTATTATTATTAACCCCTGAAGCCGCATTGTGTGTTACATTCAGAATTTTATATGATGGATTCAGGGTTGCCTTTAATAATCTATCAATACTATTGTCACAGTTCAGGGCACATTTGACCCCTCTCTCTGTTCTCTCTAAGTCCACCCCCTCAAGTGACAGGCCTTGTGTCTTCACTTCCCTCTGGGGTGGAATCCCATGATTCTCCCACTCATAGGCTATGTCTTCACTAGGAACGTTGCAGCAGTGCTGCTGTAGCACTTCAGCATAGACATTTGCTTCAGTGTAGACACTCATTACAATAATGGGAGGGTTTGTCCCATTGCTGTAGTTAATCCATCTCCTTCAGAGGTGGTAGGTAGGTTGATGGAAGAATTCTTCCATTGGCCTAGCGCTGGGTCAGTTTAACAGTGTCACTCAGAGGGGTGGATTTTTCACACCCGTGTACAACATAGCTGGGACCACCTAATATAGACCTGGCCTCAGACTGGTTCTTGGACTACAGCCTCCTATGGATCAACCAGGACTGCTCAGTAGGCCTGACTGGGTTCAGTCCCTGCAATTCTTCCCTTCAGGAGCTGGTAAATACAGTGACCCAAACAACAGCCTCTGTATTACTTAATCTAAACAGGAACAAAGCATAACAGAAAAAGATTTTTTAACACAATAAACAGTTTAAACCCATATCTGTCTTACCTAATGCTTTAGGTAAGGCTGGTTTATCCCAGGTGCCCCACCTCTTTGGTCTGGAGAGGACAGTCAGCATCCATGCAAACTCTGTCTCTCTCCCTTTTCTTCAGGGGTTGCCCTTTTATCTACTCCTAAAGTCTTTGTCAATGCCCTGTGTCTCTTGAACCTGGTTACACTGTTTTATGTGGTCCGCAGGGGTCCAGGGGGAGGAACAGGTGTATACTTCAAAGCAATTGATGTTCTGCATTAATCTTCTAGATATCAGCAAATGGGTCTACGTGCAAGTATTGTCTGCTTTCTAGCTTACATGCTGTCCACTCCTGTTGGGATTAATCCCTTGTAGTTCTTCAGGAAATCACACAATAACAATCTAACAGAAGGACATACAATATAAAATAATTCAGGCATCACCCACTTCCTTCACAACTATGTGCTTGATATGTTGGTCTGAGTATTGTCAAGATGTTTATTGCATCCATATATTGGGTTAATTCAATATCTGGGTGGTCAGGAAATGGACCCGAGAAGATGGACAATACCCCACTTAGGAGCTCTGCAGCAACACCCAGGACTATTAACTGTAATATTTTATTTCTGCTCGTTGGAGGGCTTGCCAGACTGGCTTTCCTAGAACTCAGTCACACACATACACTTCCATGAAGGAGGGGAGATCAAAAGACAGAGGGGGATTTAAAAATACTGCACTCTATTGATGGGGGTAGATGGCCCTGGGATGCCTTGAGGAAGCTTTACCTGCCTAGATCTTCATTTCAGGATAGTCAGATTTTAAGTAAAATAAACATTTTGTTGTTTTAAAATTCTCTTCTCCCATTATGCTGTGTTCCTGTTGTTACAATTAAACAATACTTGGTTTTAAGAAGCCTGTTTTGGGTTACTGTATTCACTACTGGTCACAGTTCCAATGGGAAGAATTGGAGGTGCCAAACCCAGTCTGGCTAGCTGAGCAATTGTGGTTGGTACACAGGGGGCTAAGCCCGAGACCTGGTCTGCGAGTGGGAGAATGCCAGGATTCCACTCCTGAGAAAGGTGAAGGTGAGAGGGCTGTCACCTGAGAAGGTGCACTTAGAGAGACCAGAGGGGGTCAAAGATGCAGCTAGTGCCAAACCATGACAGTTGATATGAACCCACCCTTGCTACCAGAACAAATCAAACCCTTGTCACTTCCTTCTATTTGAGATTGGCTCAGAAGCTTTCATTGTTGTTCCCTTTCCTCTGTTTTAATCTAGTTATAGAATACATTTTAGGTTTGTGGTTTCCATATTTAGAAATGCCATATGGTAGGCAAACTATGGAGCAAACAGTAAAGGAGGTTTGTTCCTTTCATGTCGCTATACGTGTCTGGAAATGTAATTAAGTTTCAGTGTGACCAGGTGTAGTTTTACAGATAAAGGCCCAGTTGGCAAATGAACTGAGGGAGACCAGGTGGTAGAGACTTTGCTTAGTGATTCTTCAAGGCATATCACAAAGTGAGGGACCTAGATAGACCCAACATTGTGAAAGACCCAATAGACATTGACAATTTTGCCCATCCTTAAAAAGCCATCCCTGTACATAACTACTTTGATGCTTGTGTTAGCTCTTACTGTTCTGCGGCTCTGAATACCTTGTGAGAAAGCACAGGAGTTCTCATGTATTACACCGTGTCCCTTGCCCACTTTTGTGTAGCATGTATGCTTCCATTGAGGCCACAAGAATATTTTGGTGCTGTGTAGATTAGTCACCACCATGGTGATTTGAGGTCCATAGCATTCAAGTAAGGACAACCAAACAAATCCCAATACTGCCATTTCACTGGCCAGGTGCAGTGTGATCCAGGGGGTGAATAATGAGTTTACAGTTTAGTTTTGCAGTTCATCATGAAGTATTTGGCAAGCCATAGGGGCACACCTGTTAGTCCTTAAAAATGTAATGAAACCTTAACCCCTTGAGGTAGTGTGTTATTACCTTAACAATGGCTGTGGAGTTATGTAGGTGAAACATCAGTGTATGTGTAATATGAAGAACATGTTGTGCTCATATTTCTGTTTGAATTACTCTTTCTTTTACCACCCTGGAGTACCATTTCCTAGCATACCTAGGCCATCAAATCTGTGGGCATCACTGTCACTTGCAGTGGCACATGTATATGGCATGCTGCATATCTAAGATATATGCAAATATCTTCACTGTGTATCCAGAAGCATTATGCTGTTCTAAGAGGTATTGTTCCTCTTAATTTTATACATCAAGAAAATCAGGGTTAGCTCTGGTCACGTTTCCCCAGTTCAATAAGTAAATAGAAAAAAAAAACCCTTTCTGAATTTAATGGAAATTGAATGAATTTACTTTAATGGGCAAAGGACCGAATTCAGCCATTTGTCAAACTTTATAAGATGACAGTTGCACAACACAAGAATTCAAAATTCCAGTAAAGTAGCGGTCACCAAGAAAAGAGGCAAATGCAGTGATCAGCATAAAAAGTGAACATTTGCCAACAGTTATTATCTGAGATACTAATTATTCAAAGAACAGAGAAATAACTGTGATATCTCTGATATTGTTGATTAATGTTGACTTTTTAAATGGGTTAACCAGGAAACTTCAATCATTAGCATAAGACATATTCATATTTTTAAATTATCCTTATTTACTAATAACTTTACTTCACATTTCATGATTCTGTTCGTGGGTAAATTCTAGTGCTCATAAAAGTGAGGGATTACCCTGGGCAAAGGTGGGATATGCTATCTGACTTAGCTATGTAGAAAAAAAATTGTCTATGTCTCTGCCTCTTGTTTTGGTTTTGTCTGAATTTCAAATAATAGAGGCAAGTCCAGTTATCTTTAAAGGTAGAGAGTTACTCTGTGTCAATGAGTAAGACGAGATGCAAGAGCCAAACTGGAAAAAAATAATCTTGGGTTTGTTTGGCAATATATTGATTTGGCATGTTTTAAATTATTTTTTTAAAAAGTTAAGAGAGGGGGAGGCACAGTCTTGGCACATGATTTAATTGTTTATTTTTATTAAAAACCAATTAAAGGCTGTCATTAACTTTCCCTCTCTCCTCCACCCCCACCACTCAACTGCATTCAAGCAGACCTAAGGTAACCTAGCATTGACAGCATAAGGTTGATGGAAGAATTCTAGCCCATGGTTTTATCATGGCAATTATAGCCATTGCAAGCATACAGCTTTACTAATCATGAGAAGGTTAAATTTGAACAGATTATTTTAACAATATAATAATAATCCTCAACAAATATAGCCACTGTGGTAGTAGTTTGCAAATTGTGTAGGACTGAGCAATTTATATTGCATGTTCTGATGTAAAAAAAAGAATTAAGTCACTCATACAGACATGTAATATGTCTTCAAAGGGTTTATTGTATTCCACAATATTAACAAAAATAATTCCTCCCTACACCACTAAAAACCCAATACACTTTCTGTTGAGAGCATGCCTATTTTTTCCTTTCACTGAATATACACAGTACAGGTATTACATTTTTATCTTAAAACAAACTCTAAATAAACATTTAAATGAAAACAGGGGAATATTTGGCTTTGATCATAGCTCAAAATTAATATTCACTTTCATTATTCTGCTTCTCAGTATCGAATGCCACCCATCGTGCTCTCTGATATATATGTACTAATCTTCAACCTAGTCAGAGGAATCCACAAGAGTTTGACCCATCTGTAGGTTTTTTGATGTTTTTTTTCTCATTTAAAGTGGTTTTGCACTTCAAAGTTAATTTTAGCTGAAAACAATATGCTGCAGAGTACTTTTTATGTCCAGAGTATGTAACATCTAGCCTGCTATAATTACATACAGGGATCTGAGTCTTTCTCTCTCTCCTCTTTGCTCCCACCTATAGAAATCTAAATGAAAATCTAAAGGCTCTATTTATTGAAAAATACAGTTTGTGGTCAGCTTGTATTCATTCAGCATTTTCTTTTTTATGAGTCAGTTGGCCCACAGGTGCTATATAGATTTTTCTTTCTAACGGGTTTATGTTTGAATGCAGATGGAGTTGATATAAGCAGGGATTCTGGTATGGAAATTAAGCACGAAGTATATGTTGGGACGTTGTCCCTGCCACTACCACCACTTATAAGTCCCATGTTTAGCATTTGGTGTTCATCCAGCTAAGTTGAGTAATAGTAGATATCATTTTATTGCTTTTTTCCAGAACAGAAGGCATCAGAAATGAACGCCAAATCTCTCTGATTCTTTCCTATCCTTCCTTTCTTCTCACATCCTTGCCTCAATTTTTGCCTGTTCATTCTTCTTGTGAACAGAAGAACCATGCCGGTTACAATGAATAGACACAAATAAACTGCCTCCTGAACTTTGCATTCCCAAAACAGATTCAAAGAAAAGGAAAGCTGTGGCATTGCTTTGAACCACAATTCACATGGAGTGTCTTCTTTATTAGTCTTCTCTTTTCAGTAAGTATCATGGCCTTCCCTGCAAAAGGGAGTTTTAGCAAACATTTCCCACCAGAGCTGCTGCACTTCTGGTAGCAATTGTCTACTAAAATTCTTCAGTGCAGACCTTGCCCTGATAGTCTATGGTCAAGAATACCTTCTTTGGGTATGTCATATTTCTACACTGGCTTCAGTAGCACTCTGTTACAGTCTGCACTTCTGAGCACTCATTGTTCCAGCTAAAAGAAAAATAAAAAATAGTTTTCCTCAAAGTTTTCCATGGAAAAGTTTGACTTTTCAGTAAAAAAACAAAATATTTCAATTCTGAAATGCACCACCTCATTGCAGTTGTTGTTCAAACAGAGTAGTTGGTATCACCCACAGGCTTATCAAAGGGTTTATACAGGCAAATGCAGAAAAAATCCCATTACCCAAGCCCTTTCTAATCATCAGTCAACCTTCTTTCTCTCCAGCCCTCTATTACTACATCACTTGCCAGCACAAGCAGTTTCTATAAGCTCTTTGGGGCAGGGACTCTCTTTTTGTTCTGTTTGTACAGTTCCTGGCACAATGGGGTTCTGGTCCTGACTAGAGCTCCTAGGCACTACTGCAGTACAAATAGGGCCGGTGCAACCATTTAGGCAAACTAGGCGGCCGCCTAGGGCACCTAGTGTTTGGGGCCGCCTAAAAGCCCGCTCAGGCAAGGAGGTGGAGTGGAGGTGAGCTGGGGCGGGGGGCGCGGGGAGGGCCGCCCGCAGTAATGGGGGGGGGGTGCACAGGGGAACCGCTCCCCGCCTAAGATCACCTCCACTCTGCCTCCTCCGCTGAGCACACAGCCCCCGCTCTAAGTCTCCTCCAATCGGCGCCTCAAACCTGCGAGGGGAGGAGAATTAGAGCAGCGCCGGCATGCTCAGCGGAGGAGGCAGAGCCGAGGTTAGCTGAGGCGGGCTCCCCAGGCGGGGTTAGCTGCCGCGGCGGGGGGGAGTCTCCCCAGGCAGGGTTAGCTGCCGCAGAGGGGAGGACTTCCAGGGCGGGGCCCCCCGGGCAGGGGGCTGGGTTAGCTGCCGTGGGGGGGTGGGGTTAGCGGGGTCAGGGGGTGGCTCAAGATGGAAGTTTCGCCTAGGGCGCGAAACTTCCTTGCACTGGCCCTGAGTACAAATTAATACACTAGTAAGAATTTATTAATAAAGCCCCCTGGGTTTGCTGAAACATTCTCCTTTAGGGTTGAAATGTTCTATGATTTCTTTCTTCCTGAAGGTGATTTATTTTTTAATGTTTGGATAGAATTCCTTCAGCAATTGTTGAGTTATGGGAAAGTGGGGAAAAATACTTTACCCACAGTAAAATAATTCTAACCATGCTTATTTTGTACAGGGTTAAACAAAAATGGCTGAAGCATGAACCTTGGAAATGTCCTCAAGGACGCGTGTGCTTCCCTAAGTTTTGTGTCAGGAAGGCAAAAGTATAAATAATTGAAAAATCACTTCTGAGAATGCTCGATGGATGTGACCTGAAATTTTAGCAGAGCTCAATGAAAGCTCCTCCTTTCCCTTGTGACATTATTGTACATTTTCTCTTCCCAGACTGACTGGCCAAGAGGCTACTGCTGTCAGACACTTGGGGGGATAATTTGAATGAGTGAGATTGTAAATTTCTCACTGAAGCACACATAGCAAAATCCCTTAAAACTGCCTTAATATCAGGGATAGGAAAAAATCACTGATGCACAAAAATCAGAGATTGGTGATTTTAATTTCTTTCCCCATTTTTGGCTGCACTCTGAAATACTCTGCAAATTCTGATCTTTTATTATGAAAAAATTAAGCTTCTATTTCTTTCCCATTGCAAATTAACAGCTGTCACGGTGTAAATCAATGTTCTTCTCCTTGTTAGCTCAGCCTAGCGGAAAACTAACTTCAACTAAAGAAACAGCAGCAAATGAGGGAACTCACCTCTCCTTTGCTCCTTTCCCCTCAATGAGGTGTGAACATCAACACCTAATTGGTACCATTTAAATGCCAGCATTATTGAAGTATAGTTGTAGCCATGTCCGTCCCAGGATATATGAGAGACAAGGTGGATGAGGTGATATATTTTATTGGACCAGCTTCTATTGGTGCGAGAGACAAGCTTTCGATTTAATGGTCCACTGCCACACTGTACTTTGAATGGTCCCTTACATGTGCTAACTAGTTGTGCTAAACCATCTGTTCCACCTTGCACTTTGCTGTGGTTCTGGGAGTTCCTTTCCCAGATCTGAAGAAGAGCTCTGTGTAAGTTCAAAAACTTGTCTCTCTCACCAACAGAAGTTGGTCCAATAAAAGATAATACCCACTCACCTTGTCTCTCTAACATTATTGAACACAGGCAAGTTCTCTCATTCTCTTTTTCTCTACTCTTGTCTACATTAAAGAAGTTCAAACTGGCGTCACTAGATAAAGGTAGTTGTATAATGGTGCAAATGCCTAATGCAGGGACTCTTCTCCAATTCAAAGCAGGTTTTACACTGGTGCAACTTAATCTAATAACATAGTACAATTGGGGCTGAGGTGATTTGTGCTTCCCCAATCCTAGTGCTGCAGCCATGCATAAGAGGGAATTGCATTGCAGCATCTGGTGATCACTGGAATTCAGCAGCACACTGGTCATGCCCCCTTCCCTCTGACATCCCCTATACCAGAATCTCTGAGGGGGATAGTTCAGGGTCAGGATATCTTATTTAACTCACCATCTCAGGCCAATTTTAAGTGCAGTACAAAGCAAACTCAGTGGGCCTAAAATTAAAGTCCTTACTTTGTAAAACTCCATTTGAGAGTTTTCCTTCAATGAGAGGTTTGCCTGAGCAAGCATTTCAGCATAGGGCCCACAATATTGATTATTTAAATCTATCCATTTAGTCATAAGTCATCCTTTTGGGCACAAGGATTCTGGATCTTGGACTCAGTGTTGCCAACTCTTGTGATTTTATTGTGACTCTCACAATATGTTGTATTTTTCTTAAAGACCCTGGTCCAGAATCACATTTTAGATGAGGACTTTTGTCTTTGGTTTTAAAAGAAAGGAAATTTCTAGCACGCTTGGTTGCAGAGAAAAGTTTGAAAATATGAACCATAAAGGCTCTAAACCCAGAAAACAAATAAAAAGAGTTCAGATTTTTTTTCTTTTTAAAAGCTCATTGTTTCTGTGTCAATCTCATAATTTTTTGAGCCCTGACTCGTATTTGAATGCTGAGGGTTGACAGTACTGATTCAGGTGACCAGATGTCCTGATTTTATAGGGACAGTCCCAATATTTGGGGTCTTATCTTATATAGGTGCCTTTTATCCCCCACCCCCTGTCCATATTTTTCACACTTGCTGTATGGTCACCCTAGTACTGATCCAAAGAGAGCATAGTACTATGTGATGCAGCAGTTCTTAAATTATTACTAAGTTTGCTTTTCTGTGTTAGTACTAGATTCTGATCTCACTTACCCCACTGTCAATGTGGAATAACTCAGGCTGACAACAGAGATGTCAGATTATAACAGAGATGGTAATCTGGGGCATGTCTTCTTGACTCACTGCTCTCTAATATCATTACAATATCTGTGGCTCTGTACCTACAGAAAGCACATTTTTATTACATAGGGTGAAACTGTTATAATAATACCCACGTTTAAAATTGTTTTTTATCTGGGTTTTCCAGGCGTCTGGTTTTCAACCGGAACACCCAGTCAAAAAGGGACTCTGGAGGCTCCTGTCGGCACCGCCAACCGGGTGGTTAAAAGTCCAGTTGGCGGCTCAGCGGGGACCTGGGGCTAAGGCAGGCTCCCTGACTGCCCTAGCTCCGTGCAGCTCCCGGAAGCAGCCGCCAGGTCCCTGCACAGCCCCTAGCTGCATGGGTGGCCATGGAGGCTCCGTGCATTGCCCCTACCCCACGGACTAGCTCCACA
The DNA here is from genome assembly GCF_013100865.1 of Trachemys scripta elegans. Taxonomy (NCBI): domain Eukaryota; kingdom Metazoa; phylum Chordata; order Testudines; family Emydidae; genus Trachemys; species Trachemys scripta. The sequence goes on along the minus strand of NC_048300.1, from coordinate 46,800,645 downwards.
GCTCCCATTGGCCAGGAACCGTGACCAATGGGAGCTGTGGGGTTGGTGCCTGCAGGCATGAGGGCAATACGTGGCGCCTCTCTGGCCACCCCCTCAGCTCCCATTGATCGTGATTCCCAGTCAGTGGGAGCTTCGGAGCCGGCCCTCAGGGCAACGCGCAGAGCCTCCCTGGCTGCCCATGCTTCTAGGGGCTGCAGGGACCTGGCAGCCGCTTCCCGGGAGCTTCCCGCTTCCCAGGGTAAGCGCTGCCAGGACCCTGCACTCCAAACCCTCTCCCACACCCCAACCCCCTGCCCCAGTCCAGAGTCCACTCCTACACCCAAACTCCCTCCTGGAGCCCGCACCCTCCCAACACCCCAACACCCTGCCCCAGTCTCCTCCTGCACCCCAAATCCCTCATCCCCAGCACCACCCCAGAGCCTGCACCCCCAGCCGGAGTCCTCCCCTTCCCTTCCCCCACACTCCAATCTCCTGCCCGAGCCTGGAGCCCTCTCCTGAACCCCTCATTTCTGGCCTCACCCAGAGCCCGAACCCACAGCCCATACCCACCTGCACCCCAACCCCCTCTCCCACACCCCAAACCCCTCATTCCCAGCCCCACCCCAGAGCCTGCATCCCCAGCCAGAGCCTTCATCCCCCTCCCACACCCCATCCCCCTGCCCCAGCCTGGTGAAAGTGAGTGAGGGTCGGGGAGAGCAAGCAATGGAGGGAAGGGGATGGAATGAGCGGGGGGCAGGGCCTTGTAGAAGGGGCAGGGCAGGGATGTTTGGTTTTGTGTGATTAGAAAATAGGCAACCCTATTTTTAACAGTATTTTGTTAAATTTGTCCATTCTGAGATCCAACAGGTAAAATGTTCTGCAAATTTGTATCAGTTTAAGAAACATATGTTAAATAAAGAACTCCCTGATAGACCCTTCTTATTGCCCTCCTCCCACTTTTATACTTCTGGGACCTGATTCTTATGGCTTCCACATTTTGACATTTATTTTTCGAAAGTGGGGCGTAGGTGTAAGTATATTTTTGCCAATTTATGTGATGCCATAAAACAGCATTTTTCATTTTTCAACACTTATTAGCTCAGCTCCCCAGCTGTGCAGCACCACACCCTGGTGTGAAACTTAGAGGCATAATTCTGACAAGTTTATATTGGCCGAAATTTATAGCATTTCATTTGGGAAAATGAGTATCTTGTTCACATTTCCAGTGCAATTTTGTGATTATTTGACAAGATCGACTCATAACCTTTTTAATACTGAAAAATACAGGGCATTATAAGAAAATTGATACAGAGGGGGGTAGGCAAAAGGAAACACATAGTTACTAGAAAAGAATATGAACTATCCTCTTAAATATTGTGTGTTTCTTGTAACACAAAGAGTAGCACATTGCTTCATCAGAGAAAGTGTTCGTATATATTTCTGGTTGTGAAACATTGCACTGTGTTGGCTGATTGCAGTCTAAACATTCAAGATAAGGAAACTACACTGTGGCTTATCTTTTTCATGTAAAACGTAATACACAAAAGAAGCACCTAATGCATTTTTAAATAAAAATAATATTTTCATTTAATGTTGAGAGTTAGCATAATATATAAACTCATTAAGCCATCTTTTATCGTTTTTCTCAATAGCTTATACTGTATCCCAAAACTGCAGGTTTGATATCTTATAATAAGATAAGGTCTGGATGTACTGTGCAAGGTACAAGCAGTAATAAATGCCAAATGTAATAAAGCTTAGTAAGATGGTTGTTCTCTAATGATTTTATTTACTTGGACTTTATGTTTCTACTTTTAACTTTCTGTTGTTGGACTTCAGGTCATGGCCATAGCATTAGCATTTGACCTATTAGTTTCTTGAGAAATCTGAGGGCTGGATGTCTCAGAGGACTGATTCAAACCCGTTTCAGATTGCTAGTGACTTAGAATTATTGTCTCATTGCTTTGTGATGGGAATGTGAAACGAACCAGTGTCCTTAGCTCTGTTACTACTGAACATTTATCCACATCATACAAACTACTACCACAGTTAGCAATAACAAAAACTCTTCTTGTCATTCTCAGCAGAGAAGCTAAAGAAAACTGAGGAACATTAGCACGTCAGTGTAGGGAAGCTAGATTGCCCACTGTTACGTTGTAACTTTTCTGAACCTAGATGTGCAACCATTATTCCTGTACTCACGTAAGCACTCAGCCATGTGAGTAAGGGATGCACATCATTCCGTGTCAGTCTGGCACTTTTCACTAGAACCTAGTTCACTTTAAAGTATTCTAAAAATAAAACATTTGGGCAACAATGAACCAGATAACTCACCCAGCACTACTGAACATACAGAGCTAGGTTTTCAGACACTGTGCAAAATCTCAGTTAAATCAGTGCAAATTCATACTGAGTCCACTGAAGTCTAGGTTTGCGCTGGTGCAATTGAGAGCATAATTAGGCCCTTTGGTGTCTAAGAAATATTTACAAACAGTGTGTGCATATGTCACGTGTTGTGTGAACAAATTCTGCATGAAATATGTGAATATTTTTAGGTGCACCAATGTCTGAAAATGTGGCCTTTATTAGATATGTACAGATATTATAATAAAATGAATATGTGAAGATCAATATCCCTGTGAAGAATTGATTGCTCCAAGCACTCACATGTTTGTGATATGAAGATCTTTGCTTGGATTTTTATGCTTTTTATCACATTACAGTTAGCCTATATTTTCAAAACGACTTGCATAGTGTCTCAGATTCAAAGGGCATCACATGGCACAAACTGCGCGTGGTGCTAATGAAAGCAAATAGTACATGAGGGCAATTACTCTTTTACTGTCCCCAGTGTGCATCTGATGTTGGGAAGTTCTGAAAGTCTGAATATGCTAATTACTCTTTCCTTTGCTCTGTGGTAGATGCTGTTTAACTATAGAAATTGGCTCAGGGATCTGCATGTTTTTGTGATGTGCTAGTTGCCATCTGCTTTGGAGATATTCCCGTGCACTTTTGTTGATGCAACAGTTATAGTGTTTTCAAATGTTGATACTATGAAAATGTAATGTGATTGGACTTGGACAGGTGCCTTAAACAGACCACCCATCATATTTATTTTGCTGCCAATCAGGTCAGACAAACTCATGGGTAGAATGTTGAAGTACTTTGAATGTTCCAGATAGTGAATAATTTACATTTCATTTCAAAAGATCTTCTTAACCCTCCTACAAAATTCTTGCTTAGCTAACTAGAAGTCAACATTATGGTCCTGTTTTTCAAAGTTTCTGATTGTTGACTTAGATTTTAATTTTGCTCACAGTGATTTTTTTTTGTTTTTAATCGGCTTACCTGGGAAGGTTTATTTTGTTAGTAGGGGCCAGGAGAGATGAAGTTTGTTGAAGTTTAAAACAGCACAGACATGAGCAAAGGGCAGCGCAAGCAGCTATACTGGGTTCCACTTATAAAATGTCTGGATGTAGCATATAAGGTGCATGAACAATATTGTATATACATTGCAAAGAAGGTTTAGTGAGGACTTCTTTGTTCCTGAAACCCTTGCATAAGCTTTTGTTGCAAATCCATGTTTGGAAACTGCTAATTTGATGTTTAATGGACATGTTTTATCCTTGTCAACCAAGGAGAGATATAGAAATCAGGATTCAAACTACTAATGGGACAAATTACTATATTATTAACATGTCCAATTTTTCTTGTTTTACATTAATACTAAAGATAGTCGAAAACTGAGACTTTAAATATAAATCCTTTCAAATGTCAGGGACCAACAGTAGTAGATTCAAATTTCTGGATATAAACCCATTCCCTGTAGTTAAAGTAGATCAAAATACAAATGACCTCATCAACATAGGTGGTCAACATGATGGGTCTTGAAGACACATAGCATTGCAGCTGAATGATTCTATTTCAAAATAAGGAGGATTATTATGGTAATAGATACCAGAGTTATCAAAATTCGGTAGAGAAAATTAGATCTGGGGAGGTGTGAAAAGTGGACAAGGTAGAGTAACTGAGTCTGATTCTCTGCTCACACCAGGTGCAAATCAAGAGTAATTCCATTTAAAACAATGAAGTTACATGGATAGGAAACTGGTGTAAATGAGAAGAGAATCCACCTGCACTCAAAGACAAAATTATATGGAGCCTTGTAGGAGGGGACATGGAGCTTAATTTTGGTGTAGTTTAAGGAAATAAGATCCTGTTTTCATGCAAATATTCCTAGTAATATAAAAGAAATATAGAATATGTATTACAAACATAGAATTGTCTCCAATGTTTTTCATGAGACATCAATTAATTTTTAATAATTTATAATCATAAGCTGCAAGGAAATTTGGATTTCAAAGTGATTGGAGATGTGGCAAGGAGAGAGGAGAGAAACTGAAGTGTAGCTGGTCATTTCTGAAAGAAAGATACTGTTAACAATTATTAAGAGGATGGCCTAATGGCAGAGTGATTAGCCAGAGTCCAAACCGATGGGTTCACATTCTTGCTGAAATGTTCAAATTACATGAGCACACTGTATTTTTCCAGATGGGTGACAGAGGAACATAATCATCCCTGCCTTTAAAAATGATGACGGGAATTGCTGAGAAAATTATCCCACAATTAGCTTGATAAATCTAGTCAGACAAGCTACACATAATCTGTCTTTGCTAGCACAGAGGAAGAGATGAAAAATGTGTTTTGTTTTGTTTTGTTTTAAGAGACAAAAGAAGGGTTCTTTCTGGGTGGAATTTTTTCACATCAGCTTATTTATTAGGTAGAGATGAGCTGAAACTAGAGGTGGCTAATATGCAAGTTCTGTTTAATTTGAACCAAAGTTCAAGGTGGTTCTGATAATAGATTTCTGTTGTGGACCATCTCTAAAATGGACAAAACTAGGATTTGATCTTGAAAAAACAGGGTTCCAGTTTTCCTTTTATCAGTTGTTCCCCAATGTTCAATTGTTTTCTATTAGCAAAAACAACGAGGAGTCCTTGTGGCACCTTAGAGACTAACAAATTTATTTGGGCATAAGCTTTCGTGGGCTAGAATCCACTTCCTCTGATGAAGTGGGTTCTAGCCCACGAAAGCTTATGCCCAAATAAATTTGTTAGTCTCTAAGGTGCCACAAGGACTCCTCGTTGTTTTTGCTGATACAGACTAACACGGCTACCACTCTGAAACCTGTTTTATATTAAAGGCTCCAGTTTGGTCTGTGAAATCAGAATTTAGGAAACGACATCATTTAGATATGCAGATGCCAATTTCCGTATCTAGGTATGAGGATTGGACTCCTCAGATTAAGCATATCTTGGCATCAGAATTGGATGATATGCTTTTGAGATACAGGGAAAGAAATATAAGGGTTCTTTTTCAAAAAGAGACCTGAGGGCCAAGCTTAATGTTGTGCATGTATTTGCATATTACATGTTTGTGTATAGTTGCCATGATTGGTGTAGGCTAATTTGGTATAAACGGTTAGTCAGAATCTTAACTAGCCATTTGTGTATACAAATATTGAATTTGCATACTCAGTTATGGTAATTGTATCTATCGGTGTAGCTACACAGTTGCTCCCACATTTTTGTGAAGAGAAGTGAGGTCTCAGGTTTTGAGAATTTGTCCTTCACTGACATATTATGTACTACTGTGTGGTTAATGTCCATTTCCCTCTCTTTGTTTAAAAAGAGCCTTAGAATCTTTGAGATGAAGTGCAGTAAAAGGAGTTTGGAGACACGTAAATTAAAACAAAAATCATGGTAATTGGAGAGAGAAGAAATTTAAGATGCCAAAAAATAGGTGCTATCTTGAAGGGAAAAAGACAGATCCTGTAGCCCTTACCCACATGAGTAGCCTCAGTTGAAATCACTGGGAATATTGTCTTAAGGGTTGCAGCAGAATGACTCTCTGAGTTGTTAGATACTCCCTCTTGTCTTGTCCCTGAATTGAACAATAATTTCTTATAGTGCAGGAAGCCAAAAAAAGAATGGCTAGTGGGGGAGGGATTTTGCTATCCATGGCAATATGGAGGATGTGCTATTCGTTTGTGTAAATCACAGTTATTGGAAAGGAAAAAAGGAAAATATGGAGTTTCATAGCAGGAAAAAAGTAGAATAAGTTTAAGATAACTTTGCATGGAGACCTATGACATTGCCTCTCTCTTGTTCCAGGGTATGGGATATGAGCTTAGCTCCATTAACTGCCCACAGAAACTTCATAGTTGAAAAGGAACTCACATTTTTCTGAACAGAATGGATCACGGAGTTTCTCTAATACATATTTTAAAATAAATGTAGGGTTTCAATTAATTCTGGTCAGTGCATGTACATTGTATCCTCCCCAGATGTACCCGAGGCAAGGTCCGCACTAGGAAATTAGGTCGCTATAACTATGTCGCTCAGGGGTGTAAAAAATTCACCCCCCTGAGTGATGCAGTTATATACTGACCTAAACTCCAGTGTGGACAGCATTGTCAACAGGAGGACTTCTCCCATTGACACAGCTACAGCCTCTCGGGGAGGTAGAGTACATACAGTGACGGGAGAAGCCTGTCCATCAGTGTTGGTCATGTCTACACTGAAGCACTACAGAGGCACAGCTGTGCCGCTGCAGCCTTTTAAGTGTAGACTTGGCCTGAATGATATGTAGTTGGAGTCTTAAAGGCACCCCACTCACAGGAAGATCCTTTGTCTCAGAGTCCAAGACTTAGAAATGCAGAGTAGATTTCTATTTAATAAAAATGACACATTTCATCCATTTGTATAGAGATTTGGGGGGGTGAAATTCATCCCTGTGCAGAGGTCTAGGACAAGGCCTATGTACTGCTAAATCCCACTTAACCCCTATTTTGAAGGCGTAAGTGGGACTTAAGTGATTCATGGGCCTTGTGCACAGTGATGAAATTCGCTTTTAATTCTGAACTGCATTTTAAGAAGGCCTCCAAGAATGACAGTCCAGGCAACATGCCCTATAAGATCAGATGGGAGGCTTTTCTGTATGCTGGAGAGTTCTAGCATTAGAGTCTTGGTAAAAGGTCTATAGGCCTGGTCCTGTGAGTGCTAAGTGTCTTCTTCTCCTATCAATTCACATACTAAACCATCCAAAATTGTCACACTTCATTAAGGGAGAAGCAAGAAAGCTGAGTGAAAGTTCCTCCAATTTTAGGGCCAAATTCTTCAACTCTTATTTATATCAAGCAGCAGTTGTTATTCATGTCAGTATGTGCTACTTTGTTTTGTGGAAGACTTGCAGATTCAGGTCCTAATTCAGTAGCATTTTTAGGAAGCATAAAGGAACATCCATAACTTCTGTAAGTGGGATATATATATATTTTGTCACAGCATAGGAAGAAACATTTATCAAGGCTTTTAATTTTAAAGCAGAACCAGTCAGCACAATGAACAATGTTGTATCCTGATATTTTAGCTGGACAGGAAACCTGCACTTTGCTCATGCCACCTATGTGTCAGAACATTTGATAATAGTAAAGAAGGAGCTGTTTTACCAAGCTGTTTCTGACACATAAAAGCAATAAGATGACTTCAAATTATTTCTCCCTTTAAAAATTCTTAAGTGATGATTTTTCTCAGTACAATAATAGAGTTGTTATATTTATTTCCTAAGGGCATCCAGGTGTTTTCACTGGAATAATGCAATTTTGCTACGTTTCTTTCCTCCCATGCCAAATCCACTGAACTAGTCATTTTCTGTGCTAACATGATTCGACACTAGAGAGCGATTGGTAATGGGATACAGCTTGTAGGTGACTGCCTTCAAACTAGCCGATGGTAGTAGCGATTAATATTCTTCACCGTCTTGTGGCTGTTTAACTATAAGAAATTAGTTGGTGGCTTCAGTCCAATTTCAAATGGACAAATGATCATGTTGCAAAAAACGCACAGTCACGATGGTCAATAATTAGTACCCTCAGCAAAGAGGCAAAGGACAGGCTAGAGAGCAGAGATGGGTCCTTCTCATGCCTAAAGGCAGGCTCTCAAGAACAACACTGAGCCTTGTTGTCATGGTAGCAAAGAAGAAGCTTGCACTGATACCTGTTGTATGTATCAACAGTGTGGGACTAGAGTCTCCAGTGCTGTCAATTCAGCAACGTTCATGTGCATTAAATTTACTGGAAACAAAAATGCTGAAGTATTAACATCATGCCTTAGGGCAAATCTGATTGAGAAGGAGGAGGCTAGTGGTGCTGTTATGAGGAAACGGAATGACAAATATCATATTAAGTAATAGCAGTAATCATATTCCACTGCCATTTACTTTTTGAGCATGGCTTTTAGATAATTGTCTAACACTGTTTTAAAAGACTGGTGTAGAGACACAGTTGGATCAAAAGATTACTCCATCCAGAAAAGGCCTTTTGGCTCCACATGCCTCCTCCACCTTAAATTTTTGGAATTAAAAATATAGCGCTAGATCCTCATTTCTAATAATAAGGCCTTTATCGTAATGGTTAAAAAAGAAATTGGGGTCATTCTTGTAGACCTTGTAAACAAACCCTTACTGATAATTCCATTGTAAGCATCTAGCACTCATTTGGCTCTATTCAAACAAATAAATACTAAGTAATAAAACAAATAATAATAGTTAATTTCATTGTCTGTTTATAGTAATCTTTGTAATCCACATGCAGCCTGCATGTTGATCAAGTAGCCTCCTTTTGCCCCCATTACATTTATCTCACTTCCATCTTCTAGTTTTTTTATGTTTCTTGACCTTCTCATAAAACTGCTTAAATCATTCATGCAAATGTGCTTGTATGGCCTAATTTGGCAACGTATCCTATGTGTTGACTGCTTTTAGAGAAAAAAGTTGTTACTGGATTCTCTGTTTATTCTTACGTTTATAATTGTTGGCCTATGTTTCATGGTTGTTGAGCCTCACAGCTTAGAAGATGGTTTATCTTGTGTTTTGTTATCAGCTTCTTTGTTATTTTGAAGCTGTCTGTTCAGTCATCTTAACATTTTCTCATGTCCATTGAAAATAAGATTAACATATATTCTGAAAGCATGGACTTTTAGGCCCAGATTTTCAAAGGTTAGCACAATGGATCCCCCCAAAGAATGTTAGTCTTCCATATGTGCATATACTTTGTGCTCTCCCATTGTGTTTTCTCTACACTACTGCATCCATTTGTATGTTGCTTGTCTTCCTGGTGTCTGAGCTCTTTAGGACAGCGCCTGGATCTTATAATATGTTCAGAAAGAGTCTAATGTATTGTGCACACTATCACAAACCAAATAAAGTGTTATTAATAATATTATAATTAACAAATCCATTTCTTGATCAGTAGACAACAATACTTTAACTTAGCGATATAACATATTATTCTATATTTCTTTTGTAATTCTCTTTTCCATTTATTGGCATAATGCATAAGGTAAGCGAACCCGCTAGGAAGCTGATGTCACTACTAGTGGGCTACCTTGGCATTCCACTACTGTAATGGGAATCCCCAAGTGGTATAGAGCTGGCATAATGGCTTAATACCACCCCCACTCCCAGCCCGTATCGTGGGGCCACATGGGGCATGTGGCCAGAGAACAGCTGCACCTCAGTGATTCCTGGCTGCCAGTCCCTTCAGGATCATTGAAACCAATTACAATTTACATCAACTTTGAGGCTGCTCTAAGTTGCACCAGACTTGAGAGACTGAAGTTGAGAAAATTTGAAAAGGTGGCATATAGCCACTTCTGTCTCTCCACTGCCATTTGGGCAGCTGAGGATCTGTCGTATTGAGAGTTTTGTGATATACTTCAATGCATGTAGGATCGGGCTCCAGATCAGGTATTGTAATATAATACTTGTTTTCTCCTTCCATCTCTGTACTATTATTAGTACCATTTCCATTGCCCCTGCTTCTCATTTTTTGTGTGTGTGTTTTTAGGATACTGCTATTATTTTTTCCTTGTTCTGTAATGTGAATATAGCTAAAGAGTCCATTGTTATCAGTTGAAGTATTTATGCAATTTAGCATTCAGTAATTCCATTTGCTCGTTTAATTTGATCCTTTAACTTACTTCTGCTTATTTTTACACAAAGTACTTCCAACTCCTTCACACCAGATTTGTTTATATATTTTTAGAAAGCTTTCAGCTTACTGCTTGTAAAACTCTTTGCATCTCATTCCTTACCTAACCACAATGGCCTATGTTGCACTTTTCCCTGTTTAGATTTAACTGGGAAGAATTTCAGCTGCACTCTCTCCAACAGTTGCTTAAACATTTCCCACTTTTTTTCTAGTAGCTTTCCCACCGCTAGTAGAAATCCAATCAGAAGTACTTTCCACTTTCTTTCAAAGTCAGCTACTTTGTTTCTGCTATTCCTTCCAGTAATATTCTGTACTCACTCTTGAAATTATTCAGCCATTTAATGTATTTTCAAGGCAGGATTTAAAAAAAAAAAATTTAGCTTTCCCCCCTCTTTCTTCTTCTTGGCTTGAGGTTCTCTTTATATCCTTCCATGGAAAAACACCTCCTTCCCTCCTTTTTCTTTTAACCAGGGCTCTAAGATTTTCCCAATGTAACAAAATCACCAGTGGGATGGGCAGACATCTGAAATTAGACATATGTTCTGTCTGAGGGGAATTCCCAGCCTCCTTGGGCATTTTTGGTCTGAGCTCTGGACATGGACAAAACCCTCCACTTATTTTTAAGGGGGAGGTGGGAGGAGCCATTTTTTAGGCCTTGAAAAGAGTGTGTAGCAGAAAAAAATACATACCACTTACTGAATATTTTCATTCTTAATCTGGTTGGTTCAGGCTCTGGGCTTTTATTTCTGAATAGAAGTCACAGAGCACTTTATCTTTGCCACTGGGTGTAGAGAGCTAACCAGTGGATATGCTATTTTGAAAATTGGTTAGCCCTTTACTTACCCTGTTGTTAATCTCAAAAATGTTGGGAATCCCTAAATTGTGGAAGTTTAGATAAGTCGCCTAAAGTAGTAAGAACTCTTGGAGGTTTATATCTTCAAAGCACTCAAGAAGCATTAGCTAATCACATATGAAAGGTAAATACACTGGGACTAAAACTTCACTGCAAGTTTTCTGTTGGTGCAAATCTATTGATTTAACTGGCATAAAACTGGGAACACAGTGACAAATCAGGCCCTGTAAGTAAGTTAGGGTTACCATACGTCCGGATTTTCCCGGACATGTCCGGCTTTTTGGGGCTCAAATCCCCGTCCGGGGGGAAATCCCCAAAAGCCGGATATGTCTGGGAAAATCGGGAGGGAGGGAGGGCTCGGCGGTGCTCGGCCGGGGCCTGGGTGGGTGGGGGGGCCGGTGCGGGGCGGGGGGTGGCGGGCCCGGGTCCAGGGGCCGGGGGCACGGTGCTGGGCCGGGAACCGGGGGCGCGGTGCCGAGCCAGGCGCGGTGCCGGGCCGGGAGCCGGGGGCGCGGTGCCAAGCCGGGGTCGCGGGGCCGGGCCGGGAGCCGGGGTCGCGGGGTCGGGCCGGAAGCCGGGGTCGCGAGGCCGGGCTGGGAGCCAGTGCCCCAGGGCCCAAGCCAAGCCGGGTGGGAGATGCCGGGGCCAGAGCCTCTTGGCCTGGGCCGGCCGCCGAAGGGAGCCGCTCGGCCAGGAGGGCCGGACTGAGCCGAGCCGCACCCCGCCCAAGCCTACCTGCTGCCTCCCTGTTTCAGGCTTCCCGCGAACATTTGATTCGCGGGAAGCAGGGGAGGGGGAGGAGCAGGGGGCGGAGCGTTCAGGGGAGGGGGCAGAGTTGGGGCGGGGCTGAGGGAGGGGAAGGGGTGGGGTTGGGGCGGGGCCGGGTCCCCATGGAGTGTCCTCCTTTTTAAAAACTAAAAGATGGTAACCCTAAGTAAGTATTATTTATTTATGCATAGATTCCAAGGGCAGAAGGGACCATTGTTATCATCTAGTCTGACTTCCTGAATAACACAGGCCATAAAACATCCCCAGAATAATTCCTACAGCATATCTGTCAGAAAACATCCAATCTTGATTTAAAATGGTCAGTGATGGCAAATTGTCCACCAAGACCCTTGGTAAATTGTTCCAGTGGTTAATCACTCTCATTGTTAAAAAATGTATGCCTTATTTCCAGTCTGAATTTGTCTAGCTTCAACTTCTAGCCATTGTGTTATACCTTTCTCTGTTAGGTTGAAGAGCCCATTATTAAATATTTGTTCTCCATGTAGGTACCTACAGACAGTAATCAAGTCACCCCTTTACCTTCTCTTTGTTAAGCTAAATAGATTGAGATCCCTGAGTCTTTCATTACAAGGCAGGTTTGCTAATCCTTTAATAATGCCCCTGGCTCTACTCTGAACCCTTTCCAATTTATCAACATCCCTCTTGAACTGTGGACACCAGAACTGCAGACAGTATTCCAGCAGCAGTCACACCAGTGCCAAAAACAAGGTAAGATAAACTCTCTGCTCCTATTCACGATTCCCTTCTTTATGCATCCCAGGAAAATATTAGCCCTTTTGGCCACAGCATTTCACTGGGAACTGGATTATCCACCCTCCTATTCCAAATCTTTTTCAGCATCATTGCTTCCCAGCATAGAGTCCCCCAGCCTGTAAGTATGGCCACCATCCTTTGTTCCTACATGTATACATTTATATTTAACCATATTAAAACACACTGTTTCCTTGCATCCAGCTTACTAAGTGATTTGGATCACTCTGTATCAGTGACCTCTCCTCTTCATTATTTACCTCTCCCCCAACTTTTGAGTCATCTGCAAACTTTATCAGTGATTATTTTGTTTCCTTCCAAGTCATGGATAAAAATGTTAAATAGGATATAGCCATGAAATGATCTCTGTGGGACCTCATTGGAAGCACACCCACTTGATGATGACTCCACATTTACGATTACATTTTGAGACCCATCTGTTAGACAGCTGTTAATCCATTTAACATGCACCGTGTTGATTTTATATTATTCTAATTTTTAATGCAACTGTCATTATGCTCATTTACAGAAGGAGAAACTGGAACAGAGGGGTGAAGTTACTTGACTCAAGATTTTCTGATTCCTAACACTGACCATGCCCCTAGGCCATGTCGCCTCTCTAAGGACATGGTCTCGGAACATGCTGAGCACCTCAACATCAAAAGTACGGGCCAGATCTGCAACTGGTTTAAACTGGCACAACTCCAGTGAAGTCAAAATGTAAGTAATGGAACTATGACACTTTATACCAGAGGTGAAGCTGATCTCCAGTCACTAGCCCAACCTCATTTTAAGTTTATTTATTTTCTGTCTTCCTTCTTGTCGAAAGGTCCACCGTTTCAGGGGGTTTGGAGTTGTGGGGGAATTAAAGTAAAACTTGGGCAGCCTAAGTGATCTAGACTCCCAAGTCACCACAGCTCCGAGGGCAGCGATGGTCAGAGTCCATGCAGCAGCCTTTTGTTGTTGGGCAGAAAGGCCTGAGTCAATAGGACTATCCTTCTAGATAGGGCAGTGTGGCCCAGCAGCCAGAGTCAACAGGACTCCCCCTTGTGGCAGGACAGTGTGGCCCAGTGTCCAGAATCAATAGGACTGCCATTCTGAGCAGTACTGTGCAGCCTAGTGGCCGAAGGGGATAGGCCACCCCCCAGGGGTGGGCAGCAGCCAGGATAGGGGGACCCAGGCCCTCCTACTCCACAGGGTCCCAGCCCAGGGCCCTGTCTGCGGTGGGGTTATCTGCCACCAACTCAGCAGGAATCCTTCTGAAATACACTGAGTCAAACCCCAGTTCTACATCTAGATGAATGTTTAGTTCCCCATGGCTACTTCCTACCCATCCTTCCACAGCCAGCAGTTTCGGGGGTTCTGCGGTCTCTCCTCTATCTGTGGTGTCAGTTGGCTGGGAGTCAGTTGGCACCATAGCTCATCTGGCCTCTGTATCGTGGAGCACTGGCAGTCTCTTTGCAGGAGTCTGCAATGCACTTCTGCTCCCTTCGGTAGTCAACCCAGACTGAACTGAACTGCTCCTTTTTATACCCTGGATCCAGTTGTAGTATGCCCAGCAGGGACAGGGGGCGTGGCCTCCTTGGACCACAGAGTGGGCTTAATCCCTGCTGAACCAGTGCGCGGTAGGTACACCCTGTCACACTTCTGCTCTCACACGGTGCCCCAGCCCAATGGCATTTCTACACAGCTACCTTACCTCACAATCCTTTCTGAAAACCGGCCTCCAGTGAGCCTTTTGGCCATCCCCCAATGATTTCTCTCAAATTAATTCTAAAATGTTGGCAGAATAAGTAGGCGGATGCAAGGGCAGCACCACCCAATATCACATGGCGACCTGCAGTACATATGCAGCTGTAGAATACGTATGCTTTAGTGACCAGAACTGATTTTTCTATTCAAAATGAAAAGAAGATGCTAGGGCACAAGAAAAATAATAAACCCCGAACAAACAAAATACTTTGGTGTACAAATTCAATTAAAAGAGAGGAGTGACAGGAATCCATTAACTGTTATAAAGCCAGATCTCAGCATAGAAACAATTGAGTTATATTATGTTTTGTTGTTTGGTAGGTATATATTAAGTGGCAAAATACTGTAATGAAATGGTGTGAGGGAGGGGTATGTATATGTGCACATGTACCACTGCTCTCTATTGGACAGAATCAGAACTGCACAACTGTGAGTCATAGGACCTATATTGCTAACAGTAAAAGGAGTTCTCCTATAGCTGGGTAGGGGGCCTGTGGTTTTGGAGCAGGAGGAATTTCAAAGGGGTCATAGCATGAAACATAGTGATAACTGTGAAATCCCAGGTGGCCACCCATGTCTTACAATATTACTGGTAGTGTTTAAACCCCCCAATGATTGGCTTCACTGTCTTGTGTTCGGTTTTTTATTTTTCCGCTAGTTGAGAAGTAACACAACAAAGCAATCTGATGTTTGTGTAAGAAAAACAGTGTCAACAGAAGATTAGGAGGGCACTTGCCTGAAGAACATCTGCGTTAAGAAGCCACTTGAAAAAATAACCACTCGGTAGCATGATAAGAAAACATCTGTGAAGCATGCAGCAGTGGGAGGAATATTAGTAGTGGGAGGAGAAGAGGGAGGACAAGTGAGATGGAAGTAGATCGGGACAGGCAATTCATTGAATGCCAGTGGCATAACCTCCATTATCCCTTTCATGATCCCACCCACATTTAAAGTCAAGTTTAGTGCTGGATGTGGGAGAGAGGTGGGGTGTGGAAAGGACAGCTACAATTTATTGTTAAAGGAATTGTCAGAGGGGAAACAAAATAGTACAACAACATCTTATGCTTTTACATGAAATACAAATCCCCCTGCCCATCCATGCAGCCAGGAAGTGAGAGTAGGATGGAGGGTAGCTCATCACTAATCAAGCATGAGGACAACATTTCAGTAGTTTACATAATCAAAATCTGGTGTGTGTGTGTGTGTGTGTGTGTGTAAAGCCTTACTCATTATTTTGCTTTTGTTGTGTTTTACATGCTGAATGAATCACACGATTTTATAAGGAAAACATTATTCTTATTAAAATCGTATATAAACAAGCCATCTGCCTTTACACATATCTGCAGATTTTTTTAAAAACACTTCCAGTTTGATTTCAAGGCAGCTATGCAATAATTCTTTGCTGGGTGTTGGGAGTGTGACACATGGCAGTGTCTGAGTCATTAAGTATACATTTGACATTAATTGATGTTCATATTACGCTCCCATGTAAATAGTGGGATAGCTAGTGTTTATTCAGTTACACCAACACAGTTCCTCAGCAACTTTCAACAAAGAAAACATATCACTGAGACATTTCCCACAGCGTGCTGCACACTCACACTCCTGTTGGTTAACTATAGAATAAATAGTCAAGAATTCCTGGAAATTAAAAAACAAAAAACACATGTATGGGAGGAGAAAATTAAATTAGTGACCTTAGATACAAAAGAGTAAGATTTGCAGGCATCCATTCTGTCTCCAATTTTATGTATTCCTTTTCTGGTATTAATCAACCCCTTTGATTTCCTCTTGGATCTGATATTTTCCATTACAAATTTAAATGAAAGTGTGGAGTAACTATATTTATCTGATATGGAGTGTATATGCTATCTCGCTAATACATGCACTAATATATGTTTAGACATAAACACATATGTACATGACATATGTATATACACAGATGCTTGATATTTGGTACACGCATTCATTATAAAATGCTCAGTAAAATAATAATAAAAAACCCAAATCTGAACTTTTCAGCAAAGATCAACTAATTTTGTCTTGTTACTATTCTTTTGAGTTCCAGTTACTGCTCTTATTTCGTGTTATGTCTCAAGCAATGAAAGAAGAATGATACTGTGGGTCAGACATAGGCATAGTATTCAGGAGATCCTAGTTCTACACCCAGCTCTGCCATGTGTCCCTGGACAAGTCATAATTGCTGTGATATATAAAATGGACATAACAATACCAGCTTCATCTGGGTGCTTTGAGCCTACATTTGTTAGGACCCTGAACCAGGAAAATATTTAAATACATGCTTATTCTGGACAACACTTAAGGACTTCCTTAACTTCCAGTGCTTAAGTCCCACTGACTTCAGTGATCCTTACATATGTGCTTAAAGTGAAGCATATATTTATGTGTTATCCTGATAAGAAAGTTTTTCTTAACCAGGACCCAAATGCTGCTTTGAGATCATTAGATGGAAACCACTATATAGATTCAAATTAATATTCTATTACATCAAATACAGAATGCTGGTGTTTGCTCAGAAAGCTTTATTAAATCTACATGTAAGAAAGCAGAGTAATTGCTGCTGTAGTAAGAAGAGAAAGTCTCAGAGAAAGTATTTTTGTGCGGCCTAGGGGGCAGTGGAAAGTCCCACCACTGACTGAGCTGTGTCCATTGTCACAGGCATACATGTCTTAGTATCCTTGTAGAGTCTGCCAGGTGCTAGTACTGTGGTTTATCAACAATAATCCTGGCTGGGTGCCTTCATCCCTTAACGTATCTTGTGATCATTGGGTGGTTTGCTCGAGGTCTGCCGTGCCAGCTGTCTGTGCAGGGCTGGGGCGGCACACAAAGAGAACACATGCAGCCAAACATCTGTCAACATCTCACCACAGCTGCCTATATTACTTGAGCAGTAGAGCTGCTCTACTGGTTCTGCCTGAATGGATGGCTGCTGCAGGTCCTCTTTGACAGCAATTGAATCATCTTTCTTTGAAGAAACATGCAGCAGGGCTATTTTAATACTGGCTGCAGTGCGAAGATTTTGGTAATGAATGAGTTTGGTGTGTAGTAATTGACAGAATTTAGTTATTTACATTTATGACATTCTATCTATGTATATGAATTACTTTTTCTTTTATGTATTTAACAGTTATGTGCTTTTCATACATCATTATGCCACGGTGTGATTTCAAAGCTGTGAAATCTAGTTATATTGTGAAATAAGGCTTTGGGCCAGATCCTCAGCTGGAGCAAACTGGCATAGCTACATTGACTTTCAATGGAGCGATGCCAATTTACCTCAGCTGACGATCTGCCCCTTCCTATTTTAGACGGTGGTCTGGTGTCTATTGCCTAAGTAACGTAAGGACAAGATTTTCAAAAGTGACTAGTGATTTGGGGTGCCTCAATTTTTAATGGGGACAGATTTTCAAAGGATGGGCGCACACCATGGAAATCAGTCTTCTTTAAGGTGTTTCAAGTTGGACAGCCAAAAGTTGGGGCACCAAATATGGTCAGTTTTGAAAATCTTGACCATCATGTCTATATATTCATATTCTCTTCTATACAAAATATGATGTATTGATAATTTCTTGTATTAAGAGTTAAAGTTCAGATAAAAAGCAACAGAGGGTCCTGTGGCACCTTTGAGACTAACAGAAGTATTGGGAGCATAAGCCTTCGTGGGTAAGAACCTCACTTCATCTGAAGAAGTGAGGTTCTTACCCACGAAGGCTTATGCTCCCAATACTTCTGTTAGTCTCAAAGGTGCCACAGGACCCTCTGTTGCTTTTTACAGATTCAGACTAACACGGCTACCCCTCTGATACTTGACAAAGTTCAGATAAGCTTTCGAACTAACCACAATCAGATCTGTACAGGCAGACCCTCACCTCCAAGTGGACTCCAAAAGAAGTTGGTAGGGCTCTCTATGGTATCAGGCTCAGCCTGCATGGATCAGATTGCACTACCAGAGCCTGTTTAAAATAACACTGTTTTAACTACAGATGTGCTTTGAAACTGACATAATTAGCCTAGTGCAAAACCCACTGTGGCCATTCTTAGTTTGATTTAAACCTTCTTTACAGTAATGTAGCTTTGCCAGGGTTAAACAGATTTAAGGACAACACAGGAATGTGCACCAATTTAACTATATTGATTTTTAAAAACTCCTTTAGTGAAACCAGTGCAGGCTTTGAGTGCAAGACAAGACCGTAGGCCCTGATCTTCAAAGATATTTAGATGCCTAACTCCCACTGAAATCAATGGGAAATCAAAAATCTTTGCGGATCTGGATCTTAGTCTGTAAAACTAGGTTACGAATCCCATGACAACAGCCTTCTTTTGGGATTTCCTATAATTCTTTCTTCTATCTCTTCCTATATGTTTGTACCACACCTAGCAAATGGGGAGCTGATCCTCATTCTGGCCTCTGGGTACTACTAGAATATATAAATATTAAATAATAACAGAGCAGGAAATTCCTCTGGAACAACTTTTGTTGTGGTAATTTGGGCCCAACTAAAATCAGGTAAAACAGGTTACACAAAAATGAACATAAGTTTACCAAACTTTTTAAAGCCTGAGGAAGGCTCAGCTTAGGTTAGGATTAGGTCTTATTTTATCTGAACCCCACTGCCCATCCCTCATAGAAGACAAAAATCCTCTCTGCCACCTGCAGCATCCCTTCTTTCTTTCAGTTGTAGGGAAACGGAGAGAAAACCCATTTATTTCAATCGCTAGTAATCGCCACATAACGATTTACAAAAATTGTACATCCTCTGTTTAACTAAGGTTTTGCCTGTGATCATCATAATCGGTTCTGCCTGTTGGAAGAAACGCATGCTTGCACAGCTTGAAACATTTAAAACCTTTCAAGCTGGACTTTGGCACCTCTGATGGTATGTATTGTGCTTATGACAGTTAATCATGTGAACTGAATTTTTTTTCCTCTTCACTTTAAAGTGGATAGATTTAAGATTATCTCCTTTTTAGATATATTATTTCTTCAAAGTTAAGTTGCCAGTGCATGAAACTACCTGAACTGGAAAATAAACACATCACCACATGCAGCTTTGTTCTGTGACTGGGCATGACAAGAGAAATCTGACATGTGTAAATATAAAGATAACATGTCAGTTTGAAACAATAAGGCCAGATTTTCCAAGTGAAGTGGATGGATTTTTAGAAGTGCACAGTGATAAGAGTTGGGGACTGCTCGTTATTGAACACTTTTGTTCTGGCTCTGAAATCTTGAGTGACCGTGGATGGATTGCAACAATCATGAAAACGACTTTGAAAAATGGTCTCTCTTTAGTTACGTAAAAGTAATGAAGATTGTATATACACTAGAGGCCTCAATGGGAACTGTAGATGTGTGGCACTTCTGAAATCAGGACCAGATCCTCAGCTGGCATAAATCTGAGTAGTTCCCTTGACTTTCAGTGGAGCTGCATCCATTTACACTAGGATCTGGTCAATAACTTAAAGAGTTTATCGGGTTAAAAACACCTCAATAAGAAGACACTTTAAAGTTCTGAACAGGAAATTTAACTCATTACAAAAGTATAGACCATATTCATCTCTGGTTTAATTTGGCCTGATAGGTCCAAGAGGCTTTTATTTCTGACTGACTGCAAATTATTCCCTGCTCTCGGAAGCTTTTCTTGAATTATAAAATGAACAGCTTTGCATTATGATCCTGGTAAAATGTTCTACATTTTCTGCTTTTGGGGTGGTGGGGTGGTGTCTTATTTTTAAATAATTTGTTGTTGGGGTGGGAGACCTGATTGACAGTTCTAGAGAACTATGTCCTGTATTTTAACCAGAGACCAGGTTGGACACATGAAGCCTGATCTTCTGGAGCAGTGGGGCCACTTGGCAACCTGATGCAAGCAGTCCAAGGAATATTACCCCAGTGAAAAGGGGACTGGTACTTCCAACTCCAGACGTTCTAAAATAATGAGCCAGGAATCAGCACTCATAATATTTAAGTCAAAATTTGGCATTCTTTTTCTTTGCCTTGTTTTTTGAGCCTTTGTTCTCAAGCTTTTCTCTGCAATGATGAGGGCTAGAGACTTACTTAAAAAAAAGTTGAGATTCTCACAAAATCATATAACTCCATGAGCTTGGGGCTTAAAGAAAATCCCCACAAATCATGATTGTTGGCAACACTAGGAGATCTCCCAGTGGCACAGAGCTGACGTTGGGGCTCTTATGCCTCTTTCCCTACTGCTAGCATAAAATGGAAAGAGGACTTGGCTGGGAAACAGGGTGTGTGAGCAGAATGCCTGTACCCAAGTCCGCCCAGCCATTGCACCTGGCTGTGTATTACAGCAGACCAGTCTAATCCAGCACAGGAAGAGTGGCTCTAATCTGTGTAGAGCTGTAGCAGGATCAGGACAGTGTAGAGGGACTTTAAGCCTCTTTTGCACATTGCCCCTGACTGAGCATTTTGGCAGCAGCAGAAGAGCTGGCCTGGTCAATGGTACCTAATACTTCCTCACAGGAGTAGCTCCATTTGTCTAGAGCTATGTCCATGCACCAAGATGAATCCTCTCTCTAGTACTATAGGCTTGCTATGAGCCCTGCAGAGGATTTTCTATATAGTCCAGAATCCACTCAGGATGAGGGAGAGGAAAGTAGGCAGGCTGGAGGGAGGAGTGGCTGAGGTGGGGGAAAACACACCAGCTCCCACCAGCTCCATCAAAATTAGGCAAAAAAGCTGTATTATCTTTTCAAAGAACTGCTCCCTAGGCTGGAGTGACGCCAGGGTTTTTGTCTCCCTAGGCGGCAGCGCTCCTCCTCTGAGCATTCAGGGGGCCTGGGGTCTTCGGGGGTGGGGGTTTGTCCACTCCGTGTCTTCGGGCACTTCAGCGGCAGGTCCCGGAGTGAGTGAAGGACCCACTGCCGAATTTCCGCCGAAGTCCCGGAGCAGAAGGACCCCCGCCGCCGAATTTGCACTGAGGGCGTCAAAATGCCACCCCCCCCCCAAATCCTGCCGCCCTAGGCGACCACCTAGGGTCGCCTAGTGGAAGCGCCGGCCCTGCCCCTAGGACTCTTGGGAGCAGCTGCAAGAAGGGGAGTCTCTGGTGTCACAGGGAGCTCTACTGCGAGGGAACTGGAGCAAGAGAAAGGCACAGACAGGCTACTAGAAGCCAGAGCCAGTGTGGAAGCACAGAGCCTCCACACAGTTGGATCTTGTCCTCCTCTGGATCCCCAGAGACTTCCATAGTTTCCTGGGGATCCACTAGCTTTGGGGATGGATCCCACAGCCTTTTCCTCAGGGGATCAAATGTCAACCTGCCGAACAGGACAATGTGGGGAAATACCCACATAGGGAGGAGATAATCTGAATCCCTGAGGCTATTCAGGTGAGCAAGTACTACACAGCCTCAGTAAGGGCTGCAGAATCCTGCCCTCAGATAGTGGATTCTATTAGTCTGGAACCACCTGG
The DNA here is from genome assembly GCF_013100865.1 of Trachemys scripta elegans. NCBI lineage: Eukaryota > Metazoa > Chordata > Testudines > Emydidae > Trachemys > Trachemys scripta. Next base: position 46,779,021 of record NC_048300.1, on the reverse strand, counting down.
ACGAGATTTGAACCAGGGAGTGACCTAGAGGTGAAAGTTTCTATGTTCCATTCACCATCTAGTCCTCCTCAGTCCTCTTCAAGTTAAGAATTCAAGCATGAAATAGTCACAGGTCATATTAAGGCAGTGGAAAGACAATTGCCTAGTCTCAGGGCACGTCTACACTTATCAGGGATTGACGCTGCTGCGATCGATACACCGGGGGGCGATTTAGCGGGTCTAGTGAAGATTGCTCTCCCTCGACTCCGGTACTCCACCAGAACGAGAAGAGTAAGGTAAGTCGACGGGAGAGCATCCCCCATTGACACAGCGTGGTGTAGACACCGCAGTAAGTCAACCTAAACTACGTTGACTCCAACTACATTATTCACATAGCTGGAGTTGTGTAACTTAGGGCGACTTACCCCCAGTAGTGTAGACAAGGTCTTAGAAATATAATGGATCACGACACTAACATGGAAAGCAGCTATAGAGTACATGGAGAAACTAAAGAATAAACTGGAGATTTTGAGTATGTGTGGGAGATTTTAATGATAATATACACAGACTCAAATAACTCTTTGGATACATAATTACTTGGAATAATCAATTTGTACAAGAGTGAATCATTGACCTAAAGACAGGATTAATATCTCAAGTGATTATCAGGCCACCTCCCTTTTCTTTAAACATTGTGTGTGCAGTTTCAATTCAGAATGTAACATGGAGAGAATTTTTGGTACATAACAAACATAACACAGGATGTGGTGTCAATAAATTAGTGTTCTGGAATAAGAATATTGTTTTAGTTTCCTTTTTCTCTTCATCTATCTATCAAATGCCCTTCACCCTTGTATCTAGGCACCAGGCAGCATCAGAAAGTCCATCAGCAGAAGGGAGAAGGGTAGTCAGAACTATCTGTGTACATCCCTAGCCTATATAAAACATATTCTTACTACTGTATCCTCATCCTTCCTATGCCATTGTGTGTCATGGTTACACCCATATGGCACCTTGTTTTAATAAGAGGATAAGTTCTTTGGCCCAAGTACCATTTTCCCACCCTTACTTTGTATAATGCCCCAAACAACTAGACCCCAATCACAAGGGAGCTCTAGATACTACCTTGAACCAAATAATAAGTAATCATAATCATGTCTGGATAACAAATTACCTAGTTTGCACATTTAAAAATATATAATGAAAATGTCAACAAAAAAGCATGCTAAAATTAGTGTGGTTCACTAAAAAGGATTGTCTTAGACCATGCTAGACTGCTAAGACAGTGACTGTAGCCATGCCAATGATATATATGTTCCATTATATTTGTATTGAACATGTCAAGCATTTACAAACCAGCATCAGGAGGGTGACAAGACCTATTAATCCACTTGATCTTTAACTACTGTGATTCCTGGTTTCTTGCAGGGTTGAACTGATCATGATATTTATAGCTGCACTGCATTGGGATTTTTTCACTTGACCCTGAAGCAGTAAACAGGGACCATTGGTTTGATGAATATGGGAGAATTCCATCATTGCTTTCCTGTGATAGATAGCAAGAAGCAGAGAGTTTGGTTGACCTTAGTCTTTTCTACAGTGTCTAATGTTTTCATGACTTTGGCCACTCACAGATTTCAGACATTATAGGTAGTGGAGCTCTGTGGTTTACATTGCATATAACTGCACCCCTTTCCCATAATTTTGGTCATAAACTGAAAAAAGAGAAGAGAAAAATTTTTAAATTTGAGTTTGTATGGTTCATTGTATGGTACTTGCTTAAAAGATCTACACTTCTTTTTTACCCTGGATATCTTGGCAGCATCCATCAGGCCATCTATCCATCACTGCCTCATCAGGCAGTAATCATTTTTCAGCATATCTAATTATGCGGTCCATTACATCTATGCAACCTGCCATGTATATCTGCTTGACTCTGACCTGGAGTTATTGAGAGTTGCCTACGTTTGTGTAGGTTTTAGTGATGTATATGGAATCACAGCAGTGGCAATACAATTAAGGTTACAGGATAACTAGTGGTATGCCTAAAAAGCAGAGTATATTCCAATAGATTAGTATCAGAGGGGTAGCTGTGTTAGTCTGGATCTGTAAAAAGCGACAAAGAGTCCTGTGGCACCTTATAGACTAACAGATGTATTGGCGCATAAGCTTTTGTGGGTGAATACTCACTTCATCAGATGCATGTCGAAGTGAGTATTCACCCATGACTTTTTGTCGCTTCCAATAGATTGTTCATATATTCATGGGACAAGGATGCTGATTGTGCATTATTTACAATTGGATTTTTTCCATCCTTTCCTGATGGTGAGCCATGTTTCCAGCTGCTCCAAACAATGTTCTTGGCAACAAAGAACAGGTGCCTGTAAAGGTTCTTACAAGTAGTTCATCATTGGAATTACTGTAAAGTAGAACTTGTCATTTTGGATTAAATTGACTCTAGGTTCTCTAAAAAGAAAAGGGAGTGCTGGTGGTGGTGCGTGTGGGGGAAGGGGGTTATGACTAGGACAAAACAACAGTAGGGATTATTTTGCAATGAAATGTCAGCGACATTTGTAACATTTGTGGGTGTAGTTTTAGGGAGGGTCATACAAAATGCTTTTTCCCAAGTTTGTCCCAAATCTAATAGGTAACCAGCTTCCATGCATTGCAACAGACAGAACCTTTTCCAAATCACTTGATATTGCTTGATTCAAGATGAAGAATAGTGTTTTTCCCTCTCTCATACCACCTAGATTGTTAATTAGAACTCTGAAACCTTGTCTCATAGCAACTCTGCCTTGTTATACATGGAATTCATTTACTGCTCTCAGCTCAGCCTGTAGTAGACACTAATTTGCATCACTTAATTGTTACATGTTCTTCAGCACCATAGGTCACTATTGCTCAAGGGAGGCTAATGGTAGAGCTAACTTGCTGACTTAATCTCTGGGACCTCAGAGGGTGGTTTCTGTAGTGCAGGGACCACATTCCCTCATGTAGGTTTATTTACAGTTTATGTTGTTCACACACATTAAGTAATTTCTAGCAACTTTGGCTGAAACTCTAGTTAAGAGAGTGAACTCAGATGGTCAGTATTTCTTCATCACATAGACATGCACTACTCAGAACATATGGTGAAAGTGAAGGCCGGATTAACCTTTTGTGGGCCTGGCACCAAACATAGTTGTGGGGCCTCATGGAGGCAATGGAGCATGGTGCAGGGAGGTCAGTCAAATTCACAGCACCCTGCACAACACCACCCCTGCCCACAGCCCCACCACAACTGCCCAGCATCCCCCAGAGAACTCCCACTCCCTAGTACCCCAACACACACAGATCCTCCCCGCCCCTTCACAGCCCAGCACCCGCCCATACGCCCCACAGACCCACTCCCCCAGCCCTGCTGGGAGGCGACTGTGTCTGCTGGGCTGAGCTGGCAGCGCAACCAGGGCTGGTCCCAGGGCTAGGAATCACTCTGGCCCCTTGGGAGTGGCGCGATCAGCCAGGCCAGGACCTGCCCCAGCCGGGGTCCCTCAAGACGCACTTGCCCAGCCAAGCCCTCCATATTGTCTCCTCCCACACTCCTGGCTGAGACTGGCCAGGCTTCTGCACCAGTCCCAGGTGGCTCAGCTCCAGGGAGACAGGTGGGGCCCCACAGGTGGAGGGAAGCAGAGACTGCCCAGAGCCGGAGGTGCTCTGGGGTCTGGCCAGGGGGCTGAGAGGAGCAGAGGGTGGGGCCAGGAAGCAAGAGTAGCTAGAACTGGGACTGTAAATTGACAGTTCATCTTTCTTCTTTCAGTCTATTCTGCATAATCCTCTTGATAATGGACTTTGCTCCTGGTGAATGATCGCTATTGTTTTTCTATGTAAAGGGCTGCAACATTTTGGTGCTATGAGCATGTGGCCTACCTGAAAAATATTTAAGCTATGAAACATTTTTCAACTTTCTACTTCTGGTTAAATGTGTTATTAATACTCATTTTGGCATCAGCCATAGTTGGCTGTTGTCAGGATTTTCTTGGCTTCTGTTGTTCCTCGAATGCTTTTCAACAAATGCTATGGCAAACTTGAAAGGAGAATATATCTATACCCAATGCAATGTTCTTAGAATTTATTCTCTGCATTCATATGAATTGGTACAGTAAAGGTACATGGCCAGGTTCAGAGGAGAGGGGGATGGTGGAGTACTGTAGGGTAGGTCTTCTGTTTTTTGGGGCTTGTTAATTTAATTTTTTGAGGTTTATTTTTAGCTATTTTTGAGTTGTACATAGATGTTCTTAAATCAGGGTTTGGGAGTGGGATCTCTTTGTATTTGCTATAGTGAGTAAATGTTTATATCATATCATATACATATATGTCATATACATTGCTCATTACAGTGATATATACTGTAATGAGCAATCGCTTTCTGTTATTCCCTACGGTGCACCAGCAAGATCTACATGGACCAATTAATGCACAACCCATTAGTATGCTTTAGAAATCACATCCCCCTGAGTCGGCATTATTGCTCCATGTAGACAAGCCTTTAAATACAATAACCATTTCTGGTGGAGTTTTTGGTGTTTATTGGATAAACACTGATTTATTTATTTGTATCAATGGTGTTTTATCGGTATTTACCAGTCTAAACCTAAAACCAGAAGCCCTAATTGTAGGTTATATGTCAGTAAGTAGGGATTAAGTGGATGTAAATCTGGAGCAACATCATTGATTTGTACTTACATTGATCTTAACAAAGATCTGGTGCATTAAAGCTAAGGGACTCTAATCCCTGACCTGTTGGTACATAAATTACACCATTTTAAAGGCCTGTTATTTATGTATAGTTCAGAATCAGTATTTTTCAGCATCAGCAGGGGAACAAGATAAAGTTACTCTTACCCCCAGCCCATCACCACTTACACTCTAAGTAGAAGACAAGAGGAGATGGGGACAGAAAGACGGGGGCTGGGACTCCATTAACTAAAATCTCAGACTGGTGTCTTGAATCTATAGTAACAGTTCATCAATAGCTATGTGAAATGCTGTTTATCTTCATCAAAATCATTCAAATTAAGACCAGGTTTCATCCACAGATTTGTTGGGTGCAGAAATAATGATTCATAAACAAATCCCAGTATCATTTTAACATATCAGATTTTGACATATATATATATATATATATATATATATATATATACACACAGAGAGAGAGAGATGGCCAATATAATTAATAATTTGTAGGGAGTTAGAACTCCTGCCTGACTCCTATTGTAACAACATGTGGGCTTTATTTCTCAGTAATATTAGGGTCAAATCTTGTTTTCCTTGTTTGAATCCTTGTTACTGGCATTTTCTGTTTTTTTTTTTTTTGTTTTCTATATTTTACACATTTCAAAATAAAGCCATAATCATTATTTTGTGTTTTTTAAAAGATAGAAATAGAGGAATGTGTGTGACTGCAACTGTGGATTCAAGAGAGGACTAGAATCTAGACTGGCTTCCTGGGTTTATTAATCCTAAAACATCCATTTTTCCAATATGGGATATTGTCCAAGAGTATTCTGGTTGTGATTTGTCTGAAATCCCAAGGCTCATCTTAGATTTCTGCATATTGTCATAACAGCAAACCAAGAACTTTAAGATCCTCAGATGGAAGGCACTTCAGGAAAAGAAGGGTCTCTTTTTGTCCCTAATATTCTCCCCACTGCTGTGCAGTGTAGAAGGAAGCAAAACTGTAAGGGGCTCATACAAAACGGAAAGACTCAGACTCATAGACTTTAAGGTCAGAAGGGACCAGTATGATCATCTAGTCTGACCTCCCGCATGATGCAGGCCACAAAAGCTGACCCACCCCCTTTCCCTTGACTCAGCTGTTGAAGTCCCCAAATCCTGTGATTTAAGGACTTCAAGTCGCAGGGAATCCTCCAGCTAGTGACCCCTGCCCCATGCTGCGGAGGAAGGCGAAAAACCTCCAGGGCCTCTGCCAATGTACCCTGGAGGAAAATTCCTTCCCGACCCCAAATATGGCGATCAGTAGAACCCCGAGCATGCAGGCAAGATTCTCCAGCCAGACCATCATTGACCATTGATACTATTTACCAGCGATGGCACGCTGTTGGAAAGGAAGTCACACAGAATGGTCCCCTCTCACTTCCTAGAGCAGTTTTCAAACCATCTACACATTACTGCAGAACATATCAATATATGTAGAGCATAGCTAAGATTAGTTCATGCTCAGCAGCATTCAAGTCTGTAACTCGCCTTAGAACATAAAATGGCCATACTAAGTCAGACCAATTGTCCATCGAGCTCAGTATCCCAACTCTGTCAATGGCCAGTGCCAGATGCTTCAGAGAGAATGAACAGAAAGGGCAATTTCAAGTGATCCATCCCGTTTTGTTCAGTCCCAGATTCTAGCAGTTGCAGATTTAGGGACATCTTGAGCATGGGGTTGCGTCCCTGACTATCTTGGCTAATAGCCATTGATGCACCTATCCTCCATGAACTTATCTAATTCTTTTTTGAATCCTGTTACATGTTTGGCCTTTACAGTGTCCCCTGGCAATGAGTTCCACAGGTTGACTACATTTTATGTAAAGTACTTCCTTTTGTTTGTTTTAAACCTTCTGCCTATTAATTTCAGTGGGTGACTCCTGGTTCTTGTGCTATATGATGGGGTAAATAACACTTCCCTATTCACTTTCTCCACACTATTCATGGTACGAATCCTTGGTAGATTGGAGCAGAAGTAGGAGCCTAGAAAACTAAAAATTGTTTTGGTGTTTTGTGAAATGTGCGTCACTGCTTCAATACCATCTACAGGGCCAGCTGTTATATTTAGAACCTGATCCTGTAGTCCTCTCTAAAAGGGAGTTTAGACTCAGTGAGGCCTGCAGTCTTAGACCATTCCACTGTTTTATCTCCCATTATGTGACAATTGTTGGTCATATTGCTTGAGGAAACTTGAACTGGTAATCCTTGACTATCTCAAAGCACAGTACTGTCACCATATCAGCAACAAGCTGTCATCACTTTTATGCCTAATACCCCTGCCACAAATACCCTAGCAGTAGCTTCATTCAAATCCTACTCATGGTTTTAGGATTATTTTAAAGAATATATGCTTGGAATTACAATAGTTTACATAAGCACTTTGCATGACAGCAAATTGCAGGTCTCTCTTCTGAAGTATTATCTTGCAGGGATTTCCAACTTGCAATTATGCATTGCAATTATGCATTTTCTGTTTAGAAATACAGTACTTCATTATTGCTACAGGGGGAACTGTTGGCTTAATTTTGCTTTTGAGTCACTGTTGCTGAAATGATTAAGTTAATGATTTATGCTCCTGTGATCCAACAATCTCTTGTGTTTAAATTGGTTACTATGTTTTGTTTACTGTTTATAACTACCACCGTTGTTTTAAACGCCACTAAAACTACTTGCCAGCTTGTATGGTTTATTCATCCCTGTGGATTTTTACAAGCCACTGATTGATATAGAAATAAAAGCTCTGTAATGATTTATGTTTTTTAAAAAAATCCCATGAGCTATGAATAAACCACTGTTCCGCTATATAGGGGGAAAACACTAGTGACATTGAACAATGGATGTCAAAAACTACTTATGCTAATGCTTGCTTCTGGTTTTATCATAGTGGAAAGTGTGAGTGTGTTTTTTTTTAAAGTACTCTCACTACATCAATTTTGGACTATGAGCTCACTAGTTTTTCCCTGGAGAACTTTCTCATCCATTTGCCATGTTCGGGACCCTGATTTGCTTAGAGAGACTTGCAAATGCTTGCAAATGTGGAAAAAAATATTCCAGAGTTCATTCCTTGGCAGAGAGTTAGTTCATTTTTGCTCCGATTGCACAAAGAAAATTCAGGAGACTAATTTACAGCTTCAGGGAAATCACTTGATAACAAAAGCAGGTCAAATTCATAGTTAGTGTAGCTCCATTACTTCTAACAAGAGAAGCACTTATTCTTTTCACAAGGCAAATATAGTTTAGTTAGAACTAGTGGAATCACTTCTCACTGTAAAACACTATATGTTTTTAATCTTGTAACATGCTACTGAAGTCTCTATAGAGCAAACCTGTGCATTCCCCGTTCACACTGCTAAGAGGCATTGCTTTGTGTGGAATATCAGTAGCAGTAAACAACAAGAGAGTTTTTCTGGTCAACACACCTCAGACCTAATTTTCTGCATTACCTGCACCCTTTATACACTTTCGTCCCTTTATCTGTCCTGCTAGTTATCCATGTTGCATGTAGCTTAGTCAGTTTCTCACTGGGGAGTTTATGATTGAAACTGGAGATGACACACTAAAAGCCACTTGGCTGCAACCAGCAGACACACAGCACAGCCAGGCCCACTGACATGGGGGGAAGAGGAGGCAATTGCCCAGGGGTCCAGGCGATTTAAAAGGGCTCGTGGCCCCCAGCTGCCACCGCTGGGAGTCCCAGGCCCTTTTAAATCGCCCAGGTGGGCCACAGGGCTCCTAGGCGCGCGTGGGGTGGTACCGGCGGTGGCGAAGGCAGATGGGCAGGCACGTGGAAGCTCTGGCTATGCCAGAAGAGCGGTCATTGACAGTTCTGCCCTGGGGCCCGGAATTGCTGTCAACGGACCTGAGCACAGTTTTAATAGGTCACTTGACTTGCAGATTCCATAGGTCACACTCTGGACCAGTGTCTGAGCTGCTCTTCATTCAGTTCAGGAGTAGGGGAACTAAGGTGGCCTTTGCACTCCTCAATCCTGGGTCGTCCAGCCACTGACCTGGTCTCCAGGATAAAAAAACCAGAGCAATCTGAGACTGTTCAGACAGCCAGAGATTGTTGGGGTGCAGCACCTCCCCACCATGTCCTGCTGAGCTGGGGTTGACTGGGATGTAATATCAGAGTGATCACAGCAGCCTGGCACCATGGGGACATCTCACAACATGCTGGATCGACCAAATCTATCACCACTCGGCATCAGACTAGTGTAAAATGGCTGCAGCGGTGCTGAGAATCAAGCCCCATATGTTCATGCATCAAAGGTATGGGCAATACAGAAAATCAGGTGTAGGCTCGTTTGACTGGAAAAAAGTTCTAATGTGTAATTTACTGCTATTGCTACTCCATGTGAAAACAAGATACCATAGCCAGTAACCGGGTAGGCTTTGGTCTTCACACAGTCATGTGATAGATTTATTAGACAATATGTTGGCATATATTCACCCTGAAAGCCCACAATCAAAAGGACTAGTAGTAGGCCTTAAATTTAATTTAGAATTAAATGTCAGCTGACCCTGCAGTACACACCCACCATGATTCTTCTGCTCACCTCACCCATCCTTCTCAACAAAACAATCCAAACAATATGGAAGAGAGACATTAGATGACATACGAAGGAAAACACAGATGTGTGAGTGAGTAGAACATGCTATCACGATGTAGGGATTGGTGTAGTTGTCCAGGATTTAGTTTTTATGAAGTGTTTGGGCCCAGCCCTGCACACCCTTACTCACACAGGTTGTGAGAAGGCACAGAGATGTGAATAAAGAATTCTTAAGTACTCCCTTTGAAGTTAAGGGGCAGTTTCATCCAGGGCCTTTTCTGGGTTCCTCTCTGGTCAGAGAGCCCTTAGGTACCCTAAAAGGGTCCAGTTCTGACTCTGTGTGTGTATGTGTGTCTGTATCTATGTGTGTGTGTGTGTGCGCGCACGCACTTGATTTAGCACATCCCTTAGACCAGCACTTCTCAACCAGGGGCTTGAGGCCCCCTGGGGGGCCACGAGCAGGTTTCAGGGGGTCTGCCAAGCAGGGCCGGCATTAGAGTCACTGAGCCCCAGGGTAGAAAGCCAAAGCCTCACTGCCCTGAGCCCTGCCACCTGGGCCTCAAGCTGAAGCCCGAGCAGTTTAGCTTTGCAGGGCCCTGGGCAATTGCCCTGCCTGCTAGCCCCTAATGCCAGCCCTGGCTTTTATATGCAGAAAAAAATATTGTGGTGCAGGTGGGCCATGGAGGTTTTTTATAGCATGTTGGGGGGGGGGTGAGGGGGAGCTGAAAAAGAAAAAGGTTGAGACCCCCTGCCTTAGACAACTTCCATTGATGGTGTTCCTGTGGAGCCTTTTGTGGAGATTAAAACTGCCCTCCTATAGCAGAAACCCACAAGGGTACTGGCACCTGCCCTCCCATAGGTGTTTTCCCCTGGTGTGTAGCAAAGCAGGCGGTCAAATAAAGGGGCACATCAATGAGCATAAATTGGACCCGAGTAAGATGGCCAAAGATGAGCTATTCTTCACAGGGATTTGGTGAGAGATATTCTTTAGGGTTTCTCCTGTGATGGCACAGGAGTATTTCCCAATTTTGGCCATTCATGAGACATTTTTCAAGGAGGCTCCTAAGAGAAATTATTTAGATGGCTGACTCAGAAGATGAGGTTATTCTGCAGGTCGATGTGACACTCCTACCATGAAAAGAACTACTTCACCCACTATGCACAGACATGCACACACCCGGATAGCTGGAAATGTTTTCTACGGGCCCAGCTGAAATTTTTAAAGACGGACCCCCTACCCTGAAAGGGACAGTGGGAGATAATCATCTTTAAAAGAAGCTGTATAAAATGTTGAGAGTACCAGTCCCAACAGGAAATCTTGGAAGGAATATTTCTCCCAAACATATGAAAACTTAAAGTGAGGATGATCTTCTACCTCATGTTCCAAAACAAATGGGCATTAAATACACAAAAGTTGGTATAAGTCTGTTCCTTCCGCACGAAAATGAAGGGTGATGTAGCACTAGGAACATTTCAGATAGTTAATTCACTGGGAAAGTGCAAATGCCTCAGATCAGCTTTAAATTGCTGGAACAAATGTGGGGGGGGGGATCAATTTTTAAAGATGAACTGCAAAGTCCCAAATACATTTTAATGCATCACTGTTGATCAGTTAGAAGAGAGCTGTATACAAGAGTCTCCAGTGAGGCATGAGCTGTTTTACTGCCTTTTACCAAGAAACAAAATTGCTTACTAAGAGGGCAGTATAAAACTGTATATTTTTTATAATTCAAAAATGCTTTTTTTAAAAGTATGTTTTATTCCTGGATGTAAAATCTGTTATATAAGATGAATGACTATGTAATTACACCTCTAACTTTTAACTGTAATATCAGGAGCTGATTTTCTTCACAGCCTTTGCTTTATTATGGAATATAAATGCTGGCTTTGCAAATATAATCTTAAACAGCTTTTACTGAAAGAACATCATAAAACCTAACCTGGAAACAGGTACGACATATTCAAATTTTTTCCCTTTAACTCTAGAAACACTCTTTGTCGTTAGGTTTTCTCCACTGTATATAAAAATATACATCTTGAGGGCATAGCTACTCAGGGGACTGGTAACCTTTCCCCTTTATGTCACCAGCCAAAACCCAACTCAAGGTTCCCATCCTGTAAGGGGCTGAGCATCTTCCACACAGTCCATGGGAATTGAGAAAACCTTGCAGGATCAAGCCCCAGGTCAGTGGCAAAGGAAATTTGTTTCTGTCTGGTGGCTGTGAAGTGGACTATGTTCAATGAGTTTCATGGTTTCAGTCCATTCCCTTGTGGAGAAACCCACATCACAAGACCACTGTGGGTGGCACCAATTGGCACCCTTGTTGGCAGTCCCAGCAGAGAAGCCAAGGAGTAAACGGGAACAGAGATTGAATTATCTTCCCCCACCTGGACAGTGTGTGGCCATGTTTGGGTTGGGGCACACTGGCAAAACAGCATGGGAAGCTTGCAGTTCTATAGCCCTATTCTGCGCCTGTTCCATGGAGAGAGGACGTCACTCTCCAGGCATATGTGCTGGAACTAGGAGTGCTGGCTTGAAGTGGTTTCCATTATATACAGGGTTACAATTTGGTTCAATGGCTCTCAGCACCTCCCCCATTATACAGATTGTTCCAGCACCCCGGTCTCCAGCATGCCCTTCTACTACTCTTCAATACACACACACATTAAATTACATTTCCTCATTGTTTTAAAGCTACCACTTTGCAGATCTTATGATCATTAAAGTCTGATTATCTGATTATCTCCTCCATTGCACATGCAACACTCCACTGCAACTGATACATTAACCAGGTCCCAGAAGAAAACCTGTGATCCATGAACACCTTCATTGATAAACTTAGGCCTTACAACCTGGTATTTCATCTGCACAACTTCTGTTCAATCCTTGACCCCTTATTCTGAAGCTATGTTGATTACATAAGCTGAGGATCTGGCCCACTATTTTTATGGCGAGTAGGGAAGATAAGATCTCTTGCTTTTTGTATTCCCGCTTAGTTACCACACTGAAATGCCTGAGCCACTTATCAGCCCAGAGATTTTTTCTGTTTCTTTGTGCTTCCCACTGTCAATTAACTTCTGTCATCAGCAAATGTAGGTTTTGAAGTTGCGCTCTCACACTCCTTAAGGCCATTTGTAAACATGGTAAACCATAGGTGCTGAGTCCTTGGGTACTCTGGGGCTGGAGCACCCTGGAAAAAAAAAAGTAATGGGTGCTCAGCACCCACCACCCACTCACCAATCAGCTCCTCAGCGGGCCCAGCCCATCAGCTGTTTGGCAAACCCCACTGTACAAGGGTTAACCGGGGCTCAACCCTCTCTGGGGCGGCGGGGAGCCACACCGGCTCACTACATACAGTTATTTTTCGGGGGAATTAGTCTGTCCGTGAGGGTCTCCCTCGGCAGCCCTTGCAGTAACTGAAAGAAACTCTGTAAGCCCAGGCCCCGGGTGAGGGTGGGCAACAATGCTTCAGGGCTCAGGCCTGCAGTCAGGGCTGAGCAACAACAGTACAATTACTAGCAAGCCCAGGCCCTAGGTCAGGGCGGGACAGTGCAGAGTCAGGACTCAGGCCCTCAGGCAGGGCTGAGGAACAACAGTAGGCCCCAAGCCTTCAAAGGCCTGGGAGAGGGGGAGACTGCCACTCACAGGTTGGGTGGCAGGGGGGACGCAGGCCCTCGCACTCCACTGCTTCCCAGCCCGGGTCCCTAGCAGCGGCAGAAGACCCGCTGCTTAATCAGTGGGGATCCTGGCCGCAACACACTGACATGGGCTCCAGCAGTGCTGCAGCCAGACTAGGGTCGGCTGCCCCCGGGCTACTTCCACACTCCCCTTTGGGTAGTACCTGCCCTGGGTCAGGGTGTTGTCCTCTGGGGGGTCCAGCACCATAGGATCCTCGGCGAGCTGCAGGCCTGGCAACTCCTCCAGGTAGCGGGCGCAGGGTAGGTCCGGCAACTCCTCCGGGTAGTGGGTGCAGGGCAGGCCCGGCCAGTCCTGGTGGCCGCCTTGGGCCACAGGATTTTTCCAGCCGCGGGCTAGGCTGGAGGCGTCTGGCCTCCCCGGTGGCTGGGGCCTTACTGAGCTCTGAGGGCAAGCCTTTATACTTCTGGGTCGCCGCCTGACCCTCTGAGGGGTGGGATCAGAGCTCCCTAGCTCCGCCCACTCCAGCCTCTGGATGGGCTCTTCCTTCTCTGGAGCGGCAGGGAGCCACACCGCCTCACTATACCCACCAATCAGCTTTTTGGCAGTGGGCGGGGGGGGGGAAGAGGCAGAGCGAAGGTGGAGTGTGCTTGGGGGGAAGGGGTGGAGAGGGGGTGGGAAGAGGCAGGGCGGGGCCTTGGGGAAGGGGGCAGAGCAGGGGGCTGGAAGAGGGGGAGCAAAGGTGGGGTCTTGGGGGGAAGGGCGGAGTGGGGGCAGGGCCTCAGGGCAGAGCGGGGGAGGAGCACCCACCTGGAAAGAAGAAAGTCGGCACCTGTATGGTAAACGAACCCAGATCTTATTATTGACCATTGCAGCACACCACCCATTACCTCTCCCTACTCTGAACTCTTCACTTTCCGTAACACCTTTTGTGTCCTGTCTGCAAGCCAATTTTCAAATCTACAATGTTTGTACTGTCCTCTTGCTTTTTACACATGGGGTTTGAGGTGTGCCAGATTATACCTGGCCCTGGAGTGGGGTTGTAGATGTGGGGGCAGAGGCCAGAGGGACCCTTCCTCTCTTCCCTCTCCCCACTCATGTTGGCACCCTGCACAAGTTTCAGGCACAATTGAAATCCCTGTACTTAGGACTGCTCCCTCTGGGCCTTATCCATACTCTTCTGAAGTCAATGAAAAGACCCCAATTGATTTCAATGGGCTTTGGATCAGGCCCTTGATACCCCCACAGGGACACCAATCACTCCAGAGAAGGTGGGAGAGATTGAGGAGGAGGCTGGACCATGGCCCCATGCCCCACCTTCCAAAGCTAATCAAGTTTATTGGGAGGAACAGAAGAGCAGGTTGTAGCTTGCACATGTTCTCCTCAGGCCAGAAAACTGAGGAATGACTCCTCCCTCCAGAACACCCTGAGGCAATGAGGCTCTGCATTGTGCCCTCCTCAGGGCTGTGGCTAAGTACCATAACCTAAACCCGAATTGGCAATGTGAACTGTACAGGTGTGTAGCATATGGTAGTAAAGGACAAAGAATGAGTTATTTTAAACCTTGTTACCTCTTTCCTAAGGAGTACAGTGTAAATGATACTTCAAAAACAGAGAGACAACTATCCATAAATAGTTAACACTTCACAGTAGAAGAAACTAGGTTACACCAAGTTACCAAATGCTTTCTATAACACTATAGTCCTCTCCAGTGCACAATTAAAAAGGTTGTTCTGCATTGAAGGACTGGTGTTGACATCACAAAGCAATAGACTTTTCTATGAAAATTTCGCTGTTCTTTTCCTCCTGAGATCCAATAAAAACTGTCTGCATTGAATTTCCCCTGGTTTCACTTCCACTGCAATGTTAAACACATACTAATATTTATTTATGCTACACTGTCTGAATACATGAATATGTAACTATAAACGGATACTTTTATTTTCCATGGAAGTTGTGTAACTAACATTTTCCAGTTACTGTTTATACTATTTTTGAAAAATGTAACAAGTGGTTTTCCTGAAGGAGCTGGGGGGCATGGATCAGCGTTCATGTTGCACTCTCCCTCAGTACCTGGCCCAAGCTGGGAAAGCTAATGATCCAACCAGCGGACCAAATTCGGTGATGAATCCTGGTCTTGTGCCACCTGAGCCAGTTGCTCATATGCTAAGATGAAAGAGCTTTAGCAATAGTTGTGTGGTACAGCACCAAATTCATTCCCATACATTTGGTAATGTATATTGCACATAAACCAGTCAAACTTGCATTCCAAAAGAAATCTTGATGGTCCCTTATTACAGTATAAAATTAATAAATCAGATTTTACAGACTGGTACCTTCCTGGATCCTCACCTATAAATTACCCTGAGAGCTACTGTACAGCTGCTGCTCTCTAGGTCTTCCATATTCACTCCCGCTTCAGGGCCTGATTATCCTCTTATGTATAAACCTTGTGCTCAGTCTAGTGTTAAATGTCCCAGGCAGTGGGGCTTCCATCATTTCCCTGACAAAACATTTCAGAGATTAATAATGCACATTGTCAGGGAACTTCTCTTCCTATTCAGCCTACATTTCCTCCTTAATTTCATTCCCCTATTCCTAGTGTAATCCTTCTGCCAGGTGGAGACAGCAGCAACCAGGACCGGGTTCAATATCTAGGGGTTCCTTTCCATTGATACAATACAGAACCAGCTCGAGCCCCCACCCAGGAACCTGGGAAAATTAGACACCACCCTGAGGCACCTCTGAGAGGCAATACTTCCCCACTCGCAAGCATAGAGTCCGAGTGTAGGAAAGAAACTTTTAATAAAAGGAGGGAAGTAACTCGGAGTTAATTTGGGAAAACACCACAAACAGGGTTCATAATCATAAACCATTAGTAAAAGATTCACCCCCAAGCAGGTTGGGCACTGCCCTTTTCCCCTCAGGTCCTTAAGTCCAGCAACCCAAAAGTCCCTTTCACATGCCTGACCCTTCTCTGCACTCCAGTCACAGTTGCTGTCATTGGTCAGTGCAGACCAAGAATTCAGGGGTGCATCTGCAGAGTTCACCTCTCACCCTGGGTGGGAGGTAAAGAGGCATCTTACTCGCTCTGCTGGCCACTCACCAGCCACCTGCTCAGTGCGCTCATCATACCCCTCCACCAGCCACCCACCACCCAGCTGGCTGCTCGTCATGCCTCTCTGGCGCTGCCCTGCTGGCCACACTTCGCACCTCTCTAGCGCCACTCTGCTGGCCGCTTGTCACACCTCTAAACCACCACCCTGCTGGCTGCTCATCACACTTCTTCACTGCTGTCCTGTTGGTCACTCATTCACCAGCTGACTGTCAGTCACCTTCTGCCTCTCTGCTGTGACCTCTGCACATCAGTCTCTCGGTGATTTTCAGCTCTTTTGCAGACTGAGCAGAAACACTGCCCCATCTCAAGTGATTTTAGCTCTTAGCAGGTAGGGTAGAAACACAGTCCTACCACAACTGGTTTCAACTCTGATTGAGCAATTAACATTACAAAAGAGGCTCCCAATAAAGCTTAGTTAGCTCTATTATTTGAACAGTGGGGAAGAACAGGATAAGCCAGTCTAGAGAAAACTCATGGGGCATTATACAGCCTCCTGACCAGGACTTCTGTCCCCACCCCTTTTACTTTCACAGGGCTTTGGCAGTCGAGCCCCTGGCTCAATGAGGTCCTCTCCGCTAAGGGTGATGATCCCCCATTTGGAACAGGTTAAGCATAGTCCTGCTTCCCTGCATTCCCACAATAATCACAACATTGATAACAGCATTTCACTTCCCCTTCATTCAGTACTAACTTGATTTGTGACCCAACACCAGTCAAGTTGATTATAATGAGCAAAACACCGCTCCATTTGCTGAATATCTAAGCAAATCTAAGCAAAGCAGGAGCAAACTATATTTACATATCCACACCCAGAGTCTCTCCCCCTCCCAGCTAACTGTCAGGGAAGCATTCATTCAGACCCTACTTACACTGGTGTATATCACTCTAGATATTTCCTTTGCTACTTAGTTACCAGGAATCAAGAAGTACCAGAATTCAAACAGCTTTCCAGCCCTGCTTGCGAGACCCAAGATGGTAAAATACTCCAGATTTCATGCAGATATGCATCCAAAAATGTGGGTATCTAGCCAAATTCTTGATGGTCAGCCATCACTAACCATGGTATTATAACAAATTCATAATCACTTAGTATGTCACAGTTGTCACTGAGCTGCACACTGTGGCCATTCAGAATATCATGGTGACAACAGGAAAGAAATAACCTTACCCAGCAGAAAAAGCACAAGCCTCTGACAACCCGAGAAAGGAGAATTTCCAGGAGCTGTTAATTCTGTGGGGCCCATGACACAGTTATCATTCTGCCCAGTAGAGGGCAGTGGTACACACAGCCCAACTAGTTCCTTACACATCACCTTCTAAAACAATGCAATGTGGAGTGTGGAGTGCAGTGTGGAGAATCAGCAAGAACTAGGCATGCATGCTTCAGTTGTGCGGTCTGAGCTTCATGATGGCACTCAAATGGGAGGTCATTTTGGAGAAGCTCTAGGGGTTTTCCGATACTGTATGTGTTTCTCATGTGGAATTAAGAAGCCTGACTGAGCTGTGTGTATGTCCTACTTCCCCAGTGTACAGAGAGCACATATTTCCATCAGGGCTTGAGTTAGTATTATAATATTTTCAACAGACTATGGGCCTCATTGTGTCAGTTGCAGAGCATCCTCAACTGCCACTGACTTCACTAGGAATTGAAAACACTCAGCACCTTGCTGGATCAGCCTGCAAATGCAGGCACAGGGGAAAACAAGTTGGCTAGAAATAGACTATGATTTTCAGGGGTATAATGCCTTAGGCTAATGTGAGTAAATATTATGTCTTGAGTCCTGTACTGCACCTCTCAGGAGGCACAGCCCTACAGGAGCAGAGACAAAGCCGCCGGAGGAGATTAAGCCACCTTTATACCCCACTCCTTCAGGGTTCTGGATGTTGCCTGCAGCATAAGTCAGAGTGGTGCCATAGGCAATGGAAGATGACAGTGACTACCTCTCTGCTGAAGGATTACCTCTAGAGTAGGTAGAGCACTGCGTGTTCCAGCTACTTCCCCTTCTACCCTGACACAGCCCCTTCAGCCCCAAACCCACCCGCCACATGCCTCAACACTGGGAGTCTATGTCCTTTACACTAGCTTTAGCCCACCCAACGGGAACTCCTCTATGCCAGGGATATTGCCCTGAATCTGCTTAAACAGGCATCCCGGCCCCTTTTTGTAGGCTGAGCTGCTGCACCAGAGCCCAGACTCAGGCTGCCAATGGGTCAGGCTAGCTAACCCTATGTTTCACACCACAACAAACCAAAATGAAACTGACTGCTACATTTTTATTGGCATTCAAATGCAAAGCAAGGAAACAAACAGAATATCTCAGACCATTTGTAGTTAATGGCATGGGAATAAGCAACAGTTTCTCTTCAGTTATACTGCACAAGAGCTGCAAAGCTTGCAAAGTTAAGACAAATTGTCTCCATATAGTGTATAGTGCCTCCTGATCTCAGAGGGAAAATGTTGATTAAAACACAAACAGTAATAAATATGCTATTTTGAGAAACGAAAACCCAAATCTATAGGCTGGAACTTGGTTCTTAAAAGTTTATGATTATTCCTATGAAGGATTCTCACATAAAGAACAATCTTACCTGCAGTACTCAGAAATACCCTCCAAACTCCAGCCCCCTGAATTTCTGTGACATGCAAATAAAGCCATTCTGTTCAATATGCAGTGACATTTTTTCCCCTGTGCTCTTTAAAAAGAGAAGAGGGCATTTCAATATTTTCCATTTGGCCCGGAAGGGGTCATGGAGCATTCTGTCTTCCTTTGGCTAAAATTCCATTTTGAAGGGTCTTGGGGGAAAGGGGGGAAATAAGAAGGAAAGAAAAGAGAAAAAAAAGAGGATGGATGCTGTGTAAATCAGTGGCATAACTTGGGGGGAAAGAAAGAAAGAAAGAAAGAAAGAAAGAAAGAAAGAAAGAAAGAAAGAAAGAAAAACTGATCTTGTGGTTAATTAATGATCCTCTAGGAGGATTTGTTAGATGCTGCCACCTAAATATATTTTAAAAGATGGTTAGGAGACTATAAGAGAAAAGTTTTCAGAGCTTTAAAGGCTGAATGAGAGGATTTAGGACATTACAAAGATTTAATTTGTAACCCTTTGTGTGGGGATTTTAAATACCTTAGAGTGATGACAAGAAGATTGCTATTTAAACTGAGCTTTGGGTAGTATTGCAACCGTATTAAGTCACAACAGGGATTTATTTATCAGGTTCTCAGATTTCAATGAGTTCAGAGTCTGGTTTTAAGACTGTGGTCTAACGCTGCTCTCAGTTACACCAGTGTAACTCCATTGTAATAAATTGGGTATAACCTCATTGAACATACAGCAACTGACTTTCAGAATACCTGTACAGTTGTTCACCTATATTCTATGCTCAGTTCTACCAATGCAACCCCCCGTGAAACCAGTGAGGTTGCAAAGAGGGCAGAATTCACCCTTTAATCCTTCTTCTTTTAGAAGGCATGATAAATAAATCCTGTAGTGACTGAGTAATTAGCAAACTGAAGGATAATTATAAATTCAATTGGCAAAATTGGAAAATGTTCGTGCGAGTAAAGCCTAACACTTGTCCTTGCCATTGCAAAAGTACAAAAAAGAGCAAGGACAAGTGTGAGGCTTTACTCGCACGAACATTTTCCAATTTTGCCAATTGAACTTATAATTATCCTTCGGTTTGCTAATTACTCAGTCAATATTGCATCAAGGAAATCAAGTTCATCTCTGCTAAATACATTTTCAATAATCTTCCATCTAGATATGTCAAAAATAAACATTAGCAATTAACATGGATGAAAGTTAAAAGAAATATTTTAGAGAACAAAACAAAACATAGGGGCAGGGTCTTCACAGTGCAGCAGAAGGGCTGCCAAGGAGTCATTTTTAGCTCCCAGATTCTTTGTCTTAGCTCTACCCTCTGTGCAGGTAAGAGCAGTGTGGATGCTGTCTGGAGTGGCTCATGACCGCGAGTGCCTACTTCATGGCAGACTGTTAAAAACAGGGCAGACACCCCAAATTGGTGATATGTTAGATTAGATTTTACCAACCCCATAACAAGTGTGAACTCCTGGATCACTATAAACATGGTGTCACAGACAGCCTCCTTAGGCTCTCCAATCTATCTTGCCACCAGACCAGCTGGACTTAGTGATAAATGGTCACTTACACACACACACACACAAAAATCACAAAATATTCAGGTTACTTCCAGTCCCGAGACTAGTAGTAGTAGACCCCAGATCAATTGGTATCCTAGATCTTACACCAAAGACAACACCTTTAGCCAATTCTGTAATAAACTATTTAAACATTTATTAACTAGGAAAAAGAAATTAGTTATTTACATCTTAAAGTAAGCAAACATTTGGGTTACCATATTTCAAGTTCCCTCAGAGAGGACACTGCCAGGAAGAGTGGAAAGGGGGTACAGTTGGGGGGTAATGGAGGCGTGTGTGTGTATTGCAACGGGAGAGGGTATTTGGGGGGTGTTGAGAGGGTACCCATGGCCTCACTCTTGAGGTGGGGGGGTAGTGTCACGCTCCCTGTCGCAGTGGCAGGGCAGCTGGTGCAGGCCTGAGACACAGGACCAGCCTGTCAGTCAGCACCTTCCTGCAGGCCTCTCTCCCTGCCCAGGGTGGGGAACCAGGGCCTGGCCCTGTCACCCCTCCAAACCCCATAGTATAGCAGGCAGCCTGGCCAAGAGGTGCTTGGCAGCTCCATTTTTCTGGCGGGCCGGGCTAAGCAGGATCCGGCAGCTGCGGATGCAGGGAGGGACCAGTCGGGGCGGGGAGACTTGCAGTTGATTCTTTCTGATCTGCGACGAGCAAGAAAAAATCCCAACCATTTCTTCACATTTCAAAAATCCACCCGGAAGGGGGTCAGAGGACCAAAAAAGAGGTCATGTCTGTGAAAACCTGCATGTACGGTAACCCTAGCAAACACACACACACAAATCTAAATCCTGAGTGACAGTTGTAGTGATCTGTCAATTCAAACTGTCTTTCAGGGCAAACCCAGGGATAACCAGGGGAGAGTCTCACTTCAGTTTAGAGTCTCTGGCCCTGTGAGAGTTCAAACAGTGAAGAGATGAGAAATCTTCATGTCAACTATTTTTCTTTCCTTCTTGCAGCATTCAAACCGATGGGATGAGGCCTTCTGCACATCGTTCTCCATGAGTGGATGGGGCAATTAACAAAGCTTGTGTCTTATGATGGCCCACTTAATTTTTGTTAGTCCTCCTGGATGGGGGCGGGGGAGGGAACACGATTCCTATGCCTGGGTTCACAAGTTCAGAGCAAACATTTTCAAAGTTATAAAGCAAAACGTACATATTTCCTTATGGCATGGAATACAGACATTACAAGTGGGATTAAAGCATGCAGCAATTTACAAGCATTTCATAGAGTCTAAGCACTCAACACATTATAATAAGACTAATACCCATTTTGAACACAAGTAACATAATGGTGAGCTGGTTTGGTTCCAGCTATGAATTTGTCAGTTCTTAACTAATGACTACAGCCTTGGCCAGAGCTGGCACTTGGTTTACAAGCATCATAGCTGCTACTCTAACTTATGCCAGCAGGCTATAGTCCCTAAGGGTATGTCTACACTGCACTGTAAGCCCAGAGTTGGTGGGACTCGAGTCAGCTGACCCTGGCTTGCAGTGCTTTTCACAATCTTTGTGAAGCCAGAGGTGAGCCTGTCCCCCTGAATGGATTTATGACAGTGAGGGGCTGCTGAATCAGTACACACAGCCAGAAAAGGCACCTACCACAGCTGGAGCTGGATGCACCCAGGCATCAGAACCCAGGGATGCTGTGGGCTCCCACAGTATGGGCTTACATGGCCCAATGGATGTGCTTGTGGGGGGAGGTATGGGGTCTCAATGATTGTGGGGAGGGGTGTGGAATGTTAGTTGCATGCAATGTACTTATGAATGACATGACCAGCCATGAAATGGAGGGTGAGGGTTATTCACACTATGGACTGATGAAAGGAAGTGATTGAAGTGTGGATTGCGATAGATTGAGGGATAGTCTTTGCACACTAATTCCTAATTGCCCCAATCATGTGTTTACCATTATTATTTTGAATATACATCACAATGTGAAGCAGTGATAGAAATAAAGGTTTTTTTATTTCACCAAGAAAGCTTATTTCTAAACAAGTATTTGAAAAGTGCAACGTTCAGCCATTCCCAGGCAGGCCAGCTGCTATTGCCCCACCAAATCACCAGGAACAACAGAACCTTACAGGAAAAAAAAAGTGCATGAACAAATGTAAAGAGTGAAACCATGTACAAAATAGAAGCCCCCCTACCATGGCAAGGCCCCTGGCCACCTGTTCTCCTTTGGCTTCTTTCCCCATTTTTTGTGCACATGACACTGTAGGAGAGAGGTGGAGGCATCCACAGGGGAGAGGCATAGGCACCAACTCTGTGGGTGCTCCGGGGCTGGAGCACCCACGGAAAAAAATTGGTGGGTTCTCAGTACCCACTGGCAGCTCCCCGCCCCCCCTGCTCCAGCTTACCTCCGCCTCCTCCATGAGCGCACCGCGGCATCCTGCTTCTCCCCCCTCCCTCCCAGCGCTTGTGCGGTGAAACAGCTGATTCGTGGGGCAGGGAGGGAGGGAGAGGGGGGAACACGGCGTGCTGGGGGAAGAGGCGGAGCCAGGGCAGGGATTTGGGGAAGGGATCCAATAGGGGCAGGGAGGGGGCGGAGTTAGGGTGGGGACTTTGGGGATGGGGTTGGAAAGGGGGCAGGGCCAGGGGCGGGGAAAGGGTGGAGTCGGGGCGGGGCCAGGGACAGGGAAAGGGCGGGGGGCGCGGGCACCCACCGGCGCCAGAGAAAGTTGGCGCCTATGGGGAGAGGGTCTATATGGAGGACTGCATGGGGCAAGGTTGCCCTGCCCAGCCACTCATGGGACCCAGTTGCATGGGATACCCAGCCATGGAGTCTTCCAAGCTACTTTTGGACTGCAGCATAGGCTAATGCACAGGGGACTTAGGCCATGGTGTGGGTGATGCAGCAGGTGATGCTACTCTTGCAAGTCACTAGTGATAGGAGCCACTCAGACAATCTCTTTCTGCTGAGCGTCGTCCTCCTCCCTTAGCCACCATTCCTGTTCCAGGAACTGCAAAGCAAGTGCCTGCTCCTTTGCTGTGCAGCCAGCTCCTTTGCTGTCCTCAAGCTGTGCAGCCAGCCTCAGCCTTTCCTCTAGCTGCAAGTCCCTCGGTCGTTGGTATTGGGCCTGTTGTTGGCCCTGTGCAAGACTTCAGCCATAAATTCATCACGGAAACGCTTCCTCTTGGAACAGTCCAGAAAGGGACATTGGCCCAGGCTTCTGCTGCAGCGTGGGTGAGCTGTGGAGATGCTGCAGCCAGAAACGGTCGAGGGGCCTGGAACAGGACAAGACACAGAGGGTTATTGTCTCAAATAGCTCAGTGCAGGAGCACAGAAAAAAAAATCCTTGCGGACTGTCAAGGACACAAACTGAACTTCAATATCTTGTGAGAGTGCTGCTTCAGACCACAGAAGCCCTCTGAAATAGGGCTCAAACCCTGGGTCAAGGCTTGACCTGGGCTCTGCCCCTGCAGCCCCTCAGGGTCCTGGGACTCTGGGTCTGAGCCCCAAGTTTGCATGATTTGTGTGTGGGTGGAAGGGGGTTAGGCTTGAGCCCGAATCTGAGCCCAGTCTTACATTGAAGACATACCCTAAGTGACACCAGCTGAGGTTTGCTGGAGCAGAATGCACTCTGGCTACTTCCACGCACCATGCCTCCCTGCTCCTGATATGCCCCAGCATGCTTTGCCCTTCGCCCTCCCTCCAACATGGCTTTAGCTCTTGGGACTCTGTGGAGAGAAGCAGAGGAGCCAGCCTGGTCTGCCAGATCTAAGCTTGCAAGAGCCACCCCCCTCCCACACTGAGAGAATGCCCAGAAGGTGGCTTGTGGGTACTTTCTCTTCCCTCTAGACACCTATAAGATGCAGACTGTGGGATACAAAGATGTAATAGTGCAAGCAGCTGAAAATGAGGGGGGGGGGGGAAATCGTGTCCCTACCATCATTAACTGTACAAAAATCTCCCTAGTTTTATAGTTTGGTATTTATCAATTACCTGCTCTTATGAGGCCCCATGGATGGATCTCTCATTGACTCTCTCTCTCGTATTTACAGTGCACTAATCCCTTTTGATATTTAGGTGCCAAGATACAGAAAATTAAGACTTACATAAGAATATAATCAAAAGCAGGCTCCTCTCTGACTTGGGATCAATTGTTGCTTTGCATTTCTTTCTTCCTTCCCCTTTCCCTGTCTCTTCTGGGGCTCAATTATTACACAGGCCCTTTGCAGTGGGGTAAATTACCCCCAATTTGAGTATATCGCTGGTTATTTTGGGTTTACTGCTGCAAAAGGTAAGATTTTCCACCAAGCTGCGAAGATGATCAGACTACAACACAGTCTGAATTGGGCTTGTAGTGGATAGAGGGTCAGCGCTTGATGTAAAACACTTATGATATCCTCTTTCCAGCTTGTTCAATATAAGAAGTGGGCTGCTGTGTGTTCTACAAGCTGCAGTTAGATTAACTGTTGCAGTAATCCAGCCCTAGGTATAGGGAATGATAGTAACCAGTTGCAAGGAGCCAAACAAGCATATCGTGGCTACTAGGCTTCTATCCAGAGGTGGGAGGAGGGCTTTCCTAGTTATGGTTACTACCTGATTCTCAAGCAGCAAGAACAGGACTAGAAATACTACAAACTTCTATGCTAATTTGACAGGAGGGCCGACACCCTTAATAGGGAGTGTGGTCAAAGTCTTGGCTGGTTGCTCCAAGCTTCTTACCCCCATCTTGCTGGGTTGAGTTTTGATCAGCTGTTTTCATCTCTCGGGTACTGATGCTCTAGTCACATTCCCTCAGGAGGATATAAAGCTGGATGTTGTCGGCATGCTGAAGACAATAGAATCTTCGGACTCCTGCAACAGGTCTGACATATGTTAAAAAAGGAGGGGACAAGAGTAATCCCTGCAGAACATCACATGTGAGACAGGAACTGACCCGAGTGGGAGCTCCGTGCACACATTCATGGTGAGATCAAGCCCATAGTGTAAGTAATTTATAGTAATGAAAGTGAGATAAACATCTGATTTATGTTGCATGGAGATAAATTTGAGTCTAAAGTGAAGGACATACTTATCAGAAGGTGCACAGTGCCATGTAATTGTGGAATCAAGCATTGCACTTGAGTACATGTGCCTGGTAGCCCTTCATAAAATACATGGCAATATATGGTCATATTTTATAGTGTGTAGGATCAAGTCCTTAGCATGTAGTCTGAGAAGTGAATAAATCAACATGAGTCAACTGGAGCAATGAGTTGTATAAAACCTTGCAATATAGTTCTCCTTGCAGTTTTGCTTATGCAGCACTTCAAATATTTCTCATTCCTCAATATCTTGTGTCATCCAAATATATGTCCATTTTTTAGCGATGAATTTGTAAATGGAAAAGTGCCAGAGGGCTGTAGCATGGTTTTGATTTGGAAAACCACCCAGGAGTTCAGATGTTTATCTGATGCGGATTCAGATTATCTGAACCTCATGGGCCAACTACATCCCTAGTATAGCTCCACTGATATTAATGGACCTGATTCTCCTCTGATTTGCACCACTGAAAGACAGGAGTAAATCCATTGCAGACAGGGAAATTAGATTAATGAGAGAGCAGCATCAAGCCCAATGGAGGTACCCTAGGTTGGAATTTGACCTCTGAGTAATTTTACCTCTGAGTCCACAGAACTGAGCTCTTTGTATGTGAGCTTTCTGGCACATCCATTCTGCTCATATCAGAAATACCACAAGAACAGACATTCTCATGATAGTCCAGCACTTCCAGTTCTGGTGCTGAACAGAAAAAAAAGAAATTAAAAACCAAACATTTCAGAATTCCTCAAAAAGATTATTTGTTTTGATTAAGAAAGCACTTGATGGTTGGAGCATGTGGGGCTCATGGCAGTATTCCTATCTTTTTCCAAACCTATCTTCCAATCTCTATTGAATGGATATTATTATGGAAACATATGATCAGATTCTGATCTCAGCTCCTCCAGTGTTAATCAGGAGAGAGTACTCCTGACTGATGACAGCTTAGCACAAATCAGAGTCTGGCTCCTATTTCTTCCTCTCTCAGACAAAGCAGCAGGAAGGTGTATTTAAATTCCAGCCAGTCCTGCCATGTAACAAAGGTTTTCAATTAACAGCTTCCAAACACATTTATTGAAAAGCAAATAACACTTTCAGCATGCTACAGCCTGTGAGATGTTTAGCAGGGCCTGCCAAAGTTTTGAACCCCTGGCTGTATACGATGTGTTGAAGTTAAATGAGAATTCTGCTTCTGTCTTAGTCATGTACACTATATTAACAGGGGACATTAAGGAAATATGCTAGTAATGATGGAAGAATTGCAGCCAACATTATGTTTAAAAATCAACACCGTGAAAGGGAAGGGAACATTCATCACTGGTGAACTTTTATTAATAAAAAAGTCACTGTGTGCAAAGTAAAAAAAGATACAGAGTTTACGGTTCAAGTTGCACAGTTTATAGAGAGATATATAGCATGTCATGTTCCAGAGGTACAAGTTTCATATAGGTACAAGTATCTGTTTGCAAATATGCCATCCCAGAACTAAATGTTAGTCTTATAATCAATATAATCTCAGTAACGTTTTCTGAATTTGATGTGATTCAGGGCAGGTCTTCACTACTGGTTATGTCAATCTAACTTATGTTGTTCAGGAGTGTGAACCTCCCCTTGAGTGACACAAGTTTCATGCTGTCCACACTGGCGCTATGTCAGCAGAAGACACTCTCCTGCCAACATAGCTTCCACTTCTTGTCAAGCTGGGGTAATTATACCGACGGGAAAGTGCTCTCCCATCAGCATAGCGTGTCTTCACCAGATACGCTACAGCTGCATCGGTGCGGCTCTGTTGACGTAGCGCAGTAGCGTAGACTTGCCCTACGGTGTTGTGCTCTGATAAGATAACCAGAGCCATATAGATGTTACTGCTTGGTCCTAAATGAGCTAAGAGAAACCAAATTCAAAGACTTGGATATTTTATTTCTTCATCCTGTTTTTTCTCTCTTGGTATTTACTTCCCTGTGTTTTTATGATCTAAAATGTATGAATGAGCAAGAGAGAGGGGCACAGTACCGAGAATAACTCGGAGGGGAGATTCTCCCTAGAATGCAGAATGTCTGGCTTTGATTGCAGGATGCTGTTACCTATGGTACTACAGCTGAGTGGAACTCTTTTTATGGCATCTGGAGGGGCCAGCATTCTTCCCACTCCTGGCCTCTTTTCTGCCCACTTGCTTGAAGTGAGGAGCATTGGGCAAATAGTCCTTGCTATTCTCCCCAGAGCCATTAGGAGTAGAGCTGAGTAGTAGAGTAAGTGGAGAGCCTTACTCTCTTGCCTATCTAAGTAAGGGCTGTGACAGTCTAACCCTTAGGACACTCTCCACTTGTTCTTCCAAAAGTTCACAGAATTCCCATTGTGCGACTGGGGCTGTGTGTGATATCTCATGTTAGGATCTGGCAAGGAGGAAAAGCTAGGGAGCAGACACTGCGTTTCATGCGCATATGTCAACCTGTTGGACTGCCCAGGGCAAAGCTGGAGAAGTTAATGCTACCCATCAAGTAGCAGAATTAATTTCTATTTCCCATCTTCTGTCCTGACAGAGAGGGTAGAAGATGGGGATCGGTCACAGAGACCAGCAATAGCACAGCTTCTGAGTGAGCCACTCTGCAAGTGGAGGGGTTGGCCATGGGAAAATCCAGAAGAACTAGAGAGACACAGAACTGGGACTAGATTTCGCCATGATCTCCAGCACTGCGTGGTGTGAAGACCAACTTTCAGATCTGGCAAAAGCCTCCCTTGAGATACCACCAGAAACTTGTAGAGGTTTAATTGTGTTATGTCCTTTCCTGTGAGATTCTACTTGGGAGATGATAACTTAGCTCATAATGAGGTGGTGTTTGCATTTTTGGTGGAATTCATCCCTGTGCAGAAGGCCAGCAGGAGGCCTATGCACTACTTAGACCATATTTTGAAGATCTGAGTGATTCATAGACCTTACACTAGGCCTATTTCACCTAACAATAGTTTGGGAAACAAGACCAGCTCCATCATACCTGTTCTTATCTATATTGTAATTCCTTATCTACATCCGCAATTTATTTAGAAGAAATACAGAAAAAAATACCTCTGTCTGGAGGACCCAGTCAGAAAACCTGAATCTCTCATCTGGTTTTATTTTTGTTGTTGTTGAAAATACCAGAGTTGATTCAGCAATATTACATGGTCTAAATGATTGCCAATTTTTTAAAAATGAAAGTTTTAGATTTATGAGCATGAATATAATCTAGTAAATAACTCAATTTCTTCTCTTTATGTGTAATTTTGCAAATAAATATCCTTGCTGGCTATGGATTTTTAGGCCAAGTTTCAGCTTGGGATAAAGTTTTGTCTGCGCTATCAGTTTCAAGAAGCCATACAGTGAGAGTGCTGCTACTGATGACTTATGTGCAAAATTCCAGACAAAAAGCCACTTTCAGACAAAGTTAAAGATGTAAATACACATTGATTCATTTAGAACATTTGTTATTTTAAAATAAAGCATTGAAAGGCAGGTAATTCACAAGCCATCCAGAGTGGGATAGAACAGGACCATCCCATTTCCTGCACACCTTCTGGTTGAGCTGGCCAAGTGAAGAAACAGGTATCTTCCTAAGGGATGATACAGCAAGTGTGCTCCCTCTGAATTGCCCGTCAGCCCCCTTTGTGTACAAGTTACATTTCTTATGCACTTAGTGCCACATTGGTGCAAATAATATTTTGCCATAGACCCCCTTTCTTTTGTGATCATCTCACACCCAGAATGTAGCCTGCATTACATTTTGTCATTGCTGCATTTAACCCATTCTTTAAAAAAAAAAAGAAAAGAAACCAATATACCGTACTTTTATATTTTTTAATAACTCCGTGCAAGCATTAAAACTTTTCAAATGTTAAAGTTACAGTGCCAAGTTCTGATGCTAGTTTACAATGCTCTAAATCTGGAGTGATTCCATTAAAACGTGTGTGAGGTTATGTATTTGACTTCAAAATTAGGTTTCTCATCATAATCCAGTTATAATCCAATATACTGATGTTCTATGTACTATTTTACTCAAACTGTGGTGAAATGCAGCAGCTGTTTAACACTGCATAGCAATGCTACACAATAGTTTATGAAAGGAAATGAAGAATTCTAGACCAGATTCTCCACTCCAACAAGTTTTCTCTGTTATAAATCCACTGATTTATATAGCATTACACCTAATATGCAGTAGTATGAATGGAGAATCAAGCCTACTATATAACCCTTAAAATTAAAGGAAGGAATTTTACTTAGACAAAAGTGTAATTATTGAAATTTGCATTTGTCCTTCCCTTTGGGGTTAAGGTTAACACCCCCACTGTTGACTATTTAATATCACAAGTGGTCAGGAACTAGGTTTTCTATTGCTTCCTCAGTAGGATACTTCCAGCAGTACAGTTCCCTTTAATGCAATGCTGGGAGATCGGATCAGTAACCGACTCGGGGAGATTGCTGCTGTATATATAGTGCTAACACAATTTACTTCTCTAAAATGAAGGCACAGTATGTGATCATTTGGTAAAACAGTAAACTTTCAGTGACTCAAACATGAAAAATACTAGGAGTTGCCTTCTTCTGAAATTTGTTGACTAGCTAAAAAGCATTTTTTCTGCTAATGCTAAGAGAGTTATTAAAATATTAGTCGTCTTAAAGGAATACCTGCTAAAAGCTTTTTTCTGTAATAATGCAATGAACAGGTGTTTTATTTTCTTACTGTAATCCAACAACAGAGTTGGATTTTTAGATGTATATAATTCAAGTGTATTATACTTGCAAATATAATTCATTTGGATTTTGAAAGAGGTAGTATTTCATTACTAGCGCACAACTGCATTTAACATAGTGGAAGCTGGTATTTTCATCATTAACATATTTAACGCTTAGGGAGCACAAATGGTTTTCTACATGATCTCATATATCAATTTAAAGAATGGTTAGTATCCCCTGGCTTTCCTAAAATGCCACTGAGGTTTACTCTTTTGTTCAGATGGAATCCATTTAATCCTATATTCATTAACAGTTGAGCACACACCTACAATACTAACATGACCACACACAAAAACCTGCCAACCACCTCCCCGTTTTTTTTTTTATACTAGGAAATTGCTTTGCATCAGATATGGAGCCTTTCCCCTCTATTTCCCCACTGTATTTCATTTCCAGTCATTAGTGTGAGAAGGTTCCCATCTGTCAGAAGGCAGGCTGGTGTCATATGAGAAAAGCAATGGTGATGTCAGGACAGAAAGAGACCTACAGCACTAGAATTGTCACTAGTTGGCCAGGAGTGGCCAATGTCTAGAGCCTGAAATACCTTCTCAACTACAGAGATGACCACTTCATGCTAGTGCTGAAGCTCAGTAGCGGGGGAGGGCACTGCTGTTGCTTATGCTATGCTTGGTGTATGGATAAATAAGGGGCATGTTTCATGAGCACTAAAGAAGCTTTCAGAAACAAAAGAAAACAGCAATAGAAAAATGAAATTAAACTAAAAACCCTAACTGTAGTGAATGACTCCAGCCTAACTATTGACATAAGCAGCAGAAGTAAGAGGAAATGGTAACATATGATTCAGCATTTACACTTCTCATGCTATTGCTGACGCACATGGCTTTCTGCATAGAGAGCAAAGTATTGGCATCCAAAACAAGGTTGAGAGCCATTGTGCAGCTCTGATGGTACAATTAGGCCCATGGGATGAGCTGCCATAGGATCAGGCAGTGCAGTACCAACTGCTGTTCAAATTCGCACTTCCGTGTCACTGCCTTTAAGACTAAAGAGCCTTCTGGTGCCACTGGGATCAACACACTCCACCATCCCCAGCCTGGCTGAATCAGCAGTGTTAGCTGAAGAGCTAATGCAACACAGTAGAATGTGTTGGCATGTTGCTACTGCCACCAATGGCCACAGAAAGACTTTGCTCTTAGTGAATGATTGACTAAGAGGAGAGAGGTACCCTAAGCCTTTCCCTGGTACCTCTTCTCCTCGGTAGTAGTGTTATTCAGGCAAGAAATGTGGGTCAGCTAGTCATCTCCATTCTTGCTTCAGCTAGTAATGAATGCAGCTCAAGACTTGAATGCACTCCATTCACAGTGTTAAAGGGGGCACCTGCCCTGGGCCACCACCTGCTGGCCAAGTGTGCCTCTGCTGAGGCCTACCTCAGTTCCCCTCCACTCAGGGCCTGCTTAAAAAGTTCACTCATTCCAGAGACTCAAAACATTCCCCCTTCTGCTGTCCAATTAAGCCCTGCACAAAGTCTTTCAAAATAGAATTCAAACTTACACAGTCTTCGTCCCAGTTTCAGCTGGGCCCAGCCCCCCCACTCTCTGAAGGTCTGTTCTCTCTTTAAAATGGATTTCTTTCATCCCAGTCCAAAGCTGGGCACACTCTCTCTTCTCTGAGGATCTGTCTTCCTGCTCTTACAGCAAGTCTTGCCTAGAGTTTAGCCTTCTCTACAGGCTTTCCCTGCTAGTATCTACTGACTCAGAGTCCTGCAGGAATCTACCACTAACCTGTGTCCATCTCCTCCTTTACAATGCACAGACAGGGGCGGCTCCAGGCACCAGCGCAGCAAGTGGGGGGCGGCCTGACGGTCGCTGCGAGGCGGCAGTCAGGTGGCCTTCGGTGGCATGCCTGCGGGAGGTCCGCCGGTCCCGTGGTTCTGGCGGCAATTCGGTAGCGGGTACGCCGAAGCCGCAGGTCCGGCAGATCACCCGCAGAAATGCCACTGAATCCGCATGACCGCAGACTGCCCGCTGGCACACTGTCGAACGCCGCCTGATTGCCGAGCTTGGGGCGGCAAAAAACATAGACCTGCCCCTGTGCACAGAGGCCTTCCTTTAAGCCCTATTGGGCAGCAGGTAATCAATCCAGGGGCACTGGACCCTGATCCCTACTAATGGGACTGATCACCCTGTGACAATACCTTTTGGGGTGTTTCCACAACTAAGCTGAAAATATCACCAAAATCAGGCTACCTCACAAGATTTCTGCTATTTCCTACTTCTTGTTGGGCCCAAAATACTAACCACATTCCAGCACTCCTACTCCTGATCCTGCCCAGATCTAATCAGTGAACCGATGGGTGAAGCTAAGAAAATAATGACAAAGCTAATCAAACTTTTTACAACCACACACAACATTTCAATTCAAGTTGTGAATTAAGTTCACAGTTGTTTCTTATTTCATCCAAACCTGTTTGCTCAGCCCAAATACTGGCTGCTGAAAAGTTGAGACGCACCATTCTTCAGGGTCTGCTATTAACTAACTTTGAATTTGCCTCAGTTTTGTAAGTTGTTTTTGTTTTTTAACATACGTATCTTCAAACCATTTAAAGCTTGTTTTGAAATACATGCAATTAAAATCTGAAGTGGCTGGTACATAAATTATACTTTTACTGGAATTGTGGAATGATTAATACAGAAAAAAAAAAAGTCTGTCTCTCTAGTTTGTTACTAGCTGGGAAAAAGCACTAATTAACACTAATGAATCACCGATTTTATGACTGAGCCAGTTCTCTAACATTGCCAAAATGTAAGAATGATTTAATTTGTGCTGAAGGTTTTAGTGCATGCATTTTTGTGGAACAATCTTTTGACACTAGTGACTATTTAATGTTATTTGCAAATCTCTTAAAATGTTACTGAGTGCAGATTTAGCTTTCCACTTTACTGCAAACAATAAAGAGTATGCTTAGGCAGAAATATGTGCTTTTGTATCTTTCTTCCAGACTATTTTTGGTAGCATAATCATTACATAAACTATTTTGCTCTTATGATATCTTCTGCTTTGCTGTGAGGATTTATTGCCTCTGAAACAGACAACTACTCTGGCTCAAAATTCAAATGTTGGTGAAAAAGTTAATCTGTAAGTCATTTAGTTTAATATGAATTTTAGATTCTGACACACTACTCCTCTAAGAGTAAACAGTTCTTAACAGTTGGCCTGGACAACAACGCATGCTTTCACATGGTAATCCCTTCTATACATGTGGAAAGTTTCAAAGGTTTCTGGCCGGACATTAAGGTAACCACATTGGGGATGATGTGCAATCACACCAGGTGTTTTGGGAAAGACTGTGCCCAAGGTCCCCAAAGAACTGAGGGCAGAGGGTGCAGCACATTTGCCATCTCTGTGCCAGGCAGTTCCACATATTCATGTAAAGGGTCTGTAATTCTGCCTGACTAATTTCAAAAGCTTTAGTCACCTTATTTCAAACAAAAACCATTAGGTGGTTTGTTTTCACTATAGCTGTATTTATATAACAAGATCTATTCTAGCGTTTGGGATGTATGGGTCAAGCTGTCCTGGAATGCTTCAAGAGCATGAGTGCCAGCTACAGGGCAGACTGTTAGGAAGCAGCTCACAAACCCCAAAATGGTTGTGAGTTCACCAATCAATTGTCAAGTGTAAACTCTTCAGGCACTATAATAGCCCTAACAAGGAGAAACAGACAGTCCCTTGGGTACTCTGATCTGTCTCGCCACCCAGGTAAGCTTATGTTTGTGATAGATGGTCCCTTACACCAAAAGAAGCAATATCCAGGTTACTCCCAGTCCCAAAGAACCAGTCACTTACCCCAGGTCAGTTGCATCTTAGATTTCATACTGAAGACTATAATAAACTATATACAGATTTATTAATACAAGAAGGAAACAAGGGCATTATTTACAATGTTAAAGCAAGTAAACATACACACACAACTGAGTTACAATTTTAAGTTTTCAAAGTAATGGAAGTTTCTATAATAAACAAGCTCTAGATGTCCTTTAGGGCTAACCCAGGCTAAGCAGCTGGGGATCCCTTGCTTATGCCTAGAAACCTTGCCCCCCAGAGTACAAGCAGCATAGAGATCCAATTCCTTCTTGTTAGCGTTTTTTATTCCCTTTCTCCCATGTGCTCTGAATTGTGAACTCAACTGATAGAAGGAATCCACTTGCCTGACTCATCTTCATGTGGTGGGGAAGGGGAGCAATAAAGTGTTTTGTCCTCCTTAATGTTCCACAATAGTACATCAATGGGTCTTCCTTGTTATCCAGGACGTATCACCTTCTATTGGAGACTAGCACTTTACACTAGTTAATGTCTCTCTCCTGTCTGATGATTTACAATGTCACAGAGTCTTACAAGACAAATGCTGAAATATTACCTTACAATATGGGATACAGATGCTATAAGTGAGGTTAATGAATGCAGCAGCTCACAAGCATTCAATAAAGTCTAAACACATTCTTAAAATTCTAATGCCTATTTTAACAATACAAACACATAGGTGAGCCAGACTGGTTCCTGCTATTGATTTGTCAGTTTTCAGTTGGGACATGGGGACCTTGGCATGAGGTGGCACCTTGTCTGCCAGCATCATAGTATGACCTTAGAGGCATCTGGGAATCCATGGTGGGAAACTTTACTATTCATTCACAGCACAGCGGCACTTTGTGGGAATGTTCTTCCAGCACTTGAAATGTAATTGGCTCATGCTCTAATGCCATTCCCAGAACAATCTTGGTGGTTAGTGATTGTACTAACATGCAAAAAATTGAGGGCTGATGCACTAATCATAAGGATTCTTCTAAGAATAAAGAGGGTTGTGGGTTCATCTGTGTAGTCTCACGTTTAGTCCTCAGTAGTGCCATGTGAGAAATCCAATTGTGATTCTAAGTCCCAGTCTCCTCTTTTGAAGATAAATGGGATGCTTTAAGATATCCTGCAAGGGACATCATAGAGTGCTGTTACCCTTCGTTTGTTTTTTAATTGAGTCTGTAAGTCTCATTCACTACTCCTGGGTTATAAACCAGCAGGCCGGGCAGGCAATTGGCACATCTCAACCTAAAGTACAAAGCAATACTTCTGTGAAGGATACTTCAATGCCATGGGCTGGTGTATCCATGGACATTGTGGTGGGCATCAGTAAGAAGTCAATCTTCTAGACCTTGAACCCTTCAAGTTTTCAGATCAAAAGTGAAGATATTTAATCCATCATCAAGAAAATTAAGGCTCCTAGAGTCACAGTTGCACTGGGGAGGAAGAAGACAGTGTACTGTCCAGGTGGCAGTGGCTGAAGGCATTTTGCCAGAATGGGACAGAACCAGGCCTAGTGTCTCCGGGGTGGAAGGAGAGCTCACTCTCCAAGGGCACATACTCTCTATCTTTTGGAAAGGTGCTCAGGATATTTCATCTTGGATAAATAAAGTTAGCCCATTCTCCTGAGCCACACATAACATTGTGGACACACCTCAGGGGCTCTCTCAAATAAATTTATTTAACCTTATATTTGGGTGACAACTCAATGTACCACCACCTAGAACAACTACTGATTCCTTTTCATTTTCTCTGGCCAGTATTCTGTTCCCAGATTTGTGACAAGTTATTAATTTCAATGTGATCACACCTTCCCAGCTACAGTACCTATACATCTACATTCTATTGCTGTTTCCTCCAGGAAAAATTTGGAAGCTTACATATAGTATTTGAAAAACAACGAGGAGTCCGGTGGCACCTTAAAAACTAACAGATTTATTTGAGCATAAGCTTTCGTGGGTAAAAAAACATTTCTTCAACGGACAGAACCAGATTGCATCTGAAGAAGTGGTTTTTTTTACCCACAAAAGCCTATGCCCTAATAAATCTGTTAGTCTTTAAGGTGCCACCGGACTCCCCATTGTTTTTGTGGATACAGACTAACACGGCTATCCCTCTGATAGTATTTGAAAGGTATAAGGAGTTTGCTGACCATCTGGGGACGTGACAGCTCTGGTAATCCAGGAGTTTACTACCCTGCATTTATCCTTAATTAGTAACCCAGATATGTTGCTAAAGAAAGGGCAATTTAAATTCCCTCCAGCACACCTCTGTATAACTCTTAGGCCATGAACTGGTGACAGCAATGATGGGATTTTTTTTAATGTAGACAAAGCTTTAGAGATAGACTAAAACCGGAAATATATTCATCCTCCACCCACTTGAACTTTGAAGACTTGAATAAAGTGTCAGTTTGATCTAACTTTCCCCTAATATTGATTTTGCAAAACTAAAATATGACCAACCAAGTTTCAGACCCTAGATTACCCCTGATGTTGTCCATTTCTAGCGCCTTTGGGGTTTGCAGTCATCTTCTCACTCTAGCTTGTATCCTTCCATGACCTCCTGAGGTGACAACCTTATTTTTGGCTTAAGAAGGGCCAGCAACAGTGCTCCTAGATCAGCCAACAGGAACTCACATGCTCTTAGCCCCCTCTAGCCCAGGGAGGTAGGTATGCCACTATCACTAGAGTCATTGTACTGTTTCCATTGTAAACCTGTGCTTCCAAGGAGTTATAACTCAAATGTACTTATTTATTTTGGGCTGAAACCTAGAATATAAAGTCTCAGGCTGTTGGGCTCCAAGTTAAGGAAATGCAATCAAAGATTTCCTAATCTACACCTTGTTCCTGTGGGAAAATTATAGGTCTTGGTTCCATCTGTGGCAATATATGACATGTTTTTATGTTTACAGATACTCACGACAAAGGAGAGAGTGCCACATTCTGCTTTCAATTTTAGGCATGCAGTCTCATCAAAGTCAGTTGAGTTGCATACATGTTACTGAGAATAGACTTTGGCCCATTATGTTCATTTTTTCAAAATTATTGAAACATTCCCACAACTTTGTTTAAAACAAATAAAAATAAGGCCTGGCAAATAATTCACCTCTGAAGACGTCGTACCAGTCTCTGGGGTGAAAACTATGTATTTCATAAACTTTCATGACAGACTTTTTCTGTCTTAAATAAACAAAACAGGAAATTAAATTAAAAACCATACTTAAATAACATTAAGTCCATGATATAAACCAAGACAAGCCCAGAAATTCAAAGCAAGGGATGGAGTGTAAGCCTTCACTTAGAATTTCCTGACTTTTGCCAGTTTGCGTCACAACTTTAATTGTATTTAAATGACATGTTTCACTTACCATGTGTGGGGTAATAACTTGAGAGGACTCCATTCTTACTAAACCAGTCAAGCTTTGTTAAATCAGCTATATACAGAGCTGCTCCAACTGCAGCTTGACATCCCTAGACATCTGCAAAGAGACTGACTTTTGTGGAGCCTCCTCAAAGCTTTGTCCTTCTGCAATCCATGCTTTGCCCTTCAGGTTGTTACATGTAAGGGATGCATTTATATTTCATTTATATCAGTTCACCATCTCTTAGCATACATTTTAGCACAATCTACAGCAGAGGCACGATGCCCATTCCCAACACAGAAGTGGGGGGATAATGGAGAGCAGAAAAGGAAAGGTTTTTTTTTTTTTTCATAAAATCAAGGCGCTTATTACTCCATGGGACTCAGCAGTGCTTAACATAGAGACTAGCTGTCCAAAGTGTATGGCCTAAATCCCAAGAATATCCACAATGCAACAATAGTTAAAAAACCACAAACTATCCAAATAGCACTCTATTGGTATTCCCCAGGCAGGGCCGGCTCCAGAGACCAGCTTACCAAGCAGATGCTTGGGGCAGCCACTTCTGAGAGGGTTCAAGTACAGGCAAGTCCAGCTGTTCGGACAGTCCCTCACTCTTGCTGGGAGCGAAGGACCTCCCGCCAAATTGCCGCCGCAGATCACGATCACGGCTTTTTTTTTTTTTTTTTTGGCTGCTTGGGGCAGCCAAAACCCTGGAGCCAGCCCTGTCCCCAGGTGTTCTGCTCCCATGTATCATATTTGTGACTCTCTTCTATTCATTTTCTCCAAATATTTGTTCACCAATTGTTTTGTTTATAAGAATATTTACAGAAAGTGAAAGTCTTGTGAAAAAATTTGCAAATATGCGTGGCATGAAGGTTAGTGCCAAAGGTATTTGTGTGGTCATACTGGCTTCTTTCTGTCTGTTAATCAAAATTTCAATCATCCAGTCAGACGGAAGAAACAATATTGTGTTATGTAGGTGATCGGTCACATAAGCAACTAATATTTTAAGCCTTTATATGCAGGACCTAGAAAAGTTGAACAGAAAATAGAAAGATTGGCTGTACACTGAAAGGTCTTGCCACGTTACAAGTGATGACTTTTGTAACCTTACATTATAGTGCAACTGCTTTCTGACAGATTTACATAATAGGGATCTCTATTAAACTGTCTGTAATGTTTTCTGGGTTTAGAAACAAAGGGCCCAGTTCTGCTCTGACTCATGCAACTCCTTTGATTTCATTGGGTGTAAGTAAACACAGATTTGGCCCAAATAATTTTTGTCAGGACCACATCTATCAAATCTAATCTATCTATCATATTCTTCATGAAAGACAGGCAGTGCCAGTATACCACTTAATAAATGCCTATATAATAAAATCTTCTATGTTAAAAAAATAACATAAACTACAGTATAATAAAAGGTATAGAAAAGTTATTTAGTTCATTTTTTGTGTTTCTTTTCTTGAGAAGAGTCAAGGGTATAAAATTTAACCTTGTATGCCAGCTTACAGGGCATTTCTATAAAAATGAGCTACCATGCTTGGTTAGATGTCTGTTTGCATGGCTTTCTAATGGGTGAAATGAAATAATGTTTTCTTTTGGAATTTCATTTAATATAATAACACTGTTTTGGTAAAAAAGGTGGCGTATGTGTGTGGTACCAAGGTGTTATGCAACATGCATAGTAGCCAATGATCAAACCCTTGCAAGGTTCGGTACGTGGTTGAGAAATGCTGGAGTCCAATTAGGGATATATTCGTTGATTTATAGGAAATGTATATTTCTGTAGTTTATGCTAGTGAACATCATCACAGCTGAATCTTATCCTGAATGATGTTTATCAGGGCTTTTCAGATGTGAATGCAGCAGTCATGGCTAGTCAAATTATTTCCCTTTAGATATTATGCCATTATCTTGTGTCATTTTCCCTTGATGATTTGCCTAATTTAAACTGTGTTTTCTCAGTTCATGAGAGCAATGGTTGAAACTATAGTAAAGAACAGAATTATCAGCCACATAGATGAACATGTTTTTTAGGGAAAGAGTCAACATGGCTTTTGTAAAGGGAAATCATGCTTCACCAATCTATTAGAATTTTTTGATGGGTTCAATAAACACGTGGACGGGGTGATCCATTGGATAAAGTGTACTTGAACTTTCAGAAAGCCTTTGACAGGTCCCTCACCAAAGGCTATTAAGCAAAGTAAGCAGTCATGGGTTAAGAGAAAAGGTCCTTATTCCTAAATGATCTGGAAAAAGGAATAAACAGTGATGTTTGCAGATGATACAAAACTACTCAAGATAGTTAAGTCCAAGCAGACTGTGAAGAGTTACAAAGGGATCTCACAATACTGGGTGACTGGCCAACAAAATGTCAGATGAAATTCAATGTTGATAAATGCAAAATAATGCACATTGGAAAACATAATCCCAACTGTACATACAAAATGATGGGGTCTAAATTAGCTGTTACCACTCAAAAAAGAGATCTTGGTGTCACTGTGGGTAGTTCTCTGATGTGCTAACAGTGTACTCCTATCACAGCCTTTATTTAACGCTATGATTATTTTTAAACAGGACATGCTGTGTCCCAGATCCAGGTACTATGATACTCAGGGAAAGAAAATCTAAGACTACAGCACTCCCAAGAATGTGAAACATGCTAAAGCAATAAGCTATTGCATTTCATAACTGTGATTTAAGATCTAACAGGCTAAAAGATAGTTTAGTACTTTGATGAGCATGAATTGTGGCAACGTTACTAAAATGAATGGGTGTCCTCTCTTTTGAGGATTCCAATGCCTGTGAGCAAACAATAACTGTCTGACACAATTCAATCCATTATACATTGTACTTTGCGAATTTCAAAATGAAGCAAAATGCAACATATAATTTTTACATATGTTGACGGATTGTAAATGCGGTTAAATGTGCCGGACTTTCTCCAGCTTTGTTCTTCGGTGGATTGCTATTAGCTTACAATGAAATCTCTGTTGGCCATGCATTTCAGATTGTTAGCCCAAATGTAATCATTTCTTTCTTTTATCTGATCTCCTACAGTCTCTCTGTTTTCATCAATATTTGACAGCAATTCCCAAAGATCCAATATAGTTCACTCTAATATCCTTGTGCGTCCTCTCTTCTCCCTTTGAAATCCAATACTTAAGCAATGAAATAATTTATTGTGCCTTATTTAGACTTTTATTTTTTGCATGTGTTTTGATACTGTCCCTTTGAAACAAGGGTTATTTGGAAATTTAAACCAACTGTTCTCAAAAAGTAGTTATGAAAGCATTGTTAAGAAACCCTTTTTTATGCCAGAGATATGATTTTTATGTTGAGTTTGTAAACATTAATTGTATATATATATGTTGTTCAACACAAATCCAAATACACACACACACACACACACACACACACACACACACACACACACACACTGTTGAACACCATTGTTCCATCTATTGGAAGGTCATGAATACAAATGCTACCTGCAACTAAAACCCAGATCCTCAAAGGTATTTAGGGCCTAACTCCCATTTATTTCAATGGGCCTAAATGACTACAAGATATAGAACTCAGACCACTACAAACGATAAAGTCATTCAGAAAAGTCAATGGAGCTCCTGCTTGTTTTAAAGAGTAGAGGATACCTTGAAGCACTGATAAAGTTATATGCTAGATGGCATCTTCTCACAATATGAAAACACATGACATATGGAATGGGTTTTCTGAGTTAGCATCAATCACATATCTAACTTATTCTCATAACTTTAACAGTGAGGGTGATCAACAATTGGAACAAACTACAAAGGGGAATGGTGGATTCTCCAACTCTTGATGTCTTCTAATCAAGACTGGATGCATTTCTGCAAGACTAGTCATTGGGCTCAAGTACAGAAGTAACTGAATGAAATTCTCTGACCTATGTTATACAGAAGATCAGAATAGATGATCTAATAGTCCCTTTTGGCCATAAATTCTATGAATCTAATAATCATATTTGGTGGTGGTGGTTGTGAGAAAAGGAGTTGCATTTAAGCCCTGTCTATTATCAAAAATTCAATGAACTTGACAATTTTAATGAAACAACAATGTTCAAGGATTACTATAATAACAAATAAAGGACTACTTAGTTCCATAAGGTGGAGATAACTGTTCATCAACTGGCACTTGGTGGAATTGCATTTCATAAATGCTGAGAAGTTTTTTTTTATCGGGCAGTGCATACTACGCTACAGAACAATGTATGCATTGTTAAATTCTAGTG
Source organism: Trachemys scripta elegans (assembly GCF_013100865.1). NCBI lineage: Eukaryota > Metazoa > Chordata > Testudines > Emydidae > Trachemys > Trachemys scripta. Next base: position 46,737,561 of record NC_048300.1, on the reverse strand, counting down.
AAAACTCAAACCAGCAAAGTCATTGGCAAGACACTATAAATTTTAATGGATAGGAAAATATACTTTGAGAGAAAGAGAGAGAGCAAAGAACAAAAATATGCTAATAGTAATTGGCTCAATTTAAAGAAAAACAACTTAAAACTAGCCAATCTACCAACCAACAAAACAAAACAAACCCCCCAAAACTAAACAAAACTTGAGCACATTTCATTAATTAGCTACACTCCAGTTTCCGGAACAGAGCTGCGTAAACCTATTTTTTTGCTTTTGGATGAAATTCACCCCTGTGAGGAAGGCCAGAACAAGGCTTATGCACCACTTAAGTCCCACTAAAACCCTCAGGAATGATAATTGGGTATTTTTTTAAGAACAATTTGCTAAAAGTCTGAAAAGCCACAATTGCAAAAGGAAGCTGCACTAGTTACAAATACAACCTGGGTTAGTGAGGAAGTGAAGGCAGATAGATAGATATATGTCAGATGATGATGAAACCTTTTCTATTTTCACAGTAACTCAGGAGGATGTTAAACAGCTACTAAAGTTAGAAATGTTTAAATCAGTCGGTCCAGATAACTTGCATCCAAGAGCTAACCAAGAAGCTCGCTGGATCATTAATGTTGATTTTTAATAACTCTTGGAGCATTGGTGAAGTTCCAGAAGACTAGATGAAAGCTGAGGTTGTGCCAATATTTAAAAAGGATGACCCTGTCAGTCTGACATCGATCCTGAGCAAAATAATGGAGCATCTGATATAGGATTAATAAAAAATTAAAGGCAAATAATATAATTAATATCAGCCAACTTAGGTTTATGGAAAATAGATCCCGTCAAGTTAGCCTGATATATTTTTTGATGAGATGACAAGTTTGATTGACAAAGGTAACAGGATTGACATAAGATACCTGGACTTCCCTAAGGTGTTTGACTTGGTATTGCACAACATTTTGATTAAAAAACTAGAATGACATTAAATGGATTAAAGCCTGGCTAACTGATGGGTCTCAAAATGCAATTGTAAATTGGGCAACATCATCAAGCATGTGTGTTTCTAATAGGGCCCTGCGGGGTTCAGGTCTTGGCCTTACACTACTTAACATTTTTATCAATGGCCTGGAAAAAAAAAAACCATAAAATCATCAGTGATAAAGTTTGCAGATGTCATACAGATTGGGGGAGTGGTAACTAATGAAGAGAAGATGTCACTGATATAGAGTCATCTGGATAGTCTGGTGAACGGGGCAGAAGTGAACAATGTGTGTTTTATTTCAGCCAAATGTAAATGTGTACATCTAGGAACAAAGAATGTAGGCCTTACTTACAGGCTGGAGGACTCTACCCTAGGAAGCAGTGACTGAAAAAGATGAGGAGGTCAGGGTAGATAATAAGCTGAACATGAGCTCCCAGTGAGATGCCATAGGCAAAAGGGCTTAATGCAATTTTGGATATATAAGCAAGGGAATCTTGAGTAGGAGTGGGGAGGTATTTTACCTCTGTATTTGGTAGAGGTGTCACTGCTACTGGAATTTTGTGTCCAGTTCTGGTGCCTACAATTCAAAAATATCCAATGTTAATAAATTGGAGAGTGTGTTCAGAGAAGAGCCATGGGATTGATTTAAGGATTAGAAAGCATGTCTTATAGTCATAGATTCAAAGAGCTCAATCTGTTTAGTTCAGTGGCTCTCAACCTTTCCAGATTACTGTACCCTTTTCTGGACTCTGATTTGTCTAGTATACCCCCAAGTTTCACCTCACTTAAAAATGACTTGCTTACAAAGTCAGACAAAAAAATACAAATGTGTCACAGCACACTATCACTGAAACATTGCTTACTTTCTAATTTTTACCATATAATTATGAAATAAATCAATTAGAATATAAATATCATACTTAGATTTCAGTGTATAGTATATAGAGCAGTATAAACAAGTCATTGTCTGTATGAAATTTTAGTTTGTACTGACTTTGCTAGTGCTTTTCGTGTAGCCTGTTGTAAAACTAGGAAAATATCTAGATGAGTTCATGCACCCCCTGGAAGACCTCTGCATACCTCTGGTTGAGAACCATTAGTTTAGTTTACTAAAGAGAGGGTTAAAGGGTTTTTTTATCACAGTCTATAAGTACCTATATGGGGAACAAATATTTGATAATGGACCCAGTCCAACAAAGGAAGTTATAACACGATCCAATGGCTGGAAGCTGAAAAATAACAAATTCAGACTGAAAATAAGGTGTACATTTTTAAGAGTGAGGTAATTAACCATTGGAACAATTTGCCAAGGTCAGTGGTGGTTTCTCCATCATGGCAATTTTTAAATCAAGATTAGATTTTTTTTAAAAGACATGTTCTAATTCAAACAAGAATTATTTTGGGGAAGTTCTATGGCCTGTGTAATGCAGGAAGTCAGACCAGATGATCACAATGGTCCCCTCTGGCCTTGGAATTTATTAATCTGGCTCTCTGCGCAGGGTGGATCTTCACCTTTTGAGAACATTCATGTGTGCAAATAAAAGCTTTCAGTCTGTGAAAAATGCCTTTTATTTTCACCAGAACATTTGAGGTGAGGAGGACATTTTTTTTGCTGTATTCCAAACCTCTGGAATTCTGATTTTTTGCCAGGTTTGTGGCCGTCAGAAATTTTCACAGAACTCAGATCTGAAATATATATATATATATATGTGTGTGTGTGTGTATTTTTTATATATATAATTATTCAGTCATGGTTATCTGAATTTACTACTCTTCCATGGTTGTAAGTGTATTGACTGCTTAGGGAAGGGCAGGGGGAGGATTTCTTTGAATTCCTACAAAGACAGACATATTAGCTCTTATATAAAACAATCTTTCTCCATATTTGGATGAACATGAATGAAAGTACAATTCTCCCTCCCAGTAAGCACTGCCATTAAACCTGAGTAACTTATGTGCTTTATTTTGAGTCAGATAACCCATCTCATCTGTTTGCATGTGGTGTAATTTCTACTTTATCCCATTGGGGTCTACCAATCAACAGAGTTGGAGTCACATGAAAAGGAAAGGAAAAGAAAAACTGGCTTGAAAGAAAAAACTATACAGAATATGCTGTACTGTACTTTAAAGAAGAAATGAGATGTTATCAGTGGAGCTACCCATTGCACATTCAAGCTGGATATGGCTATAATATTGGCAACTTGTGCTGTGGTCATCTGTGTGCATTTTGTTCAGTACTTTAATCTGGTTTCCATAATAGATGAATAGTTCCATAGCACCTCCGTGCACCATGTGGCCACTACCTCAACAGTACAGAATGCTTGTATGACACAGACTGCATTTGTTGCTGTGAAGTATCAACTTTTGAGGTATTTCTGTTGTTTTTTGGAAGTTAAATATTCAGTGCCATATTTTTCTCCTCAACTGGGAAACTCTGGAGTAACTCCATTGTAAAAGAGGGAAAAATCTGCTTCTCCATTTTCAAAGGTTACATAGGGCTTGGGCTGCATAATATTAATCACATTAAATATAGCCAGTTCTGCACCCCTTCCACCCAACTGAAGTAAAAAAGTGACTGGAGCTATGAAGAATGGGGCTAACTCAGGTGAGCTAGTACTACTCAGTATGATGAAGAGTTACAGAATTAGGACAAACTGGGAGCTAGGCAGTTAAAGCTTCACTCAGAACTTTGGAAATTTACCCTTGAATATATTCCAAGGCATATTTTTTTCCAATCATTGCAACTAATTTTTATAACTACTTTGGTTTTATATGTAGGAGTGTTCTCTTTCCTTTTTGTACCTTTTACTTGTTTCTTTCTTTAAAATAATGGCTACCTTAAGGCTATTTAACTACTTACCAAGCATTTCAAAGTTTGGTGCAATCTCTGAATGCTCATTTGGGTCAATAGTCACAAAAGCTAATTATTATTTAACAACTAACATTTTCAGTCCCTCCGAACAAGAATTTTTTTATGGATGCCCTGTACCCCCTTGGCCTGATTCAGTTTTCACTAACAATGGTGTAAATAAAAAGGAGGGGTAATTCTGTTGAAGGCAATAGATTTACATCAGTGTAAAAGTAGTACAAATGAGATCATAATCAGGTCTCCAGTTTGCTAGTCAGTTCCAGGCATCCCTTCCACTAAATCCACACATGGCAATTGGCTGGTCCATGCCAGGACGTTTAAGTGAGCATGTACAAAGAAAACAGTGATAGCAACACATGGGGGAAGGAGACTGACTGACTGCACCAAAGGTGCTGATCAAACTTCATGAATGACTGCTCTGGACTTTTCTACCAGGAACTTCCAGGTGCTGGACTTCAGCACCGCTCTTCAATCACATCGAAACTGGCACCACTAGGGTAAAGCATGTCAATCCAGGAGACTGAGGTGTCATAGGGGCTGGTCCCAGGCTATAGAACAAACGTCCAAAAGAACTATGAACCATCACAAACCTCCCCCCTACCATTCTCAGTACAAAGTGCGCTTCTTAAACCGGCCTTCTCAAATGTAAAGACATACAATTTCATTGAAAATACAATTTATTAAAAAAAAAAAAAAACAACTTCCCATACAATTTCCTCTCTAGGGAGAGGTCAAAAGAAAAGATGAGCCATGTGTGAATTGGATGCTAATCATGTTGCTTAATGCGCTGCTGGAAGGCGCTCATACACCATGGTGGATGATATAAGAATCTAAAGAGAACAGACTAGAAAAAAGGCATTACATGGCTAAGGGTTTGGAAGAAGTGAGTCAGGGATTTTCAAAGGCTAATTCTTAATGGCACCTAACTCCCTTGGGCTCATTTGAAAAATCCCAGCATGAATGTTGAAGAGTTGTTTGAAAATTACAGAATGAGGTTTTGAATGGGAGAGGTTGGGAGCCTGACCTACCAGAATCCAGAGGTTGAGCCAAATGTGAAGAATTCACTGAGACAGGAATGGGAAAATGAAATGAATGGGGGTAGTGATGCTTTTATATTTTAAATTGAGTCTCTAGTGGAGCTTTCAGTTGGAGTCAGTTTGAATCTGAAGTGAAGGTTCCGGTCAGTTCTTTTTTATCTGGTTTGCCCACCCTTAATTTGCATCACATGTTACTAGTTGAGTACAATGGAAATTCTGAGTTGAATCACACATGCATTGCATAACCTGACTGCCATGAACAAGGTCTGGAAAAACAGAACCTCTGTGAAAAAAAAAACCCTTTGTTTTCATTGAATCAGGCTTTAAATATTCACAGTTCAATATTAGAGAAGCTACTGTTAATAGGAGATGGTTCAGGTTAATGTCTGATGTAGATGTTAGTGATGCACTTTCTCCTGGAATGAGAGGCTGCTCTAAGACTATAAATTTCAAACCCAGATCTTATACTTTGGCATCTTTTTTAATGAATTCATCATGCAGTGAGCTTCAAAGTTCACATTAAGATCAGAAACTTCAAAACATGTTCTTTTGTTATTTTTTAAGTTCATACTCTGATACTGGGCCATTTATAATGTCTTTTTGGAAGAGAAATGTTGCATGTCTCTATAAAAGTGTTGATCTTTTTTCATTCAATTCCAAAAGATAGAAAAGGACCGTATGTGCAAAGAGGCAAAATCCAAAAGGAAAAGCTGTTCCAAGATACTTCAGTAAAGCAATTTTATTGGGTATGGAGATTGTGTAAGGTACCTGGAGCATTCGATATGCTTTTTTTTGTTTTGTCTAAATAAAAAAAAGTAAATAAAGTAATAAATAATCATTCATACAGTTCAGTTTTGCCATATGTGGTTTCAAGGTGAATAATTTATGCAATGGTAAACCAAGTTAAGTTATAAGAATAATTTAATACTTCATTTGCATGAACTGTAAATACCGGTACATAATTACAATAGGCCAAGTTCTACTCTACATCACATATGCAATACCATTGAAAACAAGTGGTTCCCCAATGGTTTTATTGTAATTCTTTAAGAATTCTTGGAGAAACTCCCTTCCCCTACCCCAAACCCTGGTGCAGAAGGCTTACAGAAAACCCAAGACCTATGCATCCCTTAAGTCTCACATAAACCTGGGAATTAAAGTGGTGCATCAGCCTTGTAGCACCCCACCCTCAGGGGATTAATTTTTCCCCATGACAGAATCCAGAGTCAGAATAAAAATTTGTTCCAGAAAATTATCAGTAATCTTGACTGGATGAAGAGGAGTTGTCTTCAGTTTAGTAAAACTATAGTGGATAATTTGTTAATGCCTATGTATTTTTTTCTTTAGACTTATATTACAGTAAATAATAGAATGTTTGGGTGCCCTTGACAAACTCTTAAAAATACATCTAATAAAATAAACAGTCATATTTCCTATAGTATTTGTTAGGAGTGTTTTGGAGGGGCTTGCTATTTATGCATTCCCATGGTGAGCACTGTGCTGCAGAAGAGAACTCAAGCTTCTGCAGAATATTTCCATGGAAATATTGGAATCTTCAATATCCTGCTACAGAACAGATTTTCATTCAGCACTAGATACTTACAAAGAACTGGGATTATGCCAACGTGGTTTCCATATGTTTCCCAGACCTTAAAAAAAGGCATGCTATTACCCTGTGTCAGCTTCTCAGGAAATAAAGTATCCAAGGCTTGCTGCTAGAGATTATCCATCCTCTTTAACAGAGGTGTTGGAGTTAGAGATGTTCAAGTCAATTGAAAATATTTCACAAGGCATTGTATGGTTTAGCAAAATTCCTGGAGCCAGATCCACATCCAGTGTATATCAGTGTGGCTCTGATGACTTCATTGACATCAATGGAGTAATGTCTGGTTACGCCAGATGCAGATCTGACCCCTGGTTCTCTACTGAGTAGTCTTGTTAGTCACAGCCTTTGACAAGAAATAATGGAGATATAAGCATCACAGTTCTGGGCAACAGCACCTATATTCCCCCTCCGTAGGCCACCAAGGGCTCCCACTCTAGGCAACTGGCTCCTCAGCTGTCACCTCTCTTGGGTAAAGACCTGCATGTCTCCCCTTCCTGACTGGGGTTTTTCCAAGCTGTACAGTTCCTGCCTGCACTGAGATATTCCCCAAGCCAAACTGCCTAAACAGGCCAGCTTTGCTTTCTCTCCAGAGGCTATGGACAGCATAATGGCTCGCAGTTATAAATTACCACACAGCTCTTTGAAAGCAAGCATTTATTTCTGAGGTAAAAGCATTACAGAGAAATATATTATAAGCAATAAAAGAACCTATACACATGTTAAAATGTTTACCAGAGGTCACCCCAACTGCAACCTTAGGCTCTAGTAGGTGTCAGTCCTTCAAAACCCACAATTGGGTTTTCCCCGTGGTTACAAGTTATAACTGTCTCAGAGTCAAAACCAGAACAACCAACTGGGCAGTTCATCCATTTCTTTATACAGCTCTGTCCTTTGATGTCCAGTCTCTGGGAACAGGTAATCAGCAGACAAAGACCCTCTCCTCAGGGCGTAGCTTCAAAAGGCATAATCAGAGGTGGGGAATTTGCATTAACCTCTCCGTAGGTATTTCCCAGGAAAATTCTTTGTACATATTGTCTCAAAAGTCCAGTCCTGTCTGGTATATTGTTCAATATAGTATTTTGATTATCCACACCTTATATCACATCTCCTCCCTAGAAAGGTTACATATAATTCTAGCCCACAATAATACATAAACTTTTCATGTAGTACTATGGATCCCAAAGATACTTACACTTAATTCAAATAACGTTTTCAAAGATATTGCAGGAAATTGCCATATCTATCACACTGAGTACTCATGTTGGATGACATACTAGGCAAGCAGATATTAAAATTGAGGCAATGATGGAGCTTTCATTCTAAACATGTTAAATCTTTATGATAGAAAGACAAATATGTTGTCAAAAAAACCACAAGCTTCTCCTAGCTCCTCATGGGAGAAATGATTCCTAAAGATCTCTTATCTTAAATAGGGAAAGAAAGAGAACAGCTGTGCGGATCAGTCTTGAAAGAAAGCTGAACAATCAGAAAGCACTGTATTCTTAGAACTGGTTCCACTGCTTTAGGAACTTTTACAGGCAATTAAAAAGTCAAGCAATGGTAATAGCCTGATAAATCCCTCCTTCATTTTCACTCCCTGACTTTACCTATCACTGGCAGAAGACCGGTTCACAGCTTGACCCTTTCTTTTGTTGTATCATATGAATCATTGGTCTCCTAAGAGATATTATTTACTTAAAGTGAGTAACAAGGATAAGGAGGATCAGGGTGTTCCACTTTGTGCTGTTAGATGAACGAACTTGATGATAGGCATAATACAGTGGGTCCAGGATTGCTGTGCTAAGCGCCAGAAGGAGCCCATACATTATGAGATTTTACTTACCCTTGTATAAACTAAATGAAATTGTCAGCTGCTCAGTTACATTTTCCATCCGGTGTAATGTTTCCTGAATCCCCATTTGCAATCTTTGCAAACTAATATGTTGAGTTATTTTATTGCTATTCAGATCTATCTCAATACTTGGTAGAGTAATGATACAAATTCTAAGGAGTCTGTGTGTTCTAGTTGATGTACCCACATAACTATTGTTATTGGCAATGTTCATGTGATATCCAGGCAAGAACACACCCTTGAAACTCCATTTAATTTTAAAAAAGCAAACAAACCACATTTCACTTGAACAAAGTTAAAAAGGATGGACTTGACGCACCCCTCATTCATATCAAGTTTCCCACCAGGGTAATTCCATTCATTTTAGCGAAGTTACTCCTAAATTAAGAGAAAGCAGGGGAAGAAATAAGAGAAACAGGCCCTGAGTGAGTGTTCACACGAGTCTTCCAATGCTGATTCGGCATGGGATCTGAGTTTGGAAGCCAAACCTTGGTAGCCTTTCTTAGGTGTTTGTTTGGGGTGTTTGTGTGAGTGTGAACATGTGGTGTGGTGTGGTGTGGCGAGGCATGGCATGGTGTGGCTGCTGGAAACAGGAGGTTAGATCTGAAAGTAATGCACAGAGGAAGGACTGAAAAAGTTTGACATCTGGAAGGGAGGGTGAGATGGGTTGAATCCCCATTACCTGCTAGTGAAAGGGGGAAAAAAAACAGTTGGATCATGCTCTGCATGTTTGGGGTGATGGACTCATTTTGTCCTGGCCAGATGGGGCAGAGTTAGGTAAGGAACCATTAGATACTTGGGCCTTATAAGGCTTCTGCGGGAGCTCAGTAGAGAAGAGGTTGTCAAGAAGGCAGGATTTTTCTTCAGGAAGGAACCTTCAGGAGCATGGTAGGCACCTGTGGAGGGATCTAAACCAGGGTCTAAAAGCTCAGGGAGAATCCCAGGAGAAACTACCGGGGTGGGAAGGCAGCGGGGGGAAACCTGATACACAAGAAGCAACAGAAGAGGAATTCTGAAGAAGCGGGTTAGGCTCCTGTGGGTGGGGAGTGCCTGAGGTAGAGCCAGTAAGGGTGTGTCTACACTGCAAGATACCCACAACTGGCCCATGCAGCCATTCTCAAACTTTTGTATTGGTGACCTCTTTCACACAGACAGCTTCTGAGTGTGACCCCCCCCTTATAAATTAAAACATTAGTTAGATAGATAAATAGATAGATAACACTATTATAAATGCTGGAGGCAAAGCAGCGGTTTGGGGGTGGAGGCTGAGAGCTTACAACCCCAATGTAATACCCTCGCAACCCAGTTTGAGAACCCCTGGGCTAAGGGGCTGTTTAATTGTGGTGTAGATGTTTGGACTCAGGCTGCAGCCCAAGCTCGGGGACCCTCCTGCCTGGCCCAGGCTCCAGTCTGAGCCTGAATATCTACACCACAATTAAACAGCCCCTTTACCTGAGCCCCACAAGCCCAAGTCAGCTGGTACAGGCCAGCTGTGAGTTTTTAATTTCAGTGTAGATGTACACTACAAGCACTTCAGTGGAGAGGTGGAAGACTTATGAGCTTAGTGGTTTACTTGCATTTTCAGTTGGACTTTTATGTTACCCTGGAAAGGATTTGGAACATCTGTGTGACTTGGCTGGAGGGCTGGGCCACAGAAGAGCCTAAAGGCCAGTGATGTGCAAAGACAAGTTGCCTGCAGAGAGTGCCAGAGATGAGGACCCCTTGCAGCATCGCGCAAGAGGGTGCACTTGTGGTGAGTCTGCTACCTTACAGATGGCTTGTGGGGTATATGTTAGGAAATGATAAAGAAAGATGATGGGTTGGGAGAATGCATGCCAGGAGGAGCATAAGAAAGGAATGAGTAAAGAGCCTGTGTTATTGGCTGGTGGAGGGCTTTCCCTTTCCTAGTCCTTCCAGGCTCCCTCCCCTTTTCTGCAGGACAAAATCCTGATTTCAATGTAACCTCTCAAAACTGGAAGCATGCTTGGAGAACCAGTTCATCTTTTTCCCCTGCACAGACCAAGTTGACCAAGGAGTGTTAGACAAGGGCAAATCTGGTGGAATCATTCTTAGGCAGGTCTACTTAGCCTCACTTTCCGACTCTAAAGCCTTGGAGAATTTCCCAGCTCAACTCCTCAAGGAAGTCCCTTGGCTGCTTGAAGTATGTACTGGAGACAGGATTTGTCCTGAGTGCAGAAACGTTAGGCCAAATTCTGTTCTTTGCTACATCAGGCACTGCTGTGTTGTAACCAAGAGCAAAATTTGCTCCAGTGATTCTGTTTCTTTTACATTATTTTAGGAACATTTTGAGATTTTACAAATTTTGCAACCCTTGCCCTTAGTGACTCTCATTATGTTCTTGTTTTAAAAATAATCACCTATATTATTTATCTGTATTTTCATCTTAGAACCCAGTCAGTATTTCTGCATATCCCCGCCAATCTATACAGAAATCTGCTAGGTCAGCTAGGAAAATCCTATTAGCTAACGAATTCTGTTTGTTCATAGTTTGAGAACTCCACCTTAGAAGTATTCCTACAGTCCTTTCCCCATTTCCTCTAGGAGATGTGTACCTTGTTTCCTGACACAGCTAAGCTAATCATGTTCTCAATTAGGCCAAAAACATTAATGCTCTTTGAATATATCATTTCCTTTCACTGGAAGTGGTTCCTCTTGTGCAATTAACAGCACAGGAAACAGTTTGGCATTGCTATGGTTATTTATTATTTCCTATTAGTGAGCAGTGTATCCTGTGATAACTTATGTAATTAGTAGGTCAAGTGCAAATTTAATCAGAACATAGGTTACAACCTTCAGTTTTGAATTGAAATGGTTGTTGCAGAAAGAGTCTGAAAATTAAGGTCTCTACTTTGAGGCTGCCTTTTGCATTAGGCAATGGATTGTATGTCCTTATGGCCTAACAGTCTCTATATATGTAAGAAATAATATCAGAAATACACTTCCCTTCTCTTTCCTTTATAGTTTCTTCAGCCCCCATACTGCCCTGCAGTTATAGAAATCATTGGGCTAACTTCTCTGCTGGCATAAACTGATTCAGTTCCATTGAAGTCAATAATGCTGTACCAGTTTACACCAGCAGAGAAACTGGCCCAGGAAAGTTAGATGTGGGAAAGACATATGGACACTTAGTCTCCTCTTTAAATCACCCCCCCAGAGCATGTTTTCTAATACTTTGCTTGGTATATATTTAAACGTCTAAACTGATGGACCTCTGACCACTTTCCTTGGCCACTTCTCCTGTTCCAAAAGCACAAGAGCCCTACCTGCTTGAGCTAAAGGAGATTTTACTTAAGCTTTTAGCTCCACAGGGTCTATGACCCACAGCTGAATAGTTTGATTGAACATTGAAGACAATGTTCTCAAACTAGCCATTTCATTACAACACAGATGAAGCAGAAGAATATGCAGTGACAAAGATCAGGTGAAAAACAAAGGCTTGGTCTACACTACCCCCCCCAATTCGAACTAAGGTACGCAACTTCAGCTACGTGAATAACGTAGCTGAAGTCGAAGTACCTTAGTTCGAACTTACCTTGGTCCACACGCGGCAGGCAGGCTCCCCCGTCGACTCCGCGGTACTCCTCTCGCCGAGCTGGAGTACCGCAGTCGACGGCAAGCACTTCCGGGTTCGACTTATCGCGTCCAGACTAGACGCGATAAGTCGAACCCAGAACTTCGATTTCCAGCCGTCGAACTATCTGGTAAGTGTAGCCAAGGCCAAAGAGGCATAAACTTAGATGGGTTATTTCTTACCTTTGTAGTGGGTAAAAAGGGAATGCAATAGATTCTTTAGCTGATATTCAAAGGAGCAGGCAGTCTTTTATTTTGAAAAACAAAAAAACTGCACACATCAAAGGAATATTTGTGCTCAGTGAATTCAAAATCCTATTCTCGTAGCAAATTTTGGATTCTTACACAATGCCAAGAAACTAAGATATGGTGTATGGTAGAGAAACCCTGAATTCATAATGCAGGTTAGAGTAAAATGGAACAGTGCATAGGATGTGGGACCCATTTACATAAGAACTTTATTCTCAAATATTGTGTAGAAAAGACAAACTATTCATAGTGAAAGGTAAGCCAAATAAATGTCACCCGAACATTCAAGGTGATCCAATAAGTCCGCAAAGGATCCAGCCTTTAAATCCAAGTGACAGATCATGGCTCACAGATTAGTTAGCAGCGGAACTTCAAACCAGTCACAGACTTGGATGATGTAGAAAGAAATATATAATTCGGATCTTGGGAAAGAAAGAAGTACTGTATAGTTTATGAGGAAAATACAAGCTGGCAATCATTCAAGGTTGTGTTGTGTTGATCACCAAATGCTTGCATAACTAAAATATGAAAATGAAGAATGAATTACTTTTTCATATTTCATTTGTAGACAAAGTTTTCTCTTCTTATAAGACCCTGTCCTACTGAAGAAGAGAGCAAATAGAAAAAAGAACTATATGCTAAAGACTGTTTATGAGGATTAAATTCACCCCAGGCATGGAGACTGCACAAGACCCTGTGCACCGCTTATGCCTCATATAGGCTTCCTGGACCTGGACCAGTGGGAGAACACCTTGATGTACAGTTCTGGACTAAGATAGGTCAAAAAATTTCCACTGAAATTCTTTGATGGAAAATTTTCATGGAATGTCTGTTTTCCTGGAAAACTTTTGGTTTTTCATTAGAAAATCAAAAACTGAAAAACTCCAAAATTTCAGTCAAAAACTGAAAATTTTCATTTTTCAGCAGTGGTCTACCAAAATGTTGGGGTCTTCATTGCTGACAACTTGGGGAGAGAGAATCAGTTTGGGGGTTTTCAGTATTTTTAACCAAGTCAAAGTTTTTCATTGAAAACATTAATGAAAACAAGCTCTATTATGAACCTTCTTAGTTCTGTGGAGAGGGCTCCCCTGTATTGGGACAAATTTACCTCATGAATTAGGGGTATGTAAACTTCGCTGGGATCAGTTCATGTAGGCCAAACAAAACTAGACTCTAACTGGTCTACACTCGGGCTGACCATTGAACCTGTAGCATTCATTTAATGCATATTTAATCATTTTACTCTTATAAACTAGTTCCTCCAGCCCTTTGTTCATTTGTGTTAATTTTCTCTGATATCTTTTCAATGCAAAGAAATAGCAATAGTACTCTCAGTACAGTGATTCCACTGTCATATAAAGAGAGACACTTTCATTTTCTGGTCTTTGACCTGACCGGTCTATAAATGCACCCCCTATTGTGTGGGACTGTTTACCAGATGGAAAGCTGACATCTAATTTGCTAGCTCTTAGGTCTCTTTCAGTACTATCGCTTTCCAAATATCTTCCTCATATTAAATTAATATTTTGCTTTAAAGGTGCAACAAAAACAAAGTCTGCTCACAGGGAACTTGCTGCTTTATTCAATGGCATAATACTGTGTGTGTGTGTGTGTGTGTGTGTGTAAAACTTCCATTTATGCAACAGGAAGTAAGAATGGGTGGAGCATATCTCCATCCCATAATACGCTGGGTAACCCAGTTAACCCCATTATGACCACTTTCATACAATTTCCTCTGCCATAGGGATTAGCCGGCATTTTTCCCTGCTTAAATCACTGAGGTAATCTCTCTTAAATATTGAAACAAAAAAGTAGTTAAATATTTTAAAGCTAGCTTGTGCCTGTTCTGTTCTAGTTCTTATACTGCATCAATCATCATGATATGTGAACGTCTGGCCACGTACAGGGCAAAAAGGAACAAGAAATTCCATCTGGCCAGCCCCTGGGAGCCAGCCACAATTACAATCTCCCAGGAGTGAGGAAGCACAGGATAAGGGCAGGGTCATGAGTCTACTTCTCCTTGCATGGGCCAATGGTGAAGAGCTTGTTTCACTATGTACAGTTGTGGTAGAGCTGCTGCCCTAGCATGTGCTTGAGAAGCTCCTTTTCATAGCCAGGCCTAACACAGACAGTGGCTTAACCTTTATTCCACAGATACTGGTAAAAAGCATTCATATGCTGCTGATAGGGGAGGCATTTGAACTGGTTCAGCAAACCACTTAAACTAGTTCTGAATTTTAAGCACACATGTAAACTCATTAAGATCAATGAGATTATTCATAGGCTTAAAGCTTGACATGTGCTTAAGTGGTTTGCTGAACTGGGGGCCAAAAACAATGAGCATGAGGTAGGTGAGTTTGTAGGAGATTGATTTGTCTTTTGGAAACGGGCTTTCAATATTTCCCCCCTTTTTGTTACATTGCTGTTTTGCAGCCAGGAGTTCAGTCTGTGCAAAGAATGCATTTGGCCGACTCACCTCTCTGCCTCCTCAGGGACACAGTAGGGGGTGGAGAACTTATTCACCATGATTTTGAGGTTTTCAATGGAGAGAAAGAGGGGAAATTTTCTCTCTCCAGATTTATAGTAAAAATCAGGGAAACATTTCACATTAATCAAGCACAGAGGGGTGAAAAAGGCAATTATAATGCCATCTTTAAAAAAGGGAAGAAGGAGAACCTGGTGAACTAGACCGGTCAGCCTCACCTCAGTCCCTGGAAAAATCATGGAGCAGGTCCTCAAGGAAACCATTTTGAAGCACTTGGAGGAGAGGAAGGTGATCAGGAACAGTCAACATAGATTCACCAAGGGCAAATCATCCCTGACCAACCTGATTGCCTTCTATGATGAGATAACTAGCTCTGTGGATATGGGGAAACCAGTGGTGGTGATATATCTTGGCTTTAGCAAAACTTTTGATACGGTCTCCCACAGTATTCTTGCCAGCAAGTTAAAAAACTATGGATTGGATGAATGGACTTTAAGGTGGATAAAAAGCTAGTTAGATTGTTGGGCTCAACTGGTAGTGATCAAAGGCTCGATGTTTAGTTCGAAGCCAGTATCAAGCAGAATGCCCCAGGGGTCAGTCCTGGGGCCGGTTTTGTTCAAACCCCTTCATTAATGATCTGGATAATGGGATGAACTGCACTCTCAGCAAGTTCACAGATGACACTAAGCTTGGGGCAGAGGTAGATATGCTCCTATTGGGATCCAGGAAGTGGGCGGGCTAAAGGATTCCCCCCAGCCTAAGGGGGGGTCCACAGGACCTGGAGACCAAAAAATTATGGGGGGACAACTAATAAAAGAACAGGGACAGGAGTGAGGTCAAAGGGTCAAACGAAATGAACCAGATGGGGATATCGAGCAGAGAACCCTGGACAGCGCCCACTGCTCCTCGAAGGCATCAAGGGAGCCAGTGGACGCCGCCCAGAGGAACTCTGCCCGGATACATGAATGAACGGAGGACCAGAAATAGGCCCCACAGTCACAGGAGACTCCATCGGCCAACCTCCTCTCCTTGGTTTTATAGATGGTCAGTTTTGCTAGGGCCAGGAGGAGGTTGACCAGGAGGTCCCGTGACTTTGTGGGGTGGCGGATAGGGAGTGCATAAATAAAAAGGTGAGGGGAAAAGTGCAACCAAACTCTTTAACAAAATATCCGTGAGGAGCCGGAATAGGGGCTGCAGCCTGGCGCACTCCAGGTAAACATGCGCCAGAGGTAGATATGCTGGAGGGTAGGAATAGGGTCCAGAGTGACCTAGACAAATTGGAGGATTCGGCCAAAACAAATCTGATGAGGTTCAACAGGGACAACTGCAGAGTCCTTCACTTAGGACAGAAAAATCCCATGCACTGCTACAGGCTGGGGATCAACTGGCTAAGCAGCAGTTCTGCAGAAAAAGACCTGGGGATTACAGTGCATGAGAAGCTGGATTTGAGTCAACGGTTTGCCTTTGTTGCCAAGAAGGCTAATGGCACATTGGGCTGCATTAGTAGGAGCATTTCCAGCAGATTGAGGGAAGTGATTATTCCCCTCTCCTCTATTCAGCACTGGAGAGGCCACATCTGGAGTATTGTGTCCAGTTTTGGGCCTCCCACTACAGAAGGATGTGGACAAATTGGAGAGAGTCCTGCAGAGGGCAATGAAAATGATCAGGGGGCTGGTGCACATGACTTATGAGGAGAGGCTGAGGGAACTGGGCTTGTTTAGTCTGCAGAGGAGATGAGTGAGGGGGAACTTGATAGCAGCCTTCAACTATCTGAAGGTGGGTTCCAAAGAGGATGGAGCTCGGCTGTTCTCAGTGGTGGCAGATGACAGAACAAGAAGCAATGGTCTCAAGTTGCAGTGGGGGAGGTCTAGGTTGCTTATTAGGAAACACTATTTCACAAGGAGGAGGATGAAGCACTGGAATGGGTTACCTAGGGAGGTGGTAGAATCTCCATCCTTAGAGATTTTTAAGGCCTGGCTTGACAAAGCCCTGGCTGGGATGGTTTAGTTGGTGTTGATCCTGCTTTGAGCAGGGGGTTGGACTAGATGACCTCCTGAGGTCTCTTCCAACCCTAATCTTCTATGATTCTATGAATACTTCCGCTGAATAAAGTTCAACTGACAGCCTCTAGCTCAGCTAATATCACTGCAGAGGCAGCAGGACTGTGTGGAAACTGAATAATGATAATAATTGATTTCTGCGGAAATGCAACCTCTTAGCATATAATATTATGCAAATCATGTAGGACCAAAACAAACTAGATTTTTTAAAAATGCTGCTTTTCAAGGAAATCCAGTACTCTGATACTGTGATGTTACCAACATACTTATATATCCACATGGACCTGATCCTGCAAAGTTCTAAGCACCTCCTACAAAGTTAGTGGAAGTTCAGGTACCTAACTTTAAAAAACCCTTTCTGCAGACTTGGGGTGAGATCATGGCCCCTTTACGCTGAGTAAAAGAGCCAGAGCAGTGTCTGGTTCCATCTGGGACAGAATTCACCTGGCACAGGCACTGCAGTAGACAGCTATAACACTGCCTTCTGAAGACCCCTCATATGAGCTGGTGTAGGTGGTGTGCTGTACTAACTGAGCAATGCTGTGGAGATTCTAGGCAGCCTGGCAGCCCATGGGGCAGGTCCAGAAAGCTGCTTTAACTTAGCTCCCCAGGAGCCCCTCTAAATGATCCCAGGACCAGGGCCTCTGCAGCCCTTGGAGCAGCCCAGGATCAGGAGTATTCAAAGGTAGCTTAAAGCCACCTTATGCTGATCCTGATTTGTGAGTTCTGCAGCATAGAATCTCATCCCTTCTAGACATTATATTTAATGACTAATATTGAACTTGCATTTCTGAATCATTATTAGAGAGACAGTCTTGATTTGCATTGCTGAGCCATACCTACTGTACATTACAGTACACATGTTTTCATAGAGGAACAGATTTTTATTAGCAGCAATGAGACTGATTCACATGTTTCAGATCCAATCTGGGTCTAAACTTCCCCAAGGTCCGGGGGGCTGTTGGGGCCAGGGTTTTTTCTTCAAGTCTAACTAATTTTTTCACGTGACTATAAAAGTGAAGACATATTTGAATGTCGAGAAATGCAGAGAATACACCAGTAATGTGGAGAATATATACTAAGGGAATTAGCTTCACAGAAATGCTACTTTAGTTACAATTTTCAAGGCTGACCACGAGCAGCTGGCTAGCATTAAAAGTAATAGGGAAACAAGAAAGGTGGAGCAAAATGTTATGGACTAAGGCAGACATTGCCAAATATATGGAAAAGATTTGGACTCAGTATGTGAAGTGTACTACAGTTGGACTTACAGTATTTAATAATTGTGCTGTGTGATGGAGATATCCATGGGACTTCCTAGTACACACACACACACAGATTTGTAGAGCAATACCTGTGGCTTGTGGCAGGCTGCTCTCTTGCTAACACAGCAGTAAAAACAAAAATACAAGTTATAATAGCATGTACTTTACTCTTTAATAAAGACACAAGTACTACTAGAGAAATGATCCTATCATCTCTCACCATGCTTACACCAAGGCAACGTCATGGTCTCATTGGAGTTACTCTTGCTTTATACCAGTATAGATGAGATCAGAGTCTGGGGCAGAGTGTGTGAATTTAAAGTCAGGAGATGAAATAAACATTATTCAGTAGTTAGGCCTGAATATGAAAAGCCATAGTGTAGCAGCTCTGAAGACAACACGTTTTAAGCTAACAATAGGAAGTTCAGAATTAAAACTAAGATTCTTCACCAACATACTTTGCTTTGCATTTATTCCCTTTCTGTAGAAAATAGAGTTCTGTACCATATCATGTGTACAGCAACTACAAGGAGGTTGGAGAAAAGGGAGTTAAGAACAAAGGGTGAGTTGGGAGGGAGACTTAACTTTAACTACCTCTGCTACTACAGCATAGCACTTACATTGCACTTGACATTTTCAGAGTGCCTTACAAATATCATTCCTAACAACTCCCTTGGTACTGAGATAAGTATTATAATCTCTGCTTCACACATGGATAAATGTAACTGAAGTTGTGTAAGTTAGATCGATTTACTGCGGTAGTGTAGACCAGCCCTCACACAAGTAGTTGAGCCACAGAAGAGCCATTTTCAAACTACTTACCAGTGTGAGTAAGACATTCACTTATGGCCCTTTGTGACATGTCCAAGACCACACGGCGAGTCATTATCAGAGCTGGGATTTCACTGCCTTTAACTCTGATTTTCTCATAGTTGTAGGTTTAGGGGAGACCTCTTACGTCACTTTAATATATTATTTATGTTTTTTTATGTCTTTTTATATTTATGGTAGGGCTTTTTTTTTTTTTAATGTTCTTATTCAAGAAGGGCCTGAAACACTGGATATGTTGCTCCCAGAAACCCGGGGGACATTCAGATCTGGTTTCAAAATTTTACCTCTTGGCCATATATCCATTTCTTGTGGAACTGGAGAACACCTAACACAATAGGCCAGTACTGATGATTGAAAGGATTCTTTATTAAAGCTGGGGAAACTAATAACCATCTATCAGATGGAATTTGCTTTTGATTCACAAATTAACTGTAAATAAATGGCAAAATTCTCACATGTATATGGGTTTTTAATATTTGCAAATGTCTTTAGTGAAAATTTTTTGGATATTGGTTGAAAATAGTCTGTATGAAGATTCTAAATTTGGTCTGAGTTGTTTAGTTACATGGCACTATTTCTGTTCCCTGATGGGATGGCTGATATAACTTACCAAGGACAGCCTGGAGTTCAAATTGCTTAACCACGGGTAAAGTTCACATTAAAGTTCAATTCTTCAGTTTGAAATCTGCTTTTGAAGAATACATGAAAACTTAATCTCTAAACTTTGCTTTTTGTGAGTTTTCATGCCAGTAAAGCTCATTCACTAGAATACATGTGGAAAGTGAACACCAGGGAAGAGAGCAGTTGTACTGCATTAATTTGAAAATTCAAATAGTTGTTGAGTTTTGTGCAGTGCCTTGATCCTTCTCCCTCTGCCTGCACGTTTTTATATCTGATGTGCCTATCTCTGGTAGCTGTCATTGTGGAGTGTGGCTGCAGAGACCAAAAGTCATCCTCCATTTTGACAGGTGGGACTGGGGTATGCTGGGAGCTGGGGCCTGATTCTCTATTACACTGCAGCTGGTAGCGTCATTTACATAGTGTTTTACATCCAGTTTGCTGTGATGGAAATGACTCCATATGATCAACAGAGAATCAGGGCCAGTCAACGGCTCACCCATGCTTTTTTATTTTCATTACACATTTGCTGTCACTGATCAAATACCAACTCAGTCCACCCTTCCCAAATCTTTTAGGCACCCACTCCAGAGTCTAAATTATACTTCTTTTCTATCAGATCATCTCATCTAATTTGAAAAGAAAAATGATGGCTGACCACCAAGGAAAACCAGCCACCTTTCTCTGAACATAAAGATAACAGTCTACAAAATGGATATGGCCCCACTTTGGTTCCTGCAAAACCTGATTCCCCAAATAAAAGTCTACACACCAAATGAAAATCCCCCCACTTCCATCTCCCCACAACCCCATCCTTAGTCACCCCCACTGCCTTCCCACACAGATGATCTTTGCAGTGTTCCCTCCAAATTGGCAGTGTCTCAGCAAATTTGTGCTATTTCAGACCAAGCTGAGGAGTGGATTCCACATTTCTTCATGGAGAACTCCCAGACAGAAGCCTATTCTCTCACATACCAATGGAGCCCCTACAGGAGTATTGCATGCTGATCAAGTGGTTAAGATTAAGAATGAACATGGATCATCCATGGCCTTTTGGTGGCACATACGTAAGGAGTTTGTTGGTCTTAGGGCAAAGATGGTGGACTGAGAGCCCTGGAAACTAAGCAGAACAGGAAATTCCTAATGCCCAAACGCCCAAATCACAAACCACCAAGCATCTGACACTTATTGGCAAAAATCAGCAGTACTGAATGGGCACAGAAACTGATCCACTTTTACATCCCCTAGGGTGATCTGTCCACCAAAGCTGGGAAGTACATTAACAGGGAACAGTGTGGTGAAGCTGGCACTGCCAGTGCCCATGACACACCAGTTATGTTTAGGCTCCAGGGATGTTTAAATGCAGCACCTTTCACAAGCACTAAATATTTTTTCTAAAGATGAATAAATACCTTGCTGTATTTTCTTTGTATATGTATCTGTGTGTGGCAGGGAAAGGATCCAAAGAGTTTTCTTTTACGTTTGCTTTCATAGAAAAGAACTGCAACTGCTCCCTTGAGCCTCTGTCTTAAGATTTCACAGTACGGAATATGTACAGCAGGCTTTATTTTGGCCCTGGTGCCTCCTATGTTGTAACATGTAAAACTATTAGAGTTAGAGTTAATGTTGTCCTGGCAGAGTAAAGTGTAATAGCTGGTGAAACGATTTGCTCACTGGCGAAACTCAAAAATCTTCTTCACTTAGCTTTGAGTTCATGTGTGAGTTTGTTTTTGGAATTCATACAAATACAGAAGCACTGGGTTTATCTTTGGGTTTCTGTTTGTTCACATACCTTTCTTGGAGACCAGGCCTCAGATGCCTGAAAGAAGGTCAAAAAAGCATGTAACTAAGTTCCACTTCCTTTTCTTATCCAGCTTACAGAATATTTAAGCATGTATTTAGCTTAGTTCTTGTGAAGCTCCTGAGAAGGGAATTAATGCGCTGCTACATATTTTATTTTTGTCTTTCGCAGTAGTAGTTATCTCTTATAGAGCACTTTTTATATCCAGAGATCTCAAGGTGCTTTACAAAACCATTATCCCCATTTTACGGATGGGGAGCCTGAGGCACAGAGTCACAGCTCGGTGTGCCTAAAGTTTTATAACAGGGCATTGGCAAACCCAGGAACAGAATCCAGGTCCTCTGACTCCCACTCTAGTGACCTAGGTACTAGACAAAACAACCTCCACTTTTATGTACATTTTAAAAATTAATACAAGCTCTGATTAACATTTTCTTGCTTTTTTGCTTGCTATTTTATTTCCCTGCAATGGAAGCTCTGCCTTGAGACACTGCTTCAATGAGAAAAGATGAGAAATAAAATCAGTGAAATAAATTCAGCTTCATCCCATTTCTAGCTGCCCGCAACGGATGCTGGTTTAATAAAATAGCTCTTTAATACAATGGAACCAGCAGCAGCTCCAGTGACCCAGGATTTATAGTGCACAACTTCACTTCATTGCCCAGTGGCAAGAGCTCAGCACTGAGGGGGCAGTTAAAACTGCCCCTAAAAGAAAACTGTAGGTGTACATTCCTGCAGAGAGCTCCAAAGCAAGAAGACCAGTAAGATATCATTGAACAGACTGTCAGTCACAGTTTAGCACTGAAGTGCACTTCCAACATTACCCTTAATGAGCCTGTACACCATTACATGTGCATTGTTGTGCCCTGATGTCCATCCCCCTCCCACATTTTCCACATCTGAAATCCTGAAAGCACATTGCTGACAGTCTAGTGTGCAAAGGCTAGCAGGCATGAGGGGTGTGCCTATGTACATGCCTCCGCTGTGGCATGGCCCCATATCCAATCTATAATGCAGTGTGGATGGGGGCAGGGGATGTGTATCAGGTCATGGGTATCAATAGGCCTCCAGGGCTATTCCCACAATGCATTGATCCCTTTGCTGCCTTACCCAAGGTATAAAGGTCCCTGACCCATCCCTGGCCCATGGTAGTAGTGACCTGTGCTGGACACTTCAGAAGAGTTTTCTGTTAAATATATTCATCAGTACAGGTGATCACGGATCATGGCCTGAGAGCAGCTCCTGGGTCTCTGGAGCACACACAGGTGTTGATCAATGTTTATTCAGATTATGCCGTCCTCCACAACTTTACCTGGGTTAACAGGAACACTCACCTCTATGGGGAGATTTCTTGGTGGTTGGAAAAGGTTGACATTCACCAGAATCCGTCCCAAGGCCGGGAGCACAGGAGCCTCCTGTACCAAAGGGTGAAAGACTCCATCAGTCGCTCTGGAAGGGGATGTATCACATGCCCATGCTATGATGAACTGGACCAGGTGCGCTCCACAGCTTCAAGTATGGAGACTGAAATGACTTATGACCCCCTTCTCATCATATGATGGGATGCCAATGGGGGCAGGGCAAGGAGGCAGCAGGAACCTCAGAGGAAGTCCTGGAAGAAGCCAGGGAGGAACAGGAGCATGTAATTCTGCACCTCTATCCAGTGGACCTGGTTGAGGAAGCTCCCCTTGAAGATCCTTAGGGCCCAGAGCCGCCGCAGGAACCAGAATCTGATGCTGATAAGTTTTACAATGGATCCCCCTACCCTCTCTGACAGTATCCCCTCTTCTTTCAGTGCTACATGCCTCTGCTCCACCACGCTACACCTCGTCTCCACCCCGACATGGTCCTGGAGCAACACACAGCTGTAAATCAATGATTTGATTGAAATCCCATTAAACACCATAAAGCACTTAGTGGAAGCTATAACAGGTTATTAACAAGCAGTCCCTGTGACCATGTCTGTTTAGTTTTTGTCCAGCTCTGGCTTTGTTAACTATTCAAGTGATAATACAGACAATAGGGAAGAAGAAGAAGAAGAAGAAGAAGAAAAAAAAAAAAAAAAAAAAAAACACATTAACAGTGGAGTTATGACACTAAGCAGTGCTTTTATGACCCTCTTCCCCACCAGACATGCACCACTGGAAATCATGGGAATACTCATTCATAGCAACTGATAAGTACTCTGAGCAATGGTGTTAGAAAACGTTGGGAGGAAGGAATGTATGAAGTGCCTCCCGAAACCTTATAGACTTATTAAAAGTTACTTTAACAGTGCTTAAGCACTCCCCATAAAGCAACCCAAGATAGAGCAGTTAAGGTATGACAAAAACCTGGTGAAGTTATGCCCCGAAAGTGTGTTAAAAACTGTCCTCAACACAAAAATCACAGGCAAAGGTTTTAACCTTGAGCCCCACCCACAAATTGTCTGCTTTCAATTAGTACATTAACATCAACTGCAGGGGATCGAAACCCACCAAGGTGTCTTGGAAAGAAGTATGCAGCAATCCTCTGCACCACTGCAGTGTCACAATAGTGTCCCTTGGCACTGTCAAAAGTCATTATCTGCCTCCCCGCTGTTCCTTGTTGTGCAAGCACACAGCATCACGAATTTGCTGGAAATCAGGAGCTGTGTGCACCTGGGTGGGACCAGGCTGCCTGTATAGGCTTTGAAAAACAGATCTGTCCGGTGCACACTTGCTGTGGAAGTATTCCCTTTTGGCCTCACATACATTGTGCAAGGCACAGCACGCCACAAAAGTCCAAACCACATTGGCATCTAGACAGGTCCAGAGGCATAATTAATGGACGTTCAGCTGCCCAAAGGGCATTCCACCACCATTCTGCAGCTACTCAGTTTGCAGTTGAATCCCCTTTTCCTTGGGTTGGTGATGTCAGGGTCTGGCTTCATGAGCTCCAGTGGGAGCAGATATGAGGGGTCCCCCAGAATAAATGTCACAGAAATGCCATATACAATCACATTGTTTTGGGGCAATAAAGTCCTTTCCTCTCCCCTGCCTCCCCTCCCCCTCCCCTTGGTACAACTTTGACCTCCCGAGCACCTATGTGTCCAACATTCATGTCCCTGAACTGACCTCTGTTGTTCACTATGCCTTGGAGAACCAATGAACTTTTCAGTTCATGTATTTACTGGCCCCTTTTGGTGGGCAAAGTATAGGGAGGTGTATTCCATTGATGGGCCCTGCGTAGCTTGAAAATCCCATCCTCTGAAATCCCACAATTCAGGGACTTGAGTTACGGCAATCCCCCTGAGGTACATCACAGTACTGACGATCTGGCAAACTTGAACAACTACTGCCCTGACAGTTGAATTCCCAACCGCAAACTAGTTTGCAACTGACCAGTAGGGTGATAGCCACCTGCTTCTGCACCAGTATGGGTTTCCAGAATCGAGTGCTTTGGTGATGGAGGGTTGATGCAAGTGGCCTGCACAACTCTATGAAGGTCTGCTTTCTCATTCTGAAGTTCTGCGACCACTGGTCATCATCCCAGGTTTCCAAGATGATGTGGTCCCATCACACTGTGCTGGTTCTCCAGGACCAGAGGCAGTGGTCCACCCATGGTTGTACTGTTGCAATCCCAGCACTCAACACATCTGTTCCTTGGGACCACAGTGCATTTTCATACCGTCTCTGGGTCTGTCATCTTTGCTGTCTCAAATTTTTATGGACCAATTCTATCCAGGATCCGATACTGCACTACATGAATATTAATCCAGCAAGCAGAAGCAGAACCACATCATCTTGCTCCACGTTTCGAATGCAGTTTGGCAGAAGGGAGAGATGACCAGGAGCTGCTGTCACCAAATGCGTGAAGGTGGCGTATGGTACCAGCAACACGCACCAAGACTGTTCCCAGAGTGTCTCCGGTGACACACAGGACATCAGGATACCGCCCCTGAAATGGCAGTGCTGCTATCGTGTACTGCAAAGGGGTAGTGTGGATGTGAGTATTTGCCTGTGTACAGTGTACTCATGCTCACCTCAGCATATGTGGACACTCAGCATGGGTACAGGGTATCTGTGCTAGCAGTACATGGACAAATCCTCAGGGAAGCTGCAAGTGTAGATGTAGCCTTAGAGCTAAGGCTTACAATGCCCCCCCCTCATTAGAATTTTTACTTACAACCATCCCAG
The DNA here is from genome assembly GCF_013100865.1 of Trachemys scripta elegans. Lineage (NCBI taxonomy): Eukaryota > Metazoa > Chordata > Testudines > Emydidae > Trachemys > Trachemys scripta. The sequence continues at coordinate 46,712,173 of NC_048300.1, read as the reverse complement.
TTCATCTAAAGTCCCATGCCACTGGAAGTGGTATTCTACTTCTCTTCCTGTCACAAACAGTTGTGTACGCTCGCTGGCTCTGTTATAATTGGTTGAAAAATTTCCAATTAAAACTCTTTTCATTGGAAAATAGGATTTAATCAGAAATTAAATTTGTAATAGAAAAATTCATGTTCTGACAAAAATGTTTGCTTTATTAATTTTTTTCAAAACCAAAACCATGAATTTTTCAAAATTTCAGGAGGGATTCTGGGGGGAATTTTTGAACATCTTTATTTTGAAAGCATGGGCTTTTCCCCATTTTCTGACTTGTTTCCAAGTTTTGCCAGATGGAAAACAGTCAAAATGGGGGGCAAAAGCCACCTTCCACACTTTTACCATTTTGAAACTTTTGCCAGTGTAAATTTTTGCAGGAAAAATCCTGTTTTTCCAACTATATGTACTGCAATGGCTGCTATATCCTGCTCTACCAGGACATAGTCTTAAGCAGATGCTGTAAGCAGGGTAGAGAACAAAGATAATTCAGAGAGAAAGAGAAAAAAATAAGTTAACGGGGGGGGGGGGGAAGAGATTAAAAGTAAGGGACAGGGAAAGAGGTGAATAAAAGGACAGGGATGAAGAGAATGAGCTGTTTTCTTACCTTTTCCCATCCACTCCCTACTCCCGTTGTTTGGGCACAGAAAATTTCTATTCCCACATATCTAATCAGTTGCTCACATCTGGTTCATCAGAAAATCACCTCATCATGGTTTTGCAATATTGGCAAGCACTTAGCTGGTTTTTTTTTCAAGTCAGAAGGTCTCTCAGGATAAAATTCACCCTTTTATAGAGGGCTTGCAAAAACCTATGCATTTCTTAAATCCTATTTTGAGATGTTAAGTGGGACTTCAGTGGTGCAAGGGCCTTGTACTGGCCCTCTGTACAGGAATTAATTTCACCCTCGATGCACAAGGACAATGGCTGGTTGAGATCCAAGGGGGGGGAGGAATAACAGGGGTCTGGTGCACAAATGGGAAGCTACATTATCTGGAAGGATCTTGGGATGTGATGGAGCCATTGACATATTGCATAGCGTCAAACAATCACTTGGTTTTATTATGTCTCAGTCAATGCAGCAAAATCACCCTCCACCCCCGAGTGACATACATTTCACCGACATAAGCTCCGGTGTGGACAGCGCTATGTTGGTGGGAGAGCTTCTCCCACCAACATAGCTACCACTGCTCACAGGGGCTGGAGTAGTTAAGTTGACAGAAGAGCTCTCTCCCATCGGCTTGGAGCAGCTACATTAGAGAGCTTACAACGGTACAGCTGCATCGCTACAGTTCCGCCGCTGTAAACTCTCTAGTGTAGCCATGCCCTAATTAAGAAATACATCTGTCCCTTGGTGAAACAAATTACAAAAGTAAAAAAACTCCTCTAAATGTTACTTCCCTTAGAAAATGAATTCAGGCCACCTTGGAAGGTTTGGAAAGCTACAACGGATGGACACACAGATGCACACTGTACAGGATATTCTCTGAAAATCCCAAAGGGATAATCTTTGAACATTTCTACTGGAAATTTGAGACACTCCAAAAAGGGCCACACCCAATGGCAGAAGATCTCAGAAGTTCAAAATTGAGCAGACCCGCCCTATTTCCTGGAAATGAGTTACTAGTGTCGGTAATAGGAGGAGCAAATGCCTCTTGGTGTACCCAAAAAATTGTAAGACTAGCCTTGATTTTTATCATCTGCAAATCGATTTGGTGGGGATTCATTTGGCTGAAAAGTAACCTGCAGCATTAAGTTTCTCTCTTAGAGAAGAACAAGAGAGAAGATGTAGGGCCAGTATAAATCCAAATTAGCAGCATAACTCTGAATTTACACAAAAGGGTAAATAGGAGCAGAATTTAGCCTATTGATCTATTTTACCATTTTATTTTCAGCTTTCTAACTTTTTCTGTTCAGAATTAATTTTGCACCAGAGAGAAATATTTAAAACATCTTGTCTGTGGGGTCTTTATCAATAAAATTATTATGTATTGATGAACTGGGTCCCTGTCAGGCCAAATAAAGGCAGCATTCTATCTTTTTTCCCCAGTGGAAAAAATAATTTCTTGAGAAATTCAATCTGTAATGAAAATTCATTCTCAGGGAGAGCTGTTAGCTGTCTGAACACATGCTATATCTGATGCTTACATTTTTCAAAGATAAGGAGGGTAAAGTGGAGGGAATAGTGACACTGGAGCAGCATTTTAAGTGTAGGCAAGCTCTAAGGCAGTAGTTCCCAAACTTGTTCCGCAGCTTGTTCAGGGAAAGCTCCTGGCGGGCCGGGATGGTTTGTTTACCAGCCGTGTCCGCAGGTTCAGCCGATCGCGGCTCCCAGTGGCCACGTTTCGCTGCTCCAGGGCAATGGGAACTGCTGGAAGTGGCGGCCAGTAAGTCCCTCGGCCCGTGCCACTTCCAGCAGCTCCCATTGGCCTGGAGCAGCGAATCGCGGCCACTGGGAGCTGCAATCGGCTGAAACCTGCAGACGCGGCAGGTAAACAAACCGGCCCGGCCTGCCAGGGGCTTTCCCTGCATAAGCGGTAGAACAAGTTTGGGAACTACTGACCTACGGTATATACATGTGCTTTATGCCTTTAGGATAAGTAATTTCACTCTTGTCTGTGATACACAAAACAAAATAAGTCAGATCCTCAGCTGGTCTAAATAGCATTTAAGTCAGTGGTGCAATGCCAATTCACCCCAACTCAGGATCTGGACCAATGCTATAAGCATGTGATAGCCAATAATACCTTGCACTTCTATAGTTCCTTTCACTTGAGGATCTCAAAGCACTTTATAAACACTAATGATGAATTAAGCCTCACCATATCTCTGTGAAGTATTATTATCCTTGATTTAGAGGTGAGTATCAGAGCAGTTAAATGATTTTTGCTGATCATACAGCAAACCAAAGCAGAAGTAGAAATGTAGGACTTTCAGGTTCCCCGCTCTAACCTCCATAGCAGTGGTTCAAGTCTCCACAGACCCTTCAATGGCCACTGATCCTTCTGTGAGTAGCTCGGCACTAGACCATACACTTAATGGTTATATGTTAGCTGAGCGTGTTTCATTGTTTAAGAGTGGTTTTATGTTGCAATACACATTGTTGCTTTTCATTAAGTTCAGCCACCACCTCTCTATATTCTGATCAAAACAGAGTTTTCTGGCTAACACTTTAGCAGGTTCATAGCTTGGTAGGCTAGAATCCAATCAAAAGAAAAATACTATTTTAAACATATCTTCCATTGTTGTTTGCAGCATTGTTGTAGCTGTGTTAATCCCAGGACACGAGAAGAGACAAGGTGGGTGAGGTAATATATTTCATTGAACCAACTTCTGTTGGCTTTCGAAGTCAAGCCTTCTTCACATTCTTCTTCAAAAAGAACTCTGTGTATTCAAAAGTTTGTCTGTTTCACCAAGTTGGTCCAATAAACGGTATTACCTCACTCACCTCAGCTTTATTTTAAAAGTATACAGCGATAGAATATTAATGGTGAAGGGTGAAAGAGAATAGAGAACCCTAAGGAAATATTTGATGACTCTTTTACTGTAGTTTCCTAAAAAGGCATTAAAAAGTTCCCTGGCACAGCTAATTATTACCAAATTCATTGCAACCACAAACATGTTCATGTCTTCCAGAGTGATCTTTAAAGTCACAGGTGTTCCAGGTTTCTGCTTGTGCAATGTGTAGTTTTTATGTGTGCATATGGAAGCCAGGATCTTAAACGTGGGCTTTTTGTTCAAGTTAACCAAGCTTTGTCATCCTAAGATACAGAGTAGAAAAAAAAAGACACTTCTTTGCTGACCATAGACAGACCCACAACTATGTACAGTAATACATATTCATGCTTTCAACTTTCAGATATTACAGTAAATCATTTCCATTGACACTTACATGATGCATTGAGCTGTTTGGGGGGTCAACGGAGTGGTATGTCATTTGAAGGAGCAGGTTTAGACCTAGAAGTAAGGGGTCTAAGGTTAAGGTAGGAACTCATTATTACAACAGTATTCTGCAACAGTTTTCTTACATGCCAGAAGGCATTAGACTCACACTGGGTGTTTGTTAGCACAGAACGTTAAGCTGCAGGTGTTCTTCACTGTACCAAGTCTTCAAAGATCAGTCTCAAATGTTTCTGTTACTATAAAGAGGATTAAAAGGATTTTAAAACATAGCAGGTTGGTTTGACAGCTAGCATATTTGCCAACATTTTCAAAGGGAAAAGAAAGGTTATATCAGGAAGAAGAAATGGTAGTTTGGGGAAAGCCATACGGTATCTTTCGGGGGGGGGGGGGGGGTTTATGACCCAAATGTGGAACTATAGCACTTTCAACTGGAACTCGTTAAGAATTCATGGGGCAGAAAATGCAAGCGGTTCTGGAAACGAGGACTTTGAAAGGCCAAATGTGAGCCATAAATAAAATGGAGTGGATATTCAATTTTAGCTATTAAACATTACATCAGAATATTTTCTCAGATCATATTTTTAACTAAAAACCCTCCACCCCATTCTTAAAATAAATGGACACATCAGGACTTTTACAGAGTCACCTAGTGTAAAGAGCTGATGGAGACTGTAGTCAGAGACTAATCTTTTCAAAAAGAAATGTCATTAGAACATAGATAGTTGTAAGAGAGTGGACTCACCTCCTGCTGGTCATCCCGGGGAATTAGCTCTTCCAGCGTCCTGGAGCGCCCCTGCAGGCTGGTGATCCGCCTTACTGCTGGCCCCCGTGTCCTTCCCAGGACCCCAGTGTCCCTTTCTCCGGGTTGCTGCCCCCCTGGCAGTACCCCCACACTCTGGGTCTCCCCACCCAGGGGAACCCCCACCCACTAACCCCACCTCACCTCAGTGTAAGGCTACTGCCAGTCACCATCTAGCCCCACTCCTGGGGCAGACTGCAGTATACACCACTCATCACAGGCAAGGTTGGGTTTGGACCTGCTGCCTGTGCCTACCCCTGGGCTGCCCTCTGCAACCCCCTGTACCTGTTGGCCTAATGCTAGGCCGCAGCCTGGGGCTTTCAAGGCTGGAGCTCCCCAGCTCCTCTGCCTTTCCCCAGCCCTGCTCCACTCAGGTAACCTGTCTCTAGCTCCCTGCAGCCAGGCCCTTCTCTCTCTGAATGCAGAGAGACTGTTTGGGTTTCTGGCTCACAGCCTCTTATAGGGACCAGCTGGGCCTGATTGGGGCGTGGCCCCAGCTGTTACTGCCTTCCTCAATCAGCCCAGGCTTTCCTTCCCAGCCTGAGCCCTCTCCCAGGGCTGGCTTTAACCCTTTCTGGGCCGGAGCGAGTGACCATCCCACTACAATAGTAAATACTAAAAGGCACCTTTCATTCGTGCTCTGATTCAACACAGCACTTTAGCACATACTTAATTTTAAGCATGTGCTTAAATTGCATTGACTTCAATCCCCACTAACCTCTGTTGCTGAATTAGGCCTTTAGGAAGACACAGATTTCCTATAGAGAGCAAGAGAATCAGGGGCACCTATGCTCTATTAGATCAGCAAGGGTACATAAAGCTTTATATTCTCAAAAACCTTAAGTAATACAGTACCAGTCTACTTTAGGGACCAAATCCTAACTTTCTTCCAATTACAGTATCTGAGATTGGTCACGTTGAAACTGGTAACTATCCCCCCCAATATAATTTCTAGAAGATAGGATGCAAGGCTCTCTCTGTTGGGAGCTTTCTGCTTTGGAACATTCTACTCTCCGGTATATTCATTTTTGGAATCCCTCTGACGAAAAGACCATTTTATTTCCTTTTTAGTATTTGTCTGGGGATGCAAAAGCCAAATTATTTATGGGGTTTGGGGTGGTGAATTTTGTCTGTATGCACTGAAAATATACTTTGGGTCAGACTTGGGCCAGGCCTCAGATGGGCCCCTCCAATAATATAGGTGCAAATATCAGTGCCTGCAATTTAATGCCAGCTCAAGAAATGGCACCTACATTTGCACCTATTTATTTGCCTAAGTAGCTGATTTGCAGGTGCAATTTTGTGTCTGCATTTAACTTGTGGATGCAACTTTATGTCCTAAATTTTGAAGGTCATTTTTGAAAGTCTAGGCCTTTATTTTTAATGTATAATGTACTCTGGGTTTTTATTTGGTAACTATTGGTTCTAGCTACATTTTTAAGACACTCAAAAGTCTTTAAATTATTTTATTTTTATCATTAATAATGATGAATAAGTAATTGGTAGCAACATATCATGGTTACCAAAGTTACTGAACAAATAATAAGGAACCATACCACCAGATTTAGAGGAATTTAGGTCTTTCTGTGAGCTGGGATAGTCTGTGGAGAATGCAATTTAATGCAAAGAAATGTGAAATATTAAACCGGTGAGTAATAAATTAGAAGAAATTAGAAGAGGGGATACAGTCACTCCCAGTTATGGGAAAACTGGTTAAAAGAACATATAAGAACAGCTCTCAGAGGAACCAATTACTGCCTGTGATTTTCAGTGGTGGTGTTTCCACTTTAAAGAACAGTTACCAGCTTGTAAGAACATGTTGAAAAATTTCCCTTGCAATTTCAGTTCATTTTTATCCTCTCTGGTCAGTCTTTCTTGCTTCTTGCAAGAAGTGAGGCCTAGTAAGTCTAAAAGGAAATCCTCCAGACCATCCATTCAATCTGCAAATCTGTACATAATGAAAAGTGGCTGGAATTTTACTGAGGTGCCATCTGCCTGAATCGCCAGTTGGTAATTCAGCACTGCTTGACTACAAGAACATTCTCTCTGAATATAAGAATACAGCTTGGCTCACCTACCTCACTGTTCCATTGTGAGACTCAGTTAATGTTTGTGAAGTATTCTGAGATCCTGCACGGAAGCACAAAGCATCAGAGTTTAAGCAGAGAGTGTTGTTATAAGCAGAGACAACAGTACATAGCGAATATGAAAAAGTAACTTCCAGCTGAGAGAGTTACTTAGCAGGGTTCCTACTATCTCATTTAAGGTAGAATTTCCATTTAGCTTCACCTGATTCAACTGTGGTCTTCAAACTATGGGGTCCCATATTTGAATAATGCAGGTTGCATATAATGAGTTCAATTCCCTGCAATCTGTGAACACCACAATTTTCAGAAGCGTTCACTAATATAATATGTCTCAGTGATTGGGTACCCAATTTATAATACCTAAACACTGATTATTTTGTAGTACTGCTGAAGACTCACACTGCCTATTGGGAGAATATGGCTGCATTGTGACTGAATGAGGAACACTTATTGTGTACGATTATTGTGGCCTGTGTCCAGCCACTATCCCAGGAGGTGGAGGCCATTTTAGCAAGGCAGCAGCAGCATGTGTGGGAAGCAGAATCTTTGGAGGAATCCAATAGACAGAAGAAGCAGGGAGAGAAGGGGAAGAACTCTCCCCAGTTTCACAGAAATCTTGTAATGACAATACCACATTTATATGCAAATTACCAAAGCTGCTAACAGAATCCTCTGCTAAGCCAGAGTCTCTCCTAGTTATAGGAAGAATCTGCTGCTTCTTGACAGTTCATTGGGTCTTTTGCTACTTTTTATAGTCTGTGAATCCAAAACCAAACCAGGGCATTTTTGGTTTTTGTTGGAAAACTCGTACAAGATATAAAATAAAAAGAATCATCAGAAAAGGGTAGCTCTCCCACCACTTACATCCAGGGACTGGGATTATGTAGAGATCAGCAGCACAGCCACTCCAGTCATATAGACTTCTCTACCTTGCTTAGGCAATACACTGCCCCAGCCTTGTGTGGCAAGACCGTGTGGCATACTACCTTGACCTTGTGCTTATATCCATCCTTTTCCAAGCAGAGCACACATCAGAAGCAAAAATACTCACAGAATGGGTGAATTTTTTATGATTGTGCCTGAAGGTGGAATTTTCAAACGTGAATATCCATGGGATTTATGTTCCTAAATGACTTTTGAAAAAAAATCACACCCTGTATCTATATGTTTTAATGTCCAAACGATACATTATAGTTTGGCCACCAGTTCACATATCCTCCCTATTTATTTCTTAGTGAAATTCATTTTGTATCCTTACCTGGCCTCTACAGAGGTGAGGCCAGAAACAGGCAGGGAAACATAGGTTAGAGAGGAACTAGTTGGGAGAATAAGGCAGAGTTGCACATTGTCCCACTTCCACCCCTTCAATTGAAACCTATTCTGAATAGTCATATGGGGATGCTCTCTTTCTGTTGCTCTCCTCATGAGATTGGGGAACAAGAAAGGGAAGCAAAAAGGCTGCAGTCTCTAATGGGCTTTTGGACCCTGGAACAGAGGCAGGTTTGCAGTGGGACTCCATAAGGTGTTGGCAGAGGTCCTCTTTGTGGAATGCCTGTACCAAGTATTTCGGAAGGGAGAGCTACCCCCCCTGCTGCAAAGATTATGGTTTTTGCATCAGTGGAGGTGGATGCTGGAGAGGAGCTATACCCTTAAAAATATGAAATGATTATTATGACTCAAAGTATTTCCAGGTTCTTTTTGTCTTATAAGTATGCAGTGTTGGGCTCTCTCATTCCGTCCTACCTAACATGTCAATGATCTGGCCTTTCTTCTCTGTTCATGCCACCAGAACTTTTATCTAGACTCTTACCATATTGCCTCTTGACTTCTGATGAGTTCTGCAATCTTGCCTCCTCCAGTCCATTCAAAATGCTAAGATCAATTTATTGACTGATTGTTCTAGCCAGGTCACTCCCCTACATTAGTTCACCTTCTCCATTTTCCTATATACAAACTTCTTATGTTTATCTTCAAGACCTTTCCAAATTTGGCCCCATACTACCTGTTCATTCTATTATCTAATCACATCATCAACTGTCCCCTTCATTCCAGTAATGGTGCTGGTCTTCACTGCTTGTCTGTATGTTTCTCCCATAAGCACCTGTGCATTTTCTTCCATGCTGCCCCTTATGAATAGATGAACCTGCCAGAAAACTTATCTGTAAAGCTACCACCCGATTCTTTCTTAAATCTCATTAGGACTCATTTCTAGCATGGTGCCTACAGAACACTATCTGCTGATAAGGGCTATGCAGGTGGCAGGCTGAGACTACTTCTAGTGACCTGCTTTTTTTTTTTTTGGTCTCTAACTTAAAAACAAAACTTTCTTTACCTATAAACTCCTCACATGAAAAATACACCGCTACTACACCCTACCCTATATTTGTCTCACTCACCTGTTACATCTTGTTTTCAACTAAGACTGAAAGCTGCCTGGTGCAGAGATTGTCTTTTACTATATTATATGTCTGTACATTCTTTACCCAATGTGGTCCTGGTATAGGTGCTACTGTAAGACTAAGACTGCATCATCTACTACTACTAATAAGAGAAGGTAACTATAGGACCAGTCATAGCAGAAGCAACTACTTGTCTAGTCCTCTACTCTGCCTTCAGTAGATAGATGCTTCTGAAGGTGTAAACCACTTTATAAGTCACCATAACAAACCATTTTTTCCATTACTTTTCCATGGAGGGAAATTTCTTCTTGACTTCAGCTGGCGATCCACCCGTGTCTTGGAACATGGGAACTAATAGGCCTTTAATTTTCAGTAGCTCCCTTTCAATATATTAATTTTCCTCATTCTCTCTTGCTGTTCTATGTTACCCTCCCCAAAGGAGTTCCTTTTACTGGTTTACTGTCTGTGTCCTCATTACACAACACTCCTTGTCTTTATCTTCTGGGGCCTATATTAACCATTTCCTACCTACGTATGAACTCTCATTTCCCTCTATTCCCTTTCTCTACATTCCTCCAAATTTTCTTTGCTCCTTCCTTCAGATCCTTCTCCCTTCTTGACCTTGCACCTTCTTTCATGTTCCCCCTTACACTTGGAACACTGTTCCAGTTCTTGTGTTCCAAGCATCCTCTTTCCTTCAAAACACATTTCTTCCAGAAATCCTTCCTACCTTGTGTTGCTCACCATGCTATCTCCATACCATCCTTACCTAAATTGTAGTCTCGACTCGCATAGCAAGCTCTTTGGGGACGCAAACATATCTTAGGGTACATCTACACTACAGCGGGGAGTCGATTTAAGATACGCAAATTCAGCTACGTGAATAGCGTAGCTGAATTCGACATATTGCAGCCGACTTACCCCGTTGTGAGGACGGCGGCAAAATCGACTTCTGCCGCTTTTTGTCGGCGGCGCTTACTACCACCTCCGCTGGTGGAGTTAGAGCGCCGATTTGGGGATCGATTGTCGCGTCCCGACGGGACGCGATAAATCGATCCCCGAGAGGTCGATTTCTACCCGCCGATTCAGGCGGGTAGTATAGACCAGACCTAACTTCACGTTTTAGTAAGCACAATATATATTTGCAGCACCATATAGGTATTTAGGAATAATAATAATTACATTATATGATTTTGTATTATTGCGTAGCATATTCTTAATAATAAATGTCTAATACTTACTTAAAATCTTATGGTATCTGCCTCAGTAATATCCTGCATAAATGAGTTCCACAGCTTAATTGTAAATTGTTTTAACAACTTATTTCCTTACATCCATTTTAAATCAGTTCCTTTTAATCGTGTCAAATCTTGTCCTGTTTTAGCAGTAGGTGAATAGAAGTAATTAAATAGTCTTCTTACCCCATTTCATATTGGATACATTTTTATCCCATCTTCTCTCAAATGGATTTTCAAAGTCAATAATCATAGTCTCCTTCATCTCTCCTCACGTGAATTTCTCTTCTTAATTTTAATTCTCAAAGATAAACTGACCAGAATTTAGGTGCAATGACAGCACATCAATACATCATATAATGGCATGTCAATATGTTCTTCATTTTTATTCCTTATTTTAGTACAGCCTTCATGTTATTTGTTTTTTTGACTGCCACTGTTCATGGAGCAGACATCTCTGTTGAGCTGCCCAAGGTGATCTCTGCATCTTTGTTCTGAAATTTAGAGTTAAATCACAACCTACCAGTGAATGCATATCATTTAAACAGTTTCTTCCAATGGGCATTACCTTTCACTTGCAGAATCTACATTGAATTTCATCTATTTCAACTACTACTGCAGACAAAAAAAAATTTAGAAAAATGTGTGTACTGTTTTTAAGTTTGGACCATCATTTAGCCAGCTGGTGTATTATGCATCTGTCCTGTATTGTCTGCCAAACCTAAGGCCTGACTAGGTTACACTTACTGAATCTGAAGGTTGTTAAGCACTCCAGTAGGATTACTTGCAGAGTAAGGTATTAGTCAGATTGTTAGATTATTCGGTCACTGGGGCAGTTTCTCTCCTGCTGTGTATTGTTCTATGCCAAAACACTGTTAGTGCTCAGTAAATAATAATATTGCCCATTTCCTTTGGAGTACCTCAGAGTTTTCCTAAGTCTTGTTCCAACCTAAATAATATGTGCTGTAAACAAATACTTCCATCTCATTATGATCCCCTCCTTATCTGGACTGTTGTTAAATATGTCGAACAACATTGTCTCAGTACTGATCCCAGGAGCATTTTCCTATTAACCTCTTTCCACACACAACTTTCACATTCCTACGCTTTGCTTCCTATTATAGCTGGTCAAGATAGAAATTTTTCTACCAAAATAATTTCATAGAAAATTATTTTGACCAAATCAAAATGTAATATGAAAATATTTTGATTTCTGCAAACTTTCCCATTTTTCAATGTAAATTGAAAAAAATATGCCAGGATAATTTTTCAAAAATTTGTTTCATTTTGGTGGGAAGAATTGTACTTTCCTATATTTCCCTTCCTTCCCCTTTTCCCCTGGGAAAAATGGGATAGAAGGTGGAAAATGAGGGAAAGTGTTCTGGGGTGGGTTTTTTTTTTTTTTTGCACCATGGAAATGAAATTCCATTTAGATATTTTTCCACCAACACCAAAAGTTCATTAAATGTTTTTAACAAAACCAAAATATTTTTTCACCAGCTTGACTTCCTCTCTCAACTTTTCATTCTTGACTTCACCTCTCACCCTGTGATTATTTCAACTCCTGGCCAGCCTCTTGTGAGGGACTATATCAATAGTCTTTTGAAAGTTTAAAACATTTGCTTATATCCATTCCTATTCACCACAGCACTTAAATACATGCTTGACATGAATGGTATTAAGTACTATTCTGAACAGGGATGGATTTAAGCACATGCTGAAAATTAGGCACATGTTTAAATAGTTTGCTTAATCAGGGCCTAAACTCCCCTGCATTCTTAGTTGGATACAATTTTCTTAATCATTCAGTCACTACGCAGTTATGTAATGTCACTCTGTGGTGTTAAACAGCTGCTACATTCTGCCATAGAGGTATAATGCTTTGGTGGTAGATTAAGTATACATCTCAAAGTTTGGACAGCTCTCTGGATCAAACATGGATGAAAGGCGCAATATTAATGGAAGATCAAAATTGCTGTTTTTATGTGGCAGACAACTACTCTCAGAATTCATAGCACACTCTGTAAATTTATCAGTGCAGCTAGAAAACTTGTACTGAGAATTATTTCTCTTTTGATGGACGATTCAGAAGTTCTGAACTTTTGTGATTGCAATTAAAGCATGTATACTTCCCCTTACTGGGTTTCAAAACAAAACAAAGTACAATGCAAACACTTAATTACAGCCTCGTACTTCCTCCACAGTATATAACACACCACAAGCTCAACGTGTGCATGTGTCAAGCCTGATTTTTTGCTTAAACTGCTGAGGTTGTAATTAAGGGTTTCCATGACACCATGGGATTAATGCGCTGTGTGACGTCTGCTTCGTTATCATTTGGAAGCAGAAGGAAGTTCTTTGTCAAGATGTGGCGTGTCAGTGGAAATGTGCACTAGAATACAGCTTAGAAGTCTCCTAAAACTTGGTACTTGCTTGGTTTGTGTTTTTGATCCCTTTTTACTGAAGTTTTGCTAATAGGACAATTATTTACTTTGCGCCACTTCATGACTAACCCTGATGTGTTCATGGAGGAACAGAAGGGGCAGTTAAGATCCTTTATTCCACCGGTGTGGCCTCCTCGGATCATGGTCCTGGGTGCAGGGGGAATGTACCCAGTATTCTTTCCCAGAAAACACAACCATGTGGACTGAGAAAGTGTGGCAATGGGCAGCTCTGAGCTGGCGCTGTGAGGTGGGGAGGAATTTGATCTGAAAAAGTAGTGAATAATTTCTCCCTGAAGCAAATGGGGGCCAGGGAAGGAAAAAAAGGTCACAATTTCCTCCCTAGGCTGGTCTGTCCCATACTCTGGGCACTGAGCAAAAGCTCAGTCCACCCCATTATTTTATATTCTATTATTTTTAGATTTCAAACATTCAAACACTTGTGATTTCCATTCTCTCTTTAACACTGTGCTGTACGAGGCATCTGAATTTGCAGTTGGGTAAAACCAGGACCCAATGCATGTTGCATGTCTGCAGAGCTTCTAAATTAAAACCTCAGAATAGATGGACTTATTTGAGTAAAAGCAAAGGAAAGAAAGAATCGGTCTGTCTTTGTTCCATGTACACATTTGTTTTAAATGCATTGCTCCAGTGGGTAGGAAATTTAGGTGAAATGTCACCAGATTTTCAGAGGTGCTAAGCACTCTCCAATCCCATTGAAGGGCGCAGCACCTTTGAATAGCAAACCAGTAGTCATCCAAAATAACCATTAAAGCATGTATTAAACCCCTTTGATGCACAAAATGTTAATTTTTCCTGCTGCTGGGTTTCCAGAATAATCATGCAAATGAATTGTTCCTGAATGACATCTTAATTTCAATTAGTAGGTGCTAAAATACTTAATTACCGGGTTAGCGCCAAAGCCATGCTCCATAGGAATGGCGGAATTAAATTACCATGAAGACATTAGTGAGTTAATTACCTTTTTAAGCAAGTCAATAAGAAACAAGCCAATATGTTAGCAGAGAAGACACACACACAGCCCTAGAGCTGAAAATCCCACCTGTTCTGGAGGGAGGCCGTGTCTTTCTTTGCAGAAAGAGTACAATGCTATACTTCCCTACTCCTGCAGCACATGAAATCACATGCAGGGGTAGGGAAGTATAAAGAGGAATATAGAAAGAGGGGGGAGAGATTTATGAATCTGACTGTCTGCTCTGGTTCAAAAAGCACGCAAGGGAAAAAGTTGAACTCCAAAATGTGCCAGAAACAAGGAACACAATTTACCCACAATGGTGCAGTGCAAGTGCACTCATCCTAGTCTGTGCACATCCACACAAAGGGATTTGAAGATAACTGAATGCACCCTGCCCACAAACCGCTGTTGATGAAGCTTCTATAAAGCTGTGAGCATTGATGGCTCATGTTCACAAAAGAGGCAGCAATTAAGGAGTACCCCAATGACCAGTCCCATGCTCAGACTGTCAAATATCAGAAACACTTTTCAGGTGCTTAACGAACCAATTACATTGTATTTTCTCCCCTTCCTAAAGGTACTGGGAAAGACAAGAGACACCATTGTAGGGAAAAAGGTATTTAAAATCTGAGGGGGTCTAGCTAAGTTTCACTCAGTGCAGGCTGCAGACAGAAAGGAGGCTATAAATCAACTTTTCACTCTCTTGATGATGTGCTGCTGGGGCTGAACTGGCCCATATCATAACTAAGAGCAGCCTACAGGTTGCTCTAAATTATCCCAGTTAGCACAGTCCTCCATGCCGGTCAAGGAGCACTGGAGAATAGAATGTTCTGGCCATAGCATGTCCTGCCTTAGCCTTTCCCAGAATGCCTTAAACTAGTTTAGAGCTAGATATGCCAGTTTCATGCCATACACCATGGCTGCTCTCTGTTCCATTTGCGCTGCCAGATGAGTGTCAAGGGGACAGAACTTAAGGCCAGAATTTGGCCTGATTATTTAATTAATTTATTTTAAAATGTCAGTATAAATATGGATAACTTGAGGGTGCTTCTTGTTAATAAAACTTTAAATTGTTAGTGCCATCTGGGTTTTCTACTGGCCAAATATAGCTTTGCTATCATTACACACATTCTAAAAAATTATTATTAAACACATTTATTACATTAGTGCCTAAGCACCAACCAAGACTGGGGTCCTATAGTTCTAGACACTGTACAAACACAGTAGTAAATGGTCCCCACTCTGAAGAACTTACACTGCACCTGTTCTGTCTATTTAGATTGTAAGAGAAAGAGGAATAACATAGCAGCATGACTAATGTATAACAAATGTGACAAAGTTCCTCCTCTATCTTGGTGGGTCCTGCGCTTATTGGCAGATTTTCTTGCCTCAGAGATTCACCATGTGGGTTGGGGAACAGCCCAGAGACCTTCCCCTCTGGGAGGGCCCACAGTCCAGGTCAATTGGGAGGTTTGGGGGGAACCCAGGCCCGCCCTCTACTCCGGGTTCCAGCCCAGGGCCCTGTGGACTGCAGCTATCTATAGTGCGTCCTGTAACAGCTGCATGACAGCTACAACTCCCTGGGCTACTTCCCCATGGCCTCCTCCAAACGCCTTCTTTATTCTCACCACAGGACCTTCCTCCTGGTGTCTGATAATGCTTGTGGCCCCTCAGTCCTCCAGCAGCTCACCCTCTCAGCTTCTTGCACCTCTTGCTCCCAGCTCCTCACACTCACACCACAAACTGAAGTGAGCTCCTTTTTAAAACCCAGGTGCCCTAATTAGCCTGCCTGCCTTAACTGGTTCTAGCAGGTTCCTGATGACTCTAGTGCAGCCCCTGCTCTGGTCACTCAGGGAACAGAAAACTACTCATCTAGTGACCAGTATATTTGCCCTCTACCAGACTCCTGTACCCCACTGGTCTGGGTCTGTCACACAAAGCAGAGTGAATAAGCATCATGTTAGTACCATGATTTGGGGGGGGGGGAGGCGTAAGGTGGGGGAGGAAGGTTAGTTAGAAGGGGATACACTAAATAGAAAGCTAGAGGAAGGGAGTGGTGACACTGACTAGTGGGGATAGAGAGAATTGGGCAGGGAATGAAAGATAAAGGTACAAGGGCAAGTGGGGAGTGAGGCTAAGGTGAGGACCCTGTGAGGGAGAGGCCAGGAGGAGTTGGAAAAAACAGCCAATCAAGACATGGGAGGAAAAGGTGGCTTTAAAAAGTAGTTTTCTTTATTTACTCACTTATACGTATAGGTTTTCTGCACTTATGCATGTAAGCTGAACTTAGTGGAACTACTCAGATGTCTAAAGTTAAGCACTTGCATGCATAAGTCTTTGCAGGATGGGTGCCAAAAGGAAGACTATCCCTGCCCTGGATAGTTTACATTATAAAAGCCCCATCCTGCAAACCCTACCAAGCACAGTGCCTGGTTCATGAATAGTACTATTGACTCATGGTTGGTATGAGAGGTGGTAAGTGTTTGCAGGACTGGGCCATGTATAAATGAAGTGGAGAAAACAGGATTCGCTGGGAAATCCAAAGGAAGTGGAAGAAATGAGATTTAGCAGGGACTTAATGAGGAGAGAACTGGCTTTGTGAATTTGGATGGGGAGGACATTCTAGGTGCAGTGAGTGGGGTGGAAAAAGCACATGGGCAGGAAGGAGGGGAAAAAACACAGTATTTGCATCTTTGGTGAAGAAGTGAGTGAGGAATGGGGAAATGCCAAAAGTGACATGATGTGAGAGGCCACAGAAGAGTTTTGAAGAGCCTTGAAAAACAGGACAAGAAGTTCAGGGATAAAGGGAAGTTTGTGGAGGGATTCAAAGAGGAGAGGTTCACACAGTTGGAACAACAGGCAAGAGAAAATAATTTGGTCATTATTGCATGGATTGGAAGCATGTGCTAACTGACCTGAAACATCTTTCAGCTTGGTTTAATTCGGAGAATGAGAACATTGTAGTCCCAATTTTCATTAAAAATAGTTACATTTGAAATGCAAATTTTAGAAAGTCTAAAATAATCTTCCCCTGGAAACATATTAACTCCCTGATTACTGGAAGATCTGGACTTCCAGGATAACAAATTAAACATGTGATATTTAATGAGGCCTAAACTTGTCCTTTCTTTTTGAAGGGGGAGGGCAAAAGTCCTTCTTTTGGGGCTCAATTGATTTTCGACAGACTGAGTGTGCTGCAATCTAGGTACTTAGACATCCAAATAACATCAATGCCTTCCTGACAGTGACCATTTAAAAGCCCCAAAGAATACATTTAACTTCATTTGTAGTTCCTGAGGCAACCACTGAAAGTTAACGTGTGCTGTTGCTTAAATTCAATTTGCACCTTTGAAAACCTCTCTTTTGCATAGCTATAGATAGATTACACCCCAAAAATGTATTATAAAAGAACATTATTAAGGTTGCAAAGTCAAGCACTCAGAAGTTGGGAAATGCGTTTGTGCAACCTTAATTTGCTCCCCTTGTGCATATGCACTCTGACACAGTCTTAATTAACATAACATATTTTTTCCATAGGACGCCTGGCTCATTCAGTGCACAGGATGGACCTGCTTTCCCCATTGCTTTCCTCGTGCCAGAGTCTTTCAATGACACATGTAGCTACGCACCATAAGTGTGGGTGCAGCTTGCTTTTCACTGGGGTGTGTATCTACACGTACCCTATGTGCCACTGAAAGTGGTGTGTCATACAGCTGTAGCCTCAGGCTCCCTGCTCTCAGTTCCCATGCTTGGCTACTGCAGCTGGGAGCAGCAATTGCAGGGAAAGTTCAGCTTTGCCTCTCTAGCCCTGGGATACGACATGCTCGGTTGCTCTGTGGAGGCCAATTCAATTAAGGTGGAAGTGGTCTAGTCTCAACAGTTGACAAGAAAGGGTGAATATCAAGAGAGGGAAAATTACTTTTGTAGTGCTAACGAGGCCAATGTGACCAAGGTAGATGTCGCCCATTTTCAACAATTGACAAGAAGGTGTGAGTATCAGCAGAGGGAAAATTACTTTTTGTACTGACCCATCCACTCCCGGTCTTTATTCAGGCCTAATTTGATGATGTCCAGTTTGCAAATTAATTCCAGTTCTGCAGTTTCTCATTGAAGTCTGTTTTTGAAGTTTTTTTTATTGAAGAACTGTTGAGAATAGGCTACTTCCACCTTAATTGAATTGGCCTCGTTAGTACTGACCCCCCCCCCCCACTTGGTAAGGCAACTCCCATCTTTTCATGTGCTGTAATATATATAGTGATTACTGTATTTTTCACTACATGCATCTGATGAAGTGGGTTTTAGCCCACGAAAGCTTATGCCCAAATAAATTTGTTAGTCTCTAAGGTGCTACAAGGACTCCTCATTGTTTCAGTGAGGATGGAATCCTGAGGGAATTTAGCTGTTAAAATCTAAGAAGTCTCTACTGAGAATGTGCAAACTGCAATTTTCAAAGGCTTATAACATGGCCAGATTTGGATGGATTATTGTAAGGATGGCAAAAGGCACAAAGACCTACCCCTGGGCAAATTTTAAATTCTTGTTTTAAAGCATTGGAGGGCTGGAACATTTCAAAGAAAAAGTTGTCTGAATTTTTTTAACATGGGCAAATCTTTGCATTTTGGCCTAACCTCATTCTTGGAAATGGCTGAGCCATTTTGGTTGAAATTTCCCCAAAATATTGAGCCTGCGGCAGCTATCTAACAAAGAAAACTTCAGCCCAAATGGTTAAAGTTTCACAAAGTTATAAGCAACTGAAAAGGGTCTTATAATGGGAAGTGTCAGGTAAACTTAGTAGCAGTGGTACTACCAACCCTACCTATAATATATATAGGTGAACACACAATATATCCTTTTAACCTCTGAGGGGACTAGCATTCTGGATGCCTTCTCCATATAGCTCACAACTATAGAAAGTTTCTCCCCTCAGTATTCTCCAGATCAGAGCTTGAGACATCTTTCTGGTGAAGCATGTTTTCTTAAGTTAGTATTGAGATGCACAGTATTATTTGGGCATGTTGCCCTGTATCTGGCCAATCATGTTTTCAGTTATTCTTTAAGGCAATCAGAAGCCTTAGCAACTGGGTACCTTAAAGTGTATTTATTGTAGCTCCAGTGAAAACAGAAGTTAACTTTTCTATATGGATGCCATAGAGACATAACAGTAAACTTACAGCAATTTTCTGTATTGCTTCCATTTATTTGCAGTTCCTGAGGCAACCATTGGAAAGTTAAGGGTTTTATTTTGGGCTTTGAAAGGGACATTGTCAGGTAGTTTAGACCCAAAATGTTAGGGTTTGGTGGGGAAACGGAGATGGTTTACAAACCTAATATTAATTTTTAAAAGATCAAGATTTTTTAAAAATTCAATTAATACTCCCTCTAAAATGTTCCCCTGCAGTGTTTGCAACCCAGACAGAAGAGCATTGTGTTAGTTCATAAACACCAGAAAATGAAATTGACTAGGAACAGTGTGAAACTGAATAGTCCACTTTTGGCTGTCCAAATTCAGTAAAGTACAAAAACCAAACAAACAAACAAAAAAACAAAGATTAAAAAACCAGCAGCACTGGTGAAAAGAAAGAATATTAAGTAACTTTCATTTTCAATCATCTAAAATGTTATTAACTGAGACAGAGAAACCTTGTGGCATTTGGAGGTTAGCTGAAATATTTTTTTCAGTTTGCAAAAATAATTTGAGTTTGCAAACTTTTCTCCTGTCTTTTTATTTCCAGCAATGACATGGTTTAAAAAACAACAACAAAGTAACATGATTTTCTAGCCAAACGGAAGCTTATGCTCTACATTAGTGAGAGATGAATATCCCTACAATATAGGCTGGCAAAACAGGCTACCCACTGTACAGTACATAATCTAGGTCAAATTCTTCTCAGTTACACTGGTATAAATCCAACCCAATTCTATTAAATCTAGAATTAATCCATGTTTATGTCAGTGAAACTGAGAGCAAATATTGGCTCATTGAATCCTAATTAGGGCCCCAGTCTTGCAAACTGTTCTGCATAGGTAGACCCCGGCACCAACCCTCGTTGAAGTCAATTAGGCTGTACATGGGTGCAAGAATCTACTCACATGGAATAACTTGAAGGAATAAATTAGTGACTGAGCCACAAAGTATGAGTCCAAACCCCACGCTTCCTTGGTATTCAAGGAGGTTCAGACATAGTGTTTCAGTCTGGATCCATTTTACAGTGATAGGACCATGCTGCAAAATTCAGATTGGAGGGTTAAATCAATCTATAACCCTAACATACACTGTAGTATAAAATGTTAGCAAAGTTCCATTGCCTGACCACGGTTGGCAAACAGCAGAATTCACACATTTTTATTCACAAATGTTTTTCGTGACTTTTTCATAGTGGACACATCTACTGTCTCTGGTATTTCATGTGGCTATGATGTGATGAAAATCCATCTATTGGAGGGACTGAACTTGCCTTTGCCTCCAGCAGTAAAAGTACCAAATCTCTGTTCCCTTTTCATTATCCATAGCATATCATTAAATTGATTGTGAACAAATTAATTGGCCACCCACTTCTTCAAACCCCAAATTACTGATTAAAAGTTCTCAAGCATGTGAACCTTAAAAAATAAAAAGATTAATGGCCGTATTAGCGTAAATCTTACAGTAATTATCTGATCTTGTAGCCACACACTGCTCTTTGCCATGAACACTTGATATTGAGTTTCCTTTTCTGCTATAGGGAGGAGAGATAGGAGTTTTAGACCACCCATTGAGCACAGTCTGACTGCAGTGTATAAGGCTATTTCTGCATCTGATGATAAAACCATAAGGCAACCAAAATGCATTTTTCTATGTGTGTTCAAATGTGAAGATACAGGGCCCTATTTTACAAAATACTTGCATACCTTTGAGCACTGAAATATACAGTTGTTTATGTTAAAAAAATCAAAATAAGGGCCAGCATTCTAGAAATTCCTTACTTTTCAAATTCACTAAGGCTGTCTCCTGTAAGTTCCTGAGGGGACACACACACACACTACAAGGGAGTAGTGCCCTCAATTCCCACTGACTACAGCAGTAGTGGAGAGTGCTTAGGATACTGCAGGAGACACTCCAAGGCTTTTTATTCTCTCTGTGGGAACAGAAGCAGAGCTGAATCAGGATGCTAGAGAAGAGTTGGGGGCAGGAGTTGTGTGTCCAATATTTTTATTATTTTCATTAATGGAAGAGGGAAGGAGATTTTTAGGAAAAAAATATATCTGTGGATGATAATTTGTGTTGCCTTTTTAAAAATTAACTGCTTAACAAAAGCTGGGCATGTTTAGTCTTGAGAAAAGAAGACTGAGGGGGACCTGATAGTCTTCAAATCTGTTAAGGGCTGTTCTAATCTACAGCAAGGAAGATTTATATTAGAATTAGGAGAAACTTTCTAACTATCAAGAAGTTAAGCACATGAACAGGTTACCAAGGGATCCCCCTCACTGGAGTTTTTTAAACATAGGTTGGACAAACACCTGTCAGGGATGGTCTAGGTTTACTTGGTCCAACCTCAGCAGGGAGGATGGACTAGGTCAGTGGTTCTCAATCTTTTTTCATTGGTGGACATCTAAAAATTTTCAAATGGAGGTGAGGACCCGTTTGAAAATCTTAGACATAGTCTGTGGGCTCCGAGGGATCCAAGGATCACAGATTGAAAACCACTGCTCTATGTTAATGACAACCTTTCACAGAACCCTTAGACATAGACTGCAAACCCCCAGGGGTCTGCAAATCACAGGATGAGAACCACTGGCCTAGGTGACCTACATTTTTATTATTCTAAATAATTTATTTACTTCTCTGCACTCTCAGAATATACAGTTGCATCCTCTCTGACTGCTCATTGTGTTTTACTCTTTGTTATTTTGGCAGCAATGCCCTTTTCAGGGTCCTGCAAGTTGCAGAGCACCCTCAACTCCCCGTGGGCCCAATCCTGAGAAGAGCAGAGTACTGTCAGAATGGTGCTGACCACCTCTGAACTCCCACTGCAATCAATGGGAGATGAGGCTAATCAGTGCCTTTCAAAATCAGGCCTTTTGTTTGAACTCTTGTTTATCTTGCATATTTATAGGAAAGATGCATTGTTTAATTTACAGCATGGGATCGGGAATCAAGAGATCTGGGTTCTATGCTTGGCCTGCCTACTGACCCCTTGTGTGATTCTGGGGAAGTTACTTTTGCTCACACTCGGGTGCTTAAAGTTAGGCCCAATCAAGAATCCCAATTAAGGATTAGGATCCCATTGTACTAGGTACTGTACAGACAAGTAACTAAGAAGATAGTCCTTGCCCCAGAGAGCTCACATTCAAGGTGTCTGTCAGGGTACAACTGGTAGACAAAACAGGCAAACAGGGTGGGACTGTTTGGGAGATGAGGTAATAACAACACAAACAGACCTGAGCAGTAAACACTGCCTGTGGAAGAGGTGATTTTAGTCCTAGCAGTGTGAGATGAAGAAAACCTGGACAAGAGTCTTGGTAGTCTGGACAGACAAAAAAGGCTGAATCTTTGAAATGTTACTTAGGCAGAAGTGGCAAGACTTGGACATGGCTTGAGTGTATAGGTTAGTTAGATATCCTTACTCTCGGCACCTCACCGCTGATTCACTTCTCACTGATCTGTAGGGTACTCTTTCCATTGACTTCAATGGGGGTAGGATTGGGTCATCTTTACCTCAGTTTGTAGAATAGCATTAAATCCAGCAATTCCAAAGTAGTAGTAGTATTTCAATATAAATATACTTTTCACAAGTGGTAGAAAGAAAAAGCTGACACCTTTATACTGAATGAGTCCAGCAAGATCAGGATGAATAATTCTGGTCGGTCCCATTTTGGCCGCTCTTCAAATTCAGCAGAAACCATGTCTATCACTAAAACACTCGGTTGTGTAATACATTCTGCTGGACTGTTTTCATCCATCTATGCCACACACGTAGAGAGGTAATGAATGTCTCAAGAAACATGTGGGTGCTGGTGATAGAGATATGTGCATTAGTCATAGTTGAATTCTACCAGAGTTTAATTTTTAAACATGTCACAGGGAGGTGAGTATGACCTTTTGAAATACTTCCTGGAGTCATCCTACTGCCAGAATGAAGGCAGGCATGTACTCTGAGTGCATTTAGTTAGAGCTAGTTTTCTATATCCCTAGCTGATAATTTCTCATACCAGTATTCAAGGTGGCTTGTAAGAAGGTGAGTATACTTTATTTCCCTCTGAAAAACTGCATAATATTATCATGACAAAAACACTATAAATTCAGTCCCAGGTCAAGAGCACATCATATATATCTATTTTAATTATTTAAGCAATTAGGGCTAACTTTTATATGGCCTAATCCTGCACCCTTGAGCTTTAGGGGAGTTTCAGTATTCTCTTCAATGCAGTGTGGAGGGCTTTAGTTCTTACTTGGTCTACACTCCCTTTGAAACCAATGTGTAAGGGCCAAGTGAAGATTGCAGTAATTGATCATTTGGAATTCTTCATGTGCTGACGTAACCAGACATGGATTTGAGGGGAGACACTGCAGCACCTGTTGGTGAGGAGCTAGGGGAGAGTGGGGAGGGCAACTGCAAATGACACTCCTGTTTGAAATCCATCAGGTACCAAAGGAAAGAGCATTCTTATCCTGGATGTCAAGATGCCAAAGCAGTAAATGTGGCTATCCTGTTGGATATCTGTGGTTTATGGGTAATAGCTATTATGGAACTGATCTGTAATCAGGAATCTCCCCTCAATGACTGTGTGACAGCCATTAAAGTGAGTAATGTTTAAACATATTATTTTGCACAAGATCACACCATACTTAGGGATGGCCCTAATCAATTACTTATGAACGACGTATCAATTGAGGATTAAAAACTGTTTAGTGGAGATATGCAACTACTAATGACCTGCATGTCACAGTTTGCTTTTAAGAATTAATTGGTGTTGGAATAACACAGAAACCTCCCTGCAACTGATCACATGGATAATCTATATATTTTAAGGTGCTTGTCATGCTAATTTCTAAAGGCCATATCCCCATTTGATTATAACATAATCCCTGTTACTAGTGCCAGAAGGAGTTAAAAATCCCCATGATCCCAGTCAGTTTGTTGTGGGTTAAAATTACTAGGATGGCTCCCCAATATACTAACTTGTGCATGAGGAAAAATTTCTGGAGAATGCACCACAAAACCAATGATATAGCTAACATACATTGATAATATTTTCATCCTCTGGACCTAAAGTCCCTCATAGGTTTCCACCACAACTTCAGCAACCACCACCATTTATCAAACTCTCTCTAGAACTCCCCCGCATCGGCATCAACATCCTGGACACCACCATCAGCTTCAACAATGGAATCCTACAGACAGCTATATACAAGAAACACATGGATCACCACACTTATTGCCTTAGATCCAGTAGCCACCCCAGACACACCAATAAATCTAAAGCCAGGCACTCAGATGTAACAGAATATGCTCAAAGGAGAAAATCTGGGATCCACTCCTAACACACTTTACACTGCCTTCACCAACCAAGGATGTTGCACCAGAGAAGTAGATCACATTATGGAATGGGCCACCCAAATACTCCGAGAGAACCTGTTTCAATACAGAAAAAATACCCACCGACTGCACACCCCTCATTGTTACCTACCACCCCACACAGGAACTCATATGGGGTATTATCAAAGAATTACAACTTAATGGGGAACACATCCTGAAAGAAATCTAGTGGGGTCCTGCAGGGATCAGTCCTGGGCCAGCTGGCTAATGGAGTTGAGAGAATGCTTATAAAATCTGCAGATGACACCAAGCTGGGAGGGGTTTGCAAGCGCTCTGGAGGACAGGATTAGAATTCAAAAGGACCTTGACAAATTGGAGAAATGGGCTGAAATCAATAAGGTGAAATTCAGTAAAGACAAGTGCAAAGTACTACACTTGTGAATTAAAAAAAATCAAAAGCACAACTACAACATTGGGAATAAATGGCTTGGCAGTAGTACTGCTGAAAAGGATCTGGGGGTTATAGTGGATCACAAAATGAGTCAACAAGTCAACAATGTGATGCAGTTGCAAAAAAAGACTAATGTCATTCTCGGGTGTATTAACAGGGGTGTCTGTAACACACAGGAGGTAACTGTCCTGCTCTACTCAGCACTAATGATGCCTGAGCTGGGGTACTCTATTCAGTTCTGCCACACGGAGAGAGATATGGACAAATTGAAGAGAGTCCAGAGGAGAGCAACAAAATTTTTAGAAAACCTGACCTGTGATGAAAGGTTAAAAAACTAGATATGTTCAGTTGTGAGAAAAGAAGACTGAGGGGAGACCTGATAAAAGTCTTAAAATATGATGAAGGCTGTTCTAGAGAGAACAGTGATCAATTGTTCTCCATATCCACTGGTCAGGACAAGAAATAATGACTTAATTTGCAGCAAGGGAGATTTAGATTAGATATTAGGAAAAGTTTTCTAACTATAAGGCTAGTTAAGCATTACTATAGGCTTCCAAGGGAAGTTGTGGAATCTCTGTCATTGGAGGCTTTTAAGAACAACTTAGACAAACACTTGTCAGGTGTTTACTTGGTCCTGCTTCAGTGCAGGGAGTTGGACTAAATGATCTCTCAAGGTCCCTACCAGTCCTACATTACTATAATTTATGTGCTTGGCCTGCAAGCCAAACCATCCCTTGACTTGGATTACCTTGCTCTTAAAAAACGAATGCTCTTTACAGGAGCTGCCTCCTACGTGTCATAAGCCTTCATATATTTCAGTCTGTGGATTATCTTGGCCACCTCTGGTATCTGTGTCACCTCCAAAGAGCTCTTTCTTTTAATTCACATTTTCATGTACCTTTCTGGCAAGCCTATAGTGACTATTCCGTAGCTTTTATGAATGTAAGGAATGTGGTGGTGAACCACAGGATTCCCCCACCTACAGCTCCCCCTTTCAGCTGCCAGCTGCTTGTCAGATTTTAATTAACGAGAAAGTCGCTAGCAGTTATTCATGTTGGTTCTCTCTGTTCCTCTCTGGAGAATTCCTAAATACAATTCAGAACACTGAACCTACTCTTTCTCTCTCTCTCTTTTTCTTTAATGCTCTTCTTCATAGCAGTCAGTGAAAATATTATTATTATTAATAAAATATTATTAATGGACTTTTTGCTGTTAACAGGAGGTGCTGTTAACCAAGCAGGGAAGGGGCAAACAGGACCACCTTTTCCTCCACCCTGCCCTATCACCACTATGCAAACACACAAAACTAGAATACCTCTGTTTGATTGGAGCAAAACAATGGCTGCTCAGGTATTGTCTTTCCCTAGCATACAGGGCACACTGGTTCCATTAGTATGAGTATATCTAAGCGAGGTTCGGGCCATGGAACTGCCCACTGTATGCATTGGGATGGCTGTACTTCCTATGTTCCCCCCAAGCCACTGCAATCACCGGAGGTGAGCCTTCTTCCCCTCCCTCAATTTGCCCCCTCAAAAAAGACATTTTTGCTCCACCCTGCTGGCTGATGTGCTGAAGCCTATGGACAGAGCAGTAAGTGTTCTGCCCACCAATCTGTCAGAACAAGGAGGGGTGCTGCCAAATGTTTGGCACCACATCAACAAGCATAAGAACGGGACTAACCTAGCAGGGCAAGAAATGCACATTTGTTTCCGAGTCTGGGCAGTCAAGTGGGCGTTTTTAGTTTTAGCCCAACTCTAAAATCTCTTAACTGAAGTTCACACTACCGGTGTTACTAAATGAGCAGGCCGCGTTTCTCAGCATTGGCTACCAGCCCTGGAATATTATTAAAATGCAGTAATATGCAGAAGTCATTCTAATTGATCCAGCAGAGATTCACAGGGCATTTATGTACTAAACCTTACAAAGGAGTAGCAAAGGACAAACATTTGGTAGCAGTGATTTGCTTTTTAATAACATTGATAAACTGCAGAGATATCTGATGTTACTTAATTATGCAGCCACAAGTAGTTGCCCCATAGTTAAAATGTTAGAAGTTTCCATTATAAACTCAGTTTTGATTCCCCTATCCCGATTCATATTCTAACTTTCTGTAAAAAGTTCCTTTCTGTCTGAAATTTCTGATGTGTGGTCTCTAACCAGAGAAGAGTTTGAGGATGGTTTGAGGTTACTCAGACAAGGCATATTTGAACTGTGGGATTTTGAAGAGGATGTTTTTCACTTTTGGAAAAGTCTTCAAACTTTTTCTGGGACAGTCAATTTCCCAACAGTGCATATAAAATGCTCTCCAAATGATTTTTTTTCTTTTAAACTTCAGTCCTGAATAAGAACTGGGGCATAGTTCATAACATTGGGTTGAAAAATATGGTTTTATTTGTTATAGAAATTTAAGTTTCTAAGAGATTCATTAGATCCTGGTGGATACTATAAACTTCCACATGCCATAGAGAGATTATAAACTCCATTGCACTAGTTACAAGATCCACAGGTATTTCCTATGGAGTTGATAAGTTCTGCAGGTGTACCCTTACAAAGCTTTGTGGCTCTATCCTGCAGAACTTATAGCACTTACTGATATGGAGATTACTCACTAGACAGGCATTACCCACAGAGTTTATGCAGTCTGCAGAAGCAACACCATTTTGCAAGATTGACAAGGTCAAGGTCATCTTTGCCTAGCAACTATAAATGTATCCACTAACCAGACACAATATCCTTGATATTCTGGATAGATGCTGACACTGGTACACCATTGCAGTAATCCTTAAACTGGCAAATACTGAGGCCAGCTGTCTCCTACTGGAGTCAATAGAAGAGCCTTGTTAATATGTTATCGTCAGCGTCTTTATCCACATGGACAGTGAGGGCTCTTGCTGCTGAAGCAAACTTCCACAGAGTTCTTATTAAGAGGCCATTTGCTGCCTGCTGGTAGAACTATCGTGGTTCTAAGCACAGGTTGAAAATAAACCATTCTAAGTGTAATACATAACAGAAGCAGCAACAATCCTAGCTTCTTTTTACAGATAATGCACACGTGGGTCCTGGAGTTGAGAAACAGGCTCCAGTTCTGTGGGCACAAAATTGCAGCCACATAGGTATGTCGACACTGCAGCTGGGAGTGTGCCTCCTACCCCAGGTAGACAGACGCGTGCTAGCTCTGCTCAAGCTAGCACACTAAAAATAGCCAAGAGGATGTTGCAGCCTGGGCAGAGTCGCTAAGCCAAGGGGTCGGGCAGACTTGTACTCAAGTGGCTAGCCCATGCCACTTCCCATGCCGCCAGCATCCACATTGCTATTTTTAGCGTGCTAGCTCAAGCAGAACTAGCATGTGTCTGTCTACCTGGGCTAGGAGACACACTCCCAGCTGCAGTGTAGACATGGCTGTAAAGATGCAGGGATAGTTCATAGCACTGAGACACAATGGCTAAGATTTTCAAAGCCAGCTAGGGTATTTAGCCACACAGCTCCTGATTTTCAAAGCTGAGGAGAGGATATAATTAGACAGTTCCCATTAAATGGCTGAATCCCCTAGAGAACCTCTGCCCATGTAGTTATATGTCTGCAGGTGCAGAAAGAAGAGTAAATAAGTCAACTTAAGTTGACATTCAACAAAATTAATATGTATGGGTAGGATGGTTTCAAATATTCCAATTAAATTACTATTGGCCTCACTTTAGACTACAGACTTCCATTCATCAGCTGATGTTTTTCTCTTTCCTTGGAAGGTTCCTGTAAATCAGCTTATAAACTTTTGGCTTTAAATAAAAAGATGCCAGATTTTTTTTTAAATCTATTGCAACTACAGTTGCAAAGCTCTCTCCTTTCACCAAGGCCCCCCCTGGGAGATAAAACCTCAGCCTTACAAAAGGTCAGAAAAAAACCTCCACTCTTCTCCCCGCTTCCCCGAGGAAGCTCTGACTCATCTCTTTATCAACCTTTGGCTTTTATGTATCCCAAAAATGATTCAGAAGTGTTTTGAGGTTGTCCCATGCAGGAGGTGATGGCTATCGTACTACAAAGGCTCTTCTGTCAATTTCACAGTCGTCTGGGAAGACTGGCTTTTATTTCATCAGCTATTTCATCTCCGAAGAGGGGCTTCTCTTTTATTGCCACATTGCATGTGTCCTGCCCATCTGATTCATACTGGCATTTCTTTTATGCACTGAGCCCTGATTAAGGGCTTTAATTACAAGAAAAGTTAACACTTTGTATTCAAGATGCCTCATATATTTTTCAGGATAATGTGCATTTTAATGATATAAGTCAAATTCCATTCATGCAATATAAGTAGGAGCACAGGATTTGCCTTACCACATCAGAGCATTGGCCCATGAAGTCTTGTATCCTGCATCCAGCACCTGATGTGTCAGAGGAAGGTAAAAACAAAATAAACATTATTCACTTTAGTCAATTGTGCAATGCTGCCCACCAGGAAAAAAATTCCTTCCTGAGCCCTGTGGTGATCAGCTTACACTAGCCTAATTAAAAAGGGTTTCTCAGCTCAAAGAATGCATGAAAATATGATAACAAGGGGGAAAGAAGCAGGAAGATGCCAAGATGCTCAGAGCCAGCTTCAATTTCCCAATCATGGGTTTAAATAATCTACACACAGCTATTTGGGCAAATGCAACAGATACAGGTACAATGCACTATAAGCAGCAAAGAGAATGAAATTATTAGGTATATAAGAATTTAGTTCTGTGGGAAGATAGGTTCTCCATCCATCCACTTTGTTACATATTTCTAGCGCAACCATCACCATAGTCTCTATGTACCCGTCCCTTTTATGATGCTATCAGAAGTGTACATTTCATGGCTGTAATACAACACCCATAAATTATGCCTGTTTTGAAAGAGAGAAACTCCTAAAACAACATTTGTAGCATTAACTTGTATAGGATTAGATCATCAAAGGGGTTTTTGTGGATCTGGCTAGTGTCATAGGTAGAGCTGGTTAAAATTATTATGCACAGAAAATTTTGATTTTTTTTAGGCAGAAATTAGAATAGGAAATATTCTGGCCCAAAAATCAAATATTTCAATTTGGAAATGCTGCTGTGGTGCCTCATGGGAGTTATAGTTTCGGTGCTTTATGCTCCCATTCTCCTCTAAGGCCAAGTTCCCTGGTGAGACTACATCTCCCACTATGGTCTCTCTTCTTGGAGGCAGAAAGTCGTGTGTGATAGGAGTCCCTGGCCAATGTGCATCATGGGAGACGTAGGATGAAGGAACCCAGCCATAGAGAATAATGGAAGCATGATGGACCCAAATTAAACTCCCAAGAGGCACTGTAGCAGCATTTTCAAATAAAAATGTTCCATTTTTGGATGAAATATTTTAGGGTTGGGACATTCGATTTGTGATAAAAATCAAAATTTTCCATGGAAGAAAGCAGACACTTTTCAAAAACAATTTAATTGAATCCAGTTTCTCTGCTGAAAAACAGCTTCAGCTCATATTCTTCATCCAGCATGTGCTGTCTTCATGATCTTTACATTGGTGTTGCTCTCCATTTGCCCTCCATTGATAAATAATGAGCTGTGTTTTGTTTTCATTATATCAATAGAACAGGCACTTATATGAATAAGGGTATACGGGATGGAGGCCTAGGAAATTACAACAATTTTGGGATGTGTTGTGTGTCTGAACTGCATGATCCTTTAGATTTGGTAAATTACATTAGATTTGTTCCAGGCTAACCTAGGGCGTGGGAATTTTAATCAAGTAAATAATAGGGGATACTCAACTCTCGTCTTAGATGCTCTAAATTACTATTTGGTACAGGTGGTTTTTTTGCAACAATGACAGAATTTTTCTACAGCTTTGGTCTACATACAGTTGCTTGGTATTATCCATAATAAGCAGAGTTCTGTCAATTACAAAACTCCCATTGACCTCAATGGGAGCAGAATCAGACCTTAAAAACCAATGGGCCGGACTCTGGGCAGGGGCAGATTTAAGAGTCAGAGCTTGGTCAGCAAACATGCAGCATGGGGCCCAATGGTCATATCACCTTAGCCTTTTTTAGATATTAAAAAAGCAATAAAACAAAAATCATGGGCCTACACAAAAGTGGAATCTCATTGAAATTGACTTGCGTATTCCCATTTATAGAATCCTCATGCCCCAGTGATACTTTTCCTTGGCAAATTGTTCTTTGATGCTGTCCAGCTCCAGCCTTGCTTTCTCATCTTTCTCAGGGGTGCATGAAGAGCAAGGTCACTCAGCTGTGTCTGTGATAGCATTGACCACATATAGTTTTTGACATGTCTGAAAGTGCTCATTGAACATTCGGCACTAGCCACTCCAATTGGTATGGCTAGAAAGAGTTGACACAACATTTCCATTGCTGGTAAAACACCATCAAGAGAACTTGACACTGTGAAATTCAAGTAGCTCAGGACTCCAAGTGACAAACTGAACACCTCTGTGCACGTTCTAAAATAATACATCTTGAAAGACACAATCTCATGTACCAAGTCTAAAGAAAAATATGAGTTTTTCCCCATGAGTTTAAGAACTTCCTCCTTTGACTCTTCTAACATTATATTTTGAAGTCGCCTGGGATGGAGGAAACCAAATAGAGTAAGCTACCTCTTAATATCCTTCACATAAAACTGAATCTTGAAAGCAACGTCAGATGCAAACTTCAAACCTATTTCAGCAATATGACTGCTTTGACCTGCTTTATTGTTGACCTGCCCATCTACAGGGCTCTTGGTTTTACTCCTTTCAAGTTCATCTACAGGGTCTTTGGGATTTTTGGTTTTAAGATCATCTATGGGATCTTTAAAAAGAAGAACAGGAGTACTTGTGGCACCTTAGAGACTAACAAATTTATTAGAGCATAAGCTTTCATGGACTACAGCCCACTTCTTCGGATGCATATGGGATCTTTGGCTTTGTTGGTTTGTTATTTACTCCTACAAGAATTAGGGGTCACCAAATGAAATTAATAGGCAGCAGATTTAAAACAAACAAAAGGAAGTATTTATTCATATAACACACAGTCAACCTGTGGAACTCCTTGCCAGAGGATGTTGTGAAGGCCAAGACTATAAGAGGGTTCAAAAAAGAACTAGATAACTTCACGAAGGATCAGTCCATCAATGGCTATTAGGCAGGATGGGCAGCGATAGTGTCCCTAGCCTCTGTTTGTTGGAAGCTGGGAATGGGTAACAGGGGATGGATCACTTGATGACTACCTGTTCTGTTCATTCCCTCTGAAGCACCTGGCATTGGCCACTGTCAGAAGACAGGATTGGGCTAGATGGACCTTTGGTCTGACCTAATATGGCCATCCTTATGTTCAGATGTTCTCATCACAGGGTCTTCAGTTGTGCCGGTTTCAAGCAAAGTTTCTCTGGAAATATCATCAGCTACTACTACAGGTGCAACATCAGTACTACTGCACAAATCATTTTCCTGACTTAAACCATGACACGACAGATTCATGCTTGCTGCACTGAGATGCAGTTCTTGACTTTTCTATTTCAGACTGCGGGAGCTAATCAGGAAGTTTACAAAATGGTAGCTTCTACAGCTTAGGATCTTTGGAGGCAATTTGTAATAACATTTTTTCTTTTCATTTTCTAAAACCAGACTTGTATTTGTATTTATGGGTTTCATTTTCAGATATCTTCCAATATGAGAATAACTAAGTTGGAAATATACTCCTAAATAAAGTGTATTTTTGTGCTGCTTAATTTAGCCTTCAGTTGTGGGGGAAATCCCCCCAAAGTGTTGATTTTCTGTGCAGCATCTAGCAGAGATATGTAGAACTAGAGTGGGGGGTGTGAGGGAAAGAAGGCAGATACATACCTCCCAGTGTCCTGCCGCAAGAGGAGGCTACGGAGGCTATGGAGACAAACTACAATTCCCAACAGCAGCTCCTTCTGCTCTGGACATGCCCAGAGGCTGTGACCCCTGCAGGATGGGGTAGGAAACTATTACCAGCTACTGTGTTCTGGGCATGCTCAGTGCTGTGGGATTTTTGCAAAGGCACTTCAGGGTCCCCTGGAACCTCTATAAAAATGGAGGCTGATGGCCAGGGGCAGTGTTAGACACATGCAACCCATGCAATTGCATCAGCCCTAAGGGAGCCCCTTGCCATGGTGACTAACTCGGTTACTTAGACTCCCCAGAGCCGAGCAGTAGAGATGGCAGTAGCAGAGGAATAGCTAATGCAGCTGCTTAGGGGTCTGTGCACTTGGAGGTTCCTTGCAGGCTCAGGGCTGCTCAGCCACACAACATATGCCCGGCCCCAGCTGCTGCTTCCATAGCTCTGCCAGGAACTCTGATTAGCAGGACCATCAAAGACAGAGCCTCCATATTGGTTGGAGGCCCCTCCTCCTCTCCCAAATTCAAATGCGGGCAGCAGGCGTGGGTGCGCTGCTCTTCCTAGTGACTCTGACTCTAGCTCTGGTGGCAGCAGCTGCAGTGGTTCATGGCTCTGGCTCCCGCTACTGCAGCTCTGCCTTTGGCGGAAGAAGTGGTGATGGCTCTAGTGGCAGGGGCAGTGGTGCAGGGCCTGGGCCAGAGGGAGCAGAAAGCATGGCATGGAGCTGGGCCGGGGAATGGGGGACATGCATTTTGGGGTGGGGGAAGTGAGAGTTTATTTGAATGGGGCCCACAATAAATACCTGCATTGGGGCCCATCTTTTTGTTTTTCTGCCACTGGCAGGTGGGAGGAGATGAGGGGCCCAGATCAGGTGAGGCCTAGTCATCATTTGCTGACCTCGCTGACTATTAAATCTGCCACTGACTCTGGGTAAAATCCTGTCTCCGTTGATCTCAGTGGGGCCAGGATTTCATCCTCTGACTTAGTCCCGGTCACTGACTGGACTTCCTCCAGATTAGTGCCATTGTAACTCAGATTAACATTTTACCCATAAATACCTCAAATCTGAAATGAGAGCCAGATTCTGCCTGAATTACTCATGTTGAGTAGTACCTTACTCCCCAAGTAGTCCCACTGAAATCAACGGGTCTGCTCAAAGAGTAAGGTGCACAATGTGTGTACAGTGTGGCAGAATCTGCCCTTTCTAGACAGGAAGTGCAAGTATGGGATGTGAGGGAAATGTCACTCAGGGTCTAGTTTAAAAGATGAATGCCTCTGATTTTCCCTTTAGCTTGCATAAGAGCTGTAATTAGCCTGAAAATGTGAACTTGTGTAATCATATAGATATTTAAATCCTCTGATATAAGTACTACTTACTTGACAAAGAGAATGTCATTCTTTAAAATAATAAATGAAGTCATTTTTTATTTAGGAGAATTAACCTCAGGATTTGCTTTGTAAAGCCCTTATTAGTTAAATTTTCGGAGCTCTGCAGTCAGTGTTAAGTTGTGTGGTCTGCCTTATCATTGTTTTTTGCATCCCTTAAATTCAGGAGACATCATAAGGGTGTGGCTTTTTCCCTTAGGAAAAAGGTTGCTTTGGGCAACACTAATCCAAAACCCATTTTGTTATGCTAGAGCCAAAGGCTTTGTAATAATAATTCCTGTCTGGCACCATAACAAGCAACTTCACTTAAATCTTCACTCACTCTATCTCTGTAGGGGTGGTAAAATCAAAAACAATTCTTCTGGGAAGTTGTTGGGGTTGTTGTTTTTTTTTTAATCACACATGGGATTGTAAAGGAAGAATCCAAGAAAGGAATGAAAATAAATAATGCCACAATCACAGACAGAAAATAGCCAAATGTTTGCTTTCCATTGCATTTTCTTTTTCTTTCTTTCTTTCTTTCTTTCATTAAACTTAGCTGTAAGTTGCTGAGGAGGAGGGTCCTGCCTTGCTGTAAGTATGTAAAATGCCTAGCTCCCTTTTGGACTCAGTCAGATGAACACACTGTTGCTCTGCACCTTAAGTCCAAAACATTGTGTGCAAATTGTTACCATTTTTATTTGGTAGCTTGTTGCACCCACTCTGTGCTGATGTAAATGACAGCACAAAGTGCAGGGCAATAGTGAATTGGTGAATATTGAATACATACATATTATATATATATATAATTTCTGGCTAGTGAATGTGTAATTGTGCACTTGAACTAATAGACCAGAGTGGCCAAACTTACTGACCCTCCGAGCCACATATGATAATGTTCAGAAGTTCGACAGCTGGGCATGCCTGCTGGGCATCAGGGCAGGATGGCGGGGCTAGGGACTTCCGCTCTACAGGGAGGGGGTCTCGGGGCTTCTGCCCTTCAGGGAGGGGGTCCCAGTTGCTGGGACTAATGGCTTTAGCCCCGCTCCTGCTGAAGCACCTAGACCCAACAGGTGTGCCCTGTGGGGCTGAAACCCCAAGCCCTAGCAGATGCCTCATACAGGACTGAAGTCCCTAGACCAGGGGTCGACAACCTTTCAGACGTGGTGTGCTGAGTCTTCATTTATTCACTCTAATTTAAGGTTTCACGTGCCAGCAATACATTTTAACGTTTTTAGAAGGTCTCTTTCCAGAAGTCTATAATATATAACTAAACTATTGTTGTATGTAAAGTAAATGAGGTTTTTAAAATGTTTAAGAAGCTTCATTTAAAATTAAATTAAAATGCAGAGCGCCCCCCGCCGGACCAGTGGCCAGGACCCAGGCAGTGTGAGTGCCACTGAAAATCAGCTCGCGTGCCGCCTTCGGCACGCATGCCATAGGTTGCCTACCCCTGCCCTAGACCACCCTCCCTGCAGGGCAGAAATCCCTAGCCCCACGACCTCCCCACAGGGCAGAAGCCCTGAGTTCCCCTCCCCCCAG
Source organism: Trachemys scripta elegans (assembly GCF_013100865.1). Lineage (NCBI taxonomy): Eukaryota > Metazoa > Chordata > Testudines > Emydidae > Trachemys > Trachemys scripta. The sequence continues at coordinate 46,676,567 of NC_048300.1, read as the reverse complement.
TCTGGTAGGCGGAGAATGGGGGCGGGGCATGAAGGGTTCCGTGAGCCACACTTTAACTGTAAACTAGCCACATGGTTTGGCCACCCCTGTAATAGACCTTCACCCACTGCCTCACCTTTGTCATGCATTAGCACTTTTCAGCTCTTACCTTTTCCCTAAGAACAACCAATATGACCAAGGGGAGAAGGAAGTTTGTCTTTTGGAGAGGAAACACAATTAAGATTTTGGAGATGGGGTTCCAAAGGACTTGAGGGCTTTAGGCGCACAAGTCCCCTTGAGTAAGGGATTTAGGCGCATAATCCTAAATCCCCAAGGCACTTTTGAAAATCTCCCCCATAATATTAATTTAATCTTGTTAAAAATTGTATCCAGATAGTAATCCAAAGCTAATGGGTTACAGCATGGCTGGCCTTCTCCCTTATCTTGAAGGAGAGTCACTGGCATCACTTGAATTCAAATGGCTTTCCTTTTGTGCTGCGAAGTATCCACAGACAAGGAGGCACCAGGCTAGAAGTGGGTAACTCTCTCCCTAATCAATCCTCCAAGGCACTTGACATCCCCCCCCCCCCCCCCCCATCCAGGTGATTGCTGATGCTGTGAATCTTGATTAATGAATCTTGAGTTTTTACAAGAACAGATGAGAGATGAACAGCACATTATGTTCTTTGTCTAGGGTGACCAGATTTCCCGATTTTATAGGGACAGTCCCGATTTTGGGGTCTTTTTCTTATATAGGCTCCTATTACCCCCCACCCCCATCCTGATTTTTCACATTTGCTGTCTGGTCACCCTATCTTTGTCTCTCCCAAGACGCCCCAGACTGGAAAATGGTCCCTGAGAATGTCCCTGCTGAAGTTTATAAATAAATGACCCCAAAACCAATAGCCCCCCCCCCCCACACACACACACACGTTAATCTGTTTTCAGAACTACAATGTGGTAGTTGCAAGTTCACTGGAGCAGGGACCTTTTTTTTTTTTTTACTTCTATGTGAAATGCCTAGCACATTGTTGCTGATAAATAAATAATGAACAAAAATTATGAAATAATAATTAAGAAATAATCCAGCCTACAAAATTATTTTCTAAAGGGGAAATAATTCACCTGTTGAATCCAGAGCTTCCTGATAGCTATTTGGACAGGACGTTACTAATTGTACAGCACATGTGAAATTAATACAAAGAATGGAGAACTGTTCTTATTTACATACATTCACATGGATGATCAATGAGAATCTTTTACTACTGCTATTAAAGATACTTAAGGCCCCTCATTTTCAGTTTTTACTGAATTTCCCCAAAAAATTCCTGAGTGTTGAAAAAGCAAGTATTTGGGTTTTGCTGGTTTTTAACCTGAATTTTGCAAGTCCCTGGATCCATCTCCCCACTCACAGAGTCCCGCCAGATGGCATAGCACATTTGTGCAGAAAAGGATAACTACTGGTTGGCAGCTGCTGTGCCATTATGGTTCTCACGTAGCATTTGCTGACTTTAACATTCTCCATCTCTTAAAAATCTACGACTATCAGCAAGCTCCTCTGGGTTTTCCCTGGTCTGTTTCATCTGATTTGCAGTTCAGCTTTCCTTATTGGTACAAGACCCTATAATGGCTAGACATTGGCCCTGCATCACTCCCTAGTGGTCCGCCATGGCACTGTGGGCATCCCCACCTCTGTTTTCCTTTGTAGATTCAGAGATGCAACCTAAATTCATCCGTCTTCATCTGTAACTCCACTCCTTCCACTGTGTTACTTGTGTCTTCCCACTTCCAGGACTGAAAGGAGTCTAGCCCCACTCAAGCCCCACCCATCCTCTTAGCAGCTGTGGCGCTTCAGTCAATAGTACCACGAGTTTGCCTGAGGGCTTCTCTTAACTCTCTTTCCGACATTGTCCCTTTGCAGGTTCCCTCTCTTCTTTGTTCACCAGGGCAGAAGTAGAGTAAGTTAAAGCAGGAACACCAAGGCAAAGTCCAATATTCCTGTTTTTGTTGCCACCCCATGTCAGGTCTTGGTAATCTCTACCCCCATCTGTGCTGGAAGGGGGCAGGGGGGCCCAGGCCTGGCCTCTCCACTGGGTCCAACCTGAGGGACCATAAGTGGTGTAGTCAGAGGCTTGTTTATTTAAATCTCCTACTGCTTCTCCGGGCTGCTTCCTACCTTCCCCCTGGTAATCTTTTCTGCCCCAGACTGACTTTTTTTTTCTGGGCAGCTTCCTCTGGTCTGACCTTGTGGAACCTCTTCACTGTGGCTCTCTGTCTGGGGGCAGCCACCTCATTCTGGCTCAGTTGCAGCCTTTTTATCCTTCCTGTTGTTAGCCTGCCCATAGGCTGCAGCTAGGGAGGTGACTGATTCCTTTTTAAGCCTTTTACTGTCCATTCCCTTGTAGGGTCTATATACCCCATCACAGACCCGATCCTGCAGTGCACACAAGCAATCCCAAATGAGCCAGATTTATCCACTGTGTTACACCAACAATGAATTTCACCCATACACCTCAGTGGAACTACTCACATGTGTAGGAACTGCAGGTTTGAGCCCACAGTTTCTGAATTTTAGTCATCTCCATTGACTGTAACTTAACTTGATTAGACTCCAACAGTTGGCAAACATGAACATTTTTTTTTAAAGAATACATTTGCATATCATGTAGGCTTTTCTCATCCCTGCCCAACTCCAGGAAGAATCTCTCAATGATATACCATCTCCACTGGCGAGTGGCAAGAGGTGTCAATATCACACACGTACTTGCCTAACTTGTGGGGAACAAGCATTGCGTGGAGTGAGAGATGGATGTGTTTATCCAAGTGAGCTATTAACTGAAACATATTGATTCTCCTGAGCTTAAGGTTATCTTCTACAGCGTGCCAGGCATGCTTCTCATGAAAAGACACACGCTAGTCCTACATTCTTCCACAATGACACAATACATGTGACCAATAGTGGTCGTTATTCAGCATCAGTGATGGGAGCACCCTGATCTCGAATACTTCCTCTCTCTAAAGCTTCAAGTCATGGTGAGTGAGCTTCCTGTAACCTAGCTCTCATTCAGGGGCCTCATAAACCCTTCACTCTCTCCCTCACACAATTATTAGTTAACGATTTCTCTGTTCCTATGCAAATGGCTGGTTACAATTTTCTGGAGCAGCTACACTGAACTTTAAAGAAAAGAAGTAAAGCAATTATGGAGTGAGACAAAATTGGATTAGTAGTGAGCAGTGGCTTCTGCCACCAGTTACTGAAGAATGCAGAAAGTTCAATGTTTCAAGCTGGAAATAAGATTGTATTTCACAAAGACTGGAATTTTCAGTATTGTTGAACTCTAACAATAGCAGAAACCAACCAACAAACAAAAATGGCAATATCTCTTGCTCTTGGCTTACCAGCAGTATTTTAGAGCAAGTTTAGAGGACTTGGCAAGTTTTTGCCCCAATGCACCGTTCTGTCCTTAGGTTAAAGTCCTGTAGAATTTAAAAGGAATGAAAATAATAGGGTTTCACTTTTAAGGCCTCATCTATAGTGCATTGAAATCAGTAGAAAGACTCCTATTGACTTCAATGGGCTTTGGTTCAGGCCCCTTTAGAGAGAATTCTCCTGCTGGAGAAAATTAGAACAGATAAAAAATGTAAATGTTAAATAAATTTGTCAATATTTTTACAAATAACCCCAGTGACTTTGCTCCACTGTTTGTTATTGTTGGGAACATATTTTCTGTTGTTCAAACTAGTCAGATAAACTCCAGTTTATTCATGAAAATGTTTGCAAATCCTAAAAGTTTCACAAACTTTAGCATGAATGATGATTCCTCTGGAAAGTCATACCACTTCTGTATTATTTGTTATTCATTATTCTTCAGTCTCTTGGGTAAAGAGTTTCATGCATCCAGTCGGAGGCAGAAATTATATCTAAGATTTATGACTCTGGTGACAAATTACATACTACAAATAAGAAACAGTGGTGGACAACAAATAGTCAATTACATAGTTTGCAAGGACCCCATAGGCTAGAATTTGAATGCATAAACTTTCTTTTAGTCCCCAAGGGTACATACTCAGGGTAACTATCCCATGCCACTACTCGCCAATGCCTGTGCTACCGCAACTTCAATACTATACACTAATGTGAGGAGAGCTAGTGCAAATATGTCTATACAAGCTGGAAATCACACCTCCAGCTCCAAATGTAGATGTAGCCGTAGATTCAAGTGGATATTTCTAATCCTCATGCTTTGGACAGAGAGCTAGACATTACATTGGTAGGAGCTAAAATAAAATATTTCCCTTTGCATAGTAAGGCTCAGCCTGTGGCTGAAGTTTTGTGCGCTGTTCACATCTGGAAATGTCTCCAGGGTACTACGAATATGTACGCCATGTCATGACAGAAACTTTGCTGTGCAATGTCCTAATGCCATGTTATTGTGTACGTGGTGGCTGTGTGAAGCGCCAGTCAGTGGGGAAGTGGACTTTCAAGCAATTGAAAGGGAAGTAAGTACCATTGCTTTATGGTATCCCTATATTATAAGAAGCAGCAGCATAGGTAAGGAGGTGAGAAAGAAGAAACTTTATTCATAAGTCTGAATGTTGTTTCTATTAGAAATATTATTTTAAAGCACAGAATTCATGTCAAATAAAAAATTCCATATTGAATAGCCACTGAAAAGGCAGGCACACATGGAATTTCAGGTAGAACTGAAAGACGGACTGGATTGTTTTATAATCATGACTAGTACTTGTGGCTGTGGGAGCTACAATAACAATAAAAGTAAACAAATGTCATTATTTCTTCACTCTAGGAGGTCAGAAAGGAATTTCACACACCCCTCCCCCTGCTCAGTGTTGCACAATAGGCTAGGCGCTTCATTGTGTTTTTTCTCATAAGCATCAACTGCTAGAAGCAGGATACTGAGCTTGATGGACCAATGATCTGATCTGGCACGGCAAATCCCACGTTCCAACCTCCTACACAATGTGGTCACATGTATGCCATTATGTTACATAATAATTGCATTAATAGCTGTTTATCAAAAATGGCTTTTCCCCCTTTATTAGTTCATATTCTTTATTCTTTGACGATTAATCCAAAAGTGCTGCTTCTTCACCAGCTCTGGGTCAGGTAGGCAACCTTCCTTCTGGGTGCCTCATAGCGTGTGAAACAAATCCAAGGAGTAAGAACATTCGGACAGCGCAATAGGAAGAACGCACTCCCATAACACAGAAACACAGACTTCCACTCTTTCTCTTTAGTGCTGTGCAAAGGATGTACATGTAAGTAAAGAAGATTCCTGGTGAAAATGAATATTCCGCTATGAGAATCAGAGCTGAATCAGGATTGACGTTGATTTCAACTGCAGACGTTGGCATGGAAAGAAATTATTTTTCAAACCCCAAAACTTCCCCTGCTAAAGCAGTTAAGGTTGTATTTTCATGCTAGAAGGAAAAAGTGATGAAAAGTTCTTAAAACTGAAGAAACAAAATCCTTGATTCTTATCCAATGTTCTGCAAAACAAGATCCCATATGTTAATAGCTTGGCTTAGGAAGAGGGATAAAATGGGTACATCTTTCTGTCTCACTTTTTTCTTCCTTTCATACCTTTATTATTTTGTATTTCAGTTTTTTAAATGAGTCTCCGCAAGGACATTTGTTGAAACTTTGATTTTATGGAATTTTTAGACTTGTTCTATAGTTCATAAGAATCACATGCTTTATTAATTGTGGTTTTGTGTGTGTGTATGTGGGGCCACTGAGGGCCTCTGTCCAATTTTAAAATGTCCTGATAAGTTTGCTCATTTATAAGTTTTATACATTTATGTTGCCTTTCCCTTCACATACTAAACTGTATGCTCTTTTGGATAGGAACTGTCTTATTTATATGTTTGTAGAGTGCCTAGCACAAAGGGGCCCTGATTGGAACCTCTGTGCACAACTAGAAAACCAATAAATAAACACTAATAATCATGATGGTATGTTGTTATTATTTGTGCTGCAGTAGGAAAGGATTCCATTGTTGTAGGTGCCATACAAACAAATTGTACGAGATAGTCTCTGCCTCAGAAAGCTTGCAGTCTAACTAGACTAGATAGAAAGAGTACTCAGATATTCCGAGTCCCACTCCAGTGCCTTAACCACAAAATGATCCTTCCTCTTGTTTTATAAGTAAAATAAATAGCTCAGAAATGAATTTAGACCCTGTTCCTACACAAGTAACCTTAAACCCATGATTAGTCCCATTGGTCACTCAACTACTGAAGATCTTAAAAGAGCTTAATTTTTGTCCTGAAAATTCAGAGCTTGAAATTAATTGGGCAAATAAAGCCCATTGCAATAAAGAGATGAAACAGGCAGGCAACATTTCCAAACATTCTTGAAAATCCAAGTAACACAAGCAAAAATCCTAGACTCAACTTGCTGGACCTTATTTCTCTTAGGACAGTTGGGATTCCCCCCCAGTATCTTAGATAAACTAGGAGTTTCTGTGCCCTGTCATTTTATTGTTTCTGGATTCTCTAATAATTATATAGATGCAGACCAATGGAAGAATGCTAATTTTGTAAGGTTTTGCTTCTGTAAGGGGTGAGGGATAGCTCAGTGGCCTGCTAAACCCAGGGTTGTGAGTTCAATCCTTGAGGGGGGCGACTTAGGGATCTAGTGCAAAATCAGTACTTGGTCCTGCTAGTGAAGGCAGGGGGGTAGATTCGATGACCTTTCAGGGTCCCTTCCAGTTCTATGAGATAGGTATATCTCCTTATATATAAAATAATTAAGGAAATCAGATCCATCAACTGCTACAGTTTGTAAATTGATGACATGCAGAGTTTCAGAAGGAATTTCCTCCCCATTAATAGCATTGCACTGCAGGCAATGAGCATCATGGGATTTTAATTATCTCCCCATGGAACATCAGGTATTCAAGCATCAAGTGCTGGTCACTGCTGGAAGCTGGAAACCAGACTAATTGAACAAACAGTCTGATCTGGAATGAAAAATCCTGTTTGCTTATGTGGAGGGATTTGTTTGGATATTTATTAAAACCTTGCCAACATCTTCATCAAATTTTGGCCTCATCCTTCAAGCCAGAGACCAGTGGACTTCTGTAACCAATGCTTGTGGTGTCTCACATCCTGAGCCAGAATCCTGGGATCTGTTGGTTAGATTGTTTTAAGGAGCGTAAACCCAGCCTTCACAGCTGGCCCATTGATCCCAAAGATGGTAAAACTTGGTATCTAAAGATGTTGAAGAGGGGATTTATATTTACTCCTCAGAAGATGCAAGATGTGAAGCTGCCACAAGGTGGAAAAGGAGAACTCATGCAAATAAGCGCTTAACCCCTGAATACCACATTCTCCCCTCTCGGGTCCCTTTCTCAGCCCCTGAACATTACTGTGTTGTTGACCCTGTAGTAATCCATTCACAGATGCTACAATGGGAGAGACAGGACCTAGGATCAAGTCTCTGTTAAAAAAAAAAAAGTCTTTATAAGAGGTTCGGGTAGAAGGTGTCTGGAAAAGGCTGCTTCTTGATGCCGTTGGAGGAGGCTGACATTTCATGCCTATAGGAACACAAAGAAGTTAAATTCCTTTACTACCTCAATACCTTCATTTTGATCCAGCAAATGGATAAGACTCCCTGTCCAAGGGGAGGGCCCCAGTCTTGACACTGACAAGAGCCCTTGTGGAAATGGTGGGAGGGGGTGATCTGTGGTAAGCTTATTACCATGCATGTAGGATATTTTATTGTTTTAATATGTTTTGTCTATAGTTATTTTACCTTAAGAATAAATGTGCTTGCTTAGAAAGAGCTGTGGGATATCTTAACTGTGGCAATTACTCTGTTTACCATCTGAGGAGAAAAGTAAAGCAGGCCTTGCTGGTGAATTCACAGTTTAACCAGGGAACTGTAGAATCTGGAAATACCCCAATCAGAAGGGATAGAGGCACATGTCTCCATCCAAGAGAGGTGACGGCTGGGGAGCTGGAAGCTAAAAGTGGGTGTCCTTGCTGGATCATGGAGGGGGAATACAGGTTACAGTTCAGGGCAACTATACAATACTGCAATTAACATCTATATATAAATCCTGAAAGAGACCCAAAGGTGTTTATCAGTGTAGAATAGTTATTAATCACTCCCTAGATTGCCTGTTCTTGGCCAGGACTTAGGGAGACCCTGTGTGGTGACGCTATATAGCAATGACTGTGATAGCTGTGTTAATCTGGGAGCTAAAGAGCCAGAGAAAACTACAGGGTATTGTTTGCATCCAGCAGCCTCAGTAAAGAATCCCCTTACTGCTCATTACAATTAGAGCTGGTGATAACAAAAAATCCTTTTCCTCTGTGGAAGAATCAACCTTCTGGCAGAAATTCAAATAATGGAAAAATTAATCCAAAACTGAAATATTTTGGCCAAAAAATGAAATATTTTGATTTGGAAATGCTGTGCCCATGTCTTAAGTTCCCATCCTCACCTATAGGCCATGCTCCCTGGTTGAACTACATCTCTCAAGATGTACCATGATCTCTCTGCGACAGGCTGACAATATCCTGTAATACACTGAACAAACCTTATGGAATTAAAGAAAATCTTTAGTGAGCTGAGTTAAACCTTATTGAAATAGATTAAATACCTTTGGGGTCCATTGTATTACAATGCAATTGTGTATGTGTTATTGTAACAGTCTATGTACTTTCTCTAGTCGGGAGGGGAGATGCTAAGGAACTTCCTCACTTGTCAGCCTGGTTCAAACTGCATTCTCCAAAGACCGGCAAAGAAAAGATTAGACCAACTTGGGGCCTTCTTCCTGATGCAGCAAATGGACAGGGCCCCTTGTCCAGGAAGGGCCCCAGTCCTGAGGTCTCATAAGACTGTGCGCTTGTTCTGAGCTGAAGCTCTGTTGAACTTGTGACCACAAGGAAGCCCACAGGGTGAGCCTATATGAGACCTGGGATGAACTCTGGTAAGCTTATAAGCATGCGGGTAGGTTCTTTCATTTTTTAAAATACATTTTCACTGTAATGCTTTCACCTTAAGAATAAAGTGGGCTCACTTAGAAAACTCTGTGTGGTAACTTAAATCTGTAGCAATCACTCTGTTATCAGTCTCTGAAGAGAAAGCAGGCAGGTCTTTTTAGGCTGACTAACAGCCATGGAGCTGGAAGCTTGAGGGTTGGGTGTCCTTGCTGAACCAGGGCCGCCCAGAGGATTCAGGGGGCCTGGGGCAAAGCAATTTTGGGGGGCCCTTCCATAAAAAAAAGTTGCAATACTATAGTAACATGTCTTTGGAAATGTAAAAAACTAACCAGTGAAATACATTCAAAAATTAATTTTTAATAATTTGAAAATACACAAGATACATTATTTAAAAACATTAAATGCTTTAATGGTATGTATACATTTGCAATTACATAATGGACTGTCGCTGGATGATGGTAATGGTTGGTGCCAATGGGCTGTCGCTGCCTGGGGGTGGCACTACTGTTGCCCAGAGCTGGGTGGGGAGCTGAGCTCTGGGTCGGGGAGGTGCCCAGCTCAGAGGGGCTGAGCTCGAAGCTGGGGGTCAGGGCTGGGGGGGGGGGGAGGAGGTGGGGTCAGGGGGTGCCTGGCTCAGAGGGGCTGAGCTCAGAGCTGGGGGTCAGGGCTGTGGGGGGGATGGAGTTGGGGGGTGCCCAGCTCAGAAGGGCTGAGCTCGAAGCTGGGGGTCAGGGCTGAGGGGGGGGAGCTGGGGTTGGGGGGTGCCCGGCTCAGACGGGCTGGGCTCGGAGCTGGGGGTTGGGGCTGGGAGGGGGATGGGGTCGGGGGGTGCCCGGCTCAGAGGGGCTTACCATGCCGCCTCCCCCCTCTCCCAGAGCCTCAGTGAGCCGCGTCCAGGAGCTCCTGCCACTCGGCCCGCTGGAGCTCGCAGCCCCGCCCCCTTACCACACGGCTCCGAGCCACGCTGCTGCAGCGCTGTCCAGGGTCGCTCCTGGACACGGCGCACTAAGGCGCCGGGGGATGGGGAAAGGTGGAGGCGGGGGGGAGCCTCCGACATTCTCATGGGGGCCCCTGCGGGGCCCGGGGCCTGGGGAAAATTGCTCCACTTGTCCCCCCCCTCTGGGCGGCCCTGTGCTGAACCACTGAGAGGAAATATAGGGGCAGCTGCCCTGAACTGTGACACACCCCTGGTGGACAGGAGAGGTGGTGCATCGCAGGAGTCTGTGGCCTTGGTGTATCGTAGGAGATACAGTGTAGCTAGGGAGCTCAGCCAAAGAGGATAATGGGGAGGTGAGGCAGCCCAACTACAGCACCCATGACACACAGCAGCAGCATTTACAAATAGAAACTTTCAACTTTGGGGCCTTCAATTTTCCAATGAAAAATTTAAATTTTCCATGGATTGTTTTTGCAAAAAAATTCACTTAGTTGAAAACCCAATTTTCTGTTGAAACCCAGTCTTGGTGGACAATTTTTGACTAGCTCTAATTACAGCCAAGCTGGGGCACAACCAGAATTTTCATCAGGAGGGGACCCAGAGCTCTCCCTCCCCTGCTCTACACCCAGATCCACACTGTCTCCCCTTCCGTCTCCCCCTTCACCCAGCCCCATACTCTCCCCCGCTGCCTCTACCCTCTACCCCTGCACGCAGCTATACACACACTCCTCTCCCACTGCCTCACATGTGCCCCAAGCTCTTCCCCCAAATTTACCCCGCACCCCGTTCTGAGTTTTCCTTGCCCCACACCCAGCCCTGAGCTCATCCCCCCACATTGCCCTGCACCCTGCTCTGAGCTCTCACCCTTGTACCAATCTCCGTGGCCTTCCCATCCCACACACCGCCCTGGCTCTTACCCAAAGATGTGGTCAGGCTGAAGAGCATCATCCCCAGCAGGGGCCAGGCCGTCTGGCTACATCCAGACCTCCTTCTGTATCTCTTCTTCCCCAGGCAGCACCAGTAGTCCAGATTCAATCCTCCTACCCCCTCTCTCCCAGGCACTGGGGGTTCCTGGTGCCCCCTGCTTAGCTTCTCCCTGGGGACTAAGGGTGCCCAGTGTTCATGGACACCAGAAGGACTGCAAAGGAAAGGGGCCAAGCAGGTGTATGGGGTCACAATGCCTCTCAAATTTGGCCACCCTTCTATCCTGACAGAGGGGCAACTGGGCAAAATGAGAGTAAGTGGCATTCAGATCTGGCGCACAGGATTGCAGCACCACTCAGATTTGGCCCAGTTGATCCCCCATCATGAGAGGTGGCTGGGCCAAATTTCCAACTCCAGTCAGGGGTTAAGACAGTGCCCTGGATCCCCTGCCCCCCTTTTCCCCCACCCCCCATTATGACCCTGCAATTGATTCAGTCTCTTCTCTCCTGTGAAAAATGCCATGTTGTTATTTCTCCAAAGAAATAAGAGCTACGTGAGCCACTCTGGTAAATGGCCTGAATTTGCTGACCTCTCAAACACACTACAAAACCCATCTGTTTAAGCTTGCCTTGGCAAAGGGCTGAAGCCGCTAAGGGTGAGGTTCCTCTCTGGTGAGAAACTGCCGTGAGGTGAGTAGGTTAAGTCATATTGCGCTGATGACAGGAAGGAAAAGTGCTAACACTGCTCTGGATTATTTATAATTTTTAACTTTGGTGTTATTGTGTTTTTAAATGTATGCCAAGGGCACCTAGAGCTTTGGATATGTGCCCTTGGGGTGGAGTTTCTTTTACACTGAAATCTAAACAAACTACATTGAAATTCCTGAGGGAAAACAGGAATATTTACAGCAGAGAAGCCTACTGTATAAGATCATTCATGTCTGATTCACAGTGTGTATTATGTGGTAGCCCAAGGAAATGCAACAATTGAATTATTTAAAAATCATTAAATTAGCACTTAATTAGATCTCACTTTTTATTTAACTCATTTTATTCTGTAGGTAGAAATATAATTTAATTACAATAGACTGATCAGAATAAGAAATTAAACTCAAAAAATTACTTAAATATAGCCCCAGAGTGGAATATAATTTAAGACTGTCTGATGTGTTGGGCTTTTTATAATGTAACATTAAAACTAATGGGTAATTTGTAGGGTGCATACATATGAAACAAATTAATTCTAAAGCCCAATTTTTACTGCATATCGTGAAACAGAATGCTACATCTATATTCATATAACACCACTGGGCAACAGTACTTTGAAAACTAGACAAGAATTCCACTTAATCTTACATTATGTCTAAAATGAAATACACAAGGGGGTAGTTGTTGTTGTTGTCATAAGTGTTTTAATCAGTATTGCATCTGGCAAGATCTATGAAGGGCTTAGAACCCTTTCCTTATTCCAAACTCAGAAGTCTGGGTTAATTTGGCCTACTTTCAACTTGCCACCTGGTATTTCTATTGACCTGCACTGTCCTCTAGTTTTGGCTGTTGTATTAAAAATACAGGAGGGGGAGCCAGTTTAAAATCTGATTTTGTTCCACTGATTGCCTCACTCAGACACAGCACTGTAAGGCCTTCTGTTACTCTTTAGACCCATGAAACTTTATTAATTTCCATTTCAGGTGGATGGTCCCCTTCCTTAAAAAGGGGTCCTACATAAGAACCATGGCCGGCTCCAGGCACCTGCGAAGGAGGCAGGTGCCTGGGGCAGCCAATAGAAAGGGGCGGCACTCTGTCTGTTATTGGGGCGGCACGTTCGGGTCTCCGGTGGCAATTCGGCGTCAGGTCCTTCAGTCCCTCTCTTCCTCTTTGGCGGCAACTCAATCACTCTGCTTCAGTCTTCGGCAGCACTTCAGCGGCGGGTCCTTCACTCCCCCTCTTCCTCTTCGGCGGCAGTTGGGCGGCAGCTCAATTGGGTTTTTCTTTTTTTTCTTTTTTTTTTCTTCGCCGCTTGGGGCTGCAAAAAAACTGGAGCCAACTGTGATAAGAACCTGATCCTACAAGAGAATGAACACCTCGGGACAAGTACTGAGAGCTTTCCATACCCACTGACCTCAATGGGAGCTAAAGGTGCTCAAACAGGATCGAGTCCTAATGGCCTGATTTTCAGAAGTGCTGAGCAACCTCTTTTCCCATGGAAGTTAACTGAATGGCAGGAGTGCAGTGAGTTTGGAAGCCAGCCCATAAGTTTTCAAGAGTTAATGAGCAAAAAATGAAAATAAACCAACCTAACCAAACAAAAAATCTTAATCTTTTGCCTAATTTCCTGAGTTATTATTTTCAGTTAAATGAATGTCATAAAATAAAATCTGTGCGCTTTTAAAATTAAAAGGTACACAGTCACAATTAGCCCTGTCCCAGTTGAGAGAGATGGGAAACGAAACTGGTGTAACAGAGGCATAGGGAAGTTTGGGTATAAAAAATAAATCTGCTGACTGAAAAAACAAGAATTCCCCCCCACACACACACACAGTATTTTATTTTCTTCAGACAGCATAGTGACAACTCTGACTTCAGTGCCATAATGGGATGATGGCTCCACAAAGAGCACACCAAGGTAAAGTCCATGTCATCCAGAAATGGGAGCAAGCAGTTTTCACAAAAAGACAAAAATAATCTGTTTCCTGAGCGCTGAGCAGCTCAGCTGTTTGTTTATTTGTTTACAAAAGGAGGAAAGGTAGCAAATATAGACTGACCTAGCTTCAGGTCTGTCTCCATTCTTGACCCTACATTCTTTCTTTTATATATGATATTAAATTTATTTTCCTGGCAAATGAGAACACCACGGAAGTTTTTATCATTGACAAGGGTGGAGGGCAGGCTAGAATGAATAATTTAATGGGACTTTATCTCTAAATTCTACCACTTTGTAAAATTCTGTGAGGAGCTGTTGGATTCATTTTGTAACATCTCGGTGTTTCACCAGCTTGTGAAATATGGTGTGAAAATCTGTATAGGGAACATACTAAATTGTGATTGTTGTTATTTGCTTGTTTAGTGCTAAAAATGTGTACAGGGCATAAAAAATAAAGACAGCCCTTGCCCCAACAGGCTTAGAGTCAGATCCATGCACATGTACCATCACACCTGTGTGAAATTCCCTTGACGTGAGTGGGTCTCCTCATAGGTGCAGGGATCCCTCCGTGCTGAGCATTTGTAGGTTCAGGTCCAAAAGACAGACACAGAGATGACAAGAAGGCCTTGAAAATGCAGAGGAGGGAAGAACTTGAGGTCTGTTTTTTTTTTTTTTTAAAAACATACTTGTTATTAACTCACTTCTGTGAGCAGCATGGACAATGAGTCTGAGGAGGGATTTGCACTAGGGGAATCTGGTTTCTGTGTTCTCCTGGCAGTGCACAGGAGGGAAACTGACTTGAAGTGAAGAAGCTTGGGGTAATCCTCACAACCATAGTTCAGCTTCTGGTTGGGCTTCACCTAATCCATGTAATGATTTGAGGCTCTTTAAAGGCTTCCCAGGAGGAGCCCTGTTTGAAATACAAAGGGTAGGTGGCTTTAAAAGGGCAAAAACTGTTTATTAACTGTCAATTACTGAAGCCCTGAATGATGGCCATTAATAGAACAAAATTACAGCACTCATAGTACCACTGAAAAAGAAACATTCCAGAAAAGTGGGGAAACTGTTGAGAAAAAATAATGAATATAGATAACTTAAAACCCTTCCCCCACTGCCATTAGCAATACCAGAAGAATGAAAATCTTATTTGCATCCTGTCTCATAGATCAAAAGATCAAGCTAATTAAAGTAGCTGTTATTGTTAGGAATGCCTCTTAGAAATGAAAAATTAAATTGTATTTAGCACTCAACACCTACACACCAAAATACATAACCCAGATGAGCTAATCTTTAAGACTGGAGTAGAAATGAGCTAATGTTGTTAGGGGATTGTATGCACAATATGGCAAGAGATCAATAAGAACTGAGAAAAAAACCCACCCCAAACTACTCAGCTGCTAGCAATAAAGAAGCAACAAGTTGCAAAATGCATTAACTATTTCTTTGACTTGTTTCTATTCTATATTCAGTGCAGTTTTATAATGCAGGCTCACACCTTGGCTCCAGTGCTGCAGCATGGTCATTGCGACAGTATGTTTCCCTGCAATTCAGAGCTGCTGTGTAAAATGTAGTAAAAACATGTTCCCTCTGCAGAATGATAGAAGGATGTTTGTAATGCTGGACAGTATGGAAGCTGAACTGACAACATGTTATATGATTATTTTAAAAAAAAAATCCCAATAACCTAATTTTAGTATTAAAAGCACGAAGTTGGCCTCAGAAGCTAAGCAACTGAATTTGTGAGCTGTTAAATGTCAGATCTGACCTCTGGGAGTTTGAGGAGGGATGATGTGGTGAAGGGCAGGCTTCAGGTCATGTTTTATACAAAAAGTTTAATTGTTCTGGCTAGGAAGCAAAAGTGACTCATTTACTTGAAGTGGGTCCCTATCTCCCAATGCAGATTTTGAATGGGGGAGGATATGGCTAGCAATAATATCTTTAAAAGAATTGGACTGGTTTACTTCAGTATTTTAACTACTTCCATCCACATTCATTTGTTTTGGACACATAATTTGATAGTGGTCCAATGATAGCAAAACACAGTGCCTTTGTCACCCTTTTTGAACCCCTATAAGTCTTTTCACTGTGTTTAAAGCAGGGAGCTTTGTTTGCCAAAGAAAATTGTGTGCTATTGGGCCTTTTCTGAGCCTTTTATTGAAGAACGCTAATTAGTTTATAGCTATACAGACTGTAAAGTTATCGTGACACCAAGTTTGTGGTATAGTATTTTCCAGTTGCATTTTCTTTATTGTCTCAGAAACTTCCAAGTCTAAATTAGGCATGTGCATTCTGAATGCGGCTAAAGATGAGTAATGCGAAAATAAACAAATAATCCCTCAGTCTTTGCATACCAAGTAATAAAACCAAAATAGGGTGGGGATTTTTCATTTCAACTCAACTTGGCTATGACCTGTTCCACGTGCCTTAACTCGCCAAGTTTTTGCCACCTGCTCAGTCTTGGAGTTCCCACTGCTATTACTAATCCACTAGTCCCTCTCTTGCCCTCACTTTAAAATGGAGAGCCACTGACTTGTCCTGCCTCTGAGAGGCCATCTTAGCAGAGTTCAGGAGCTGCAGGATTGGGAGAAGCAGCACGACAATCACAAAGCTGGAGGATTTGTAAATGATAATAATGCTTTAGATTAACCACAGATGATCCTGCTCTAGTGGAAGTCAATAGCAAATTCAACACTGACTTCATTGGTGCTGGATGAGATTCATATAGTGCCTGTCTTCTGGGAATCTCAACACACTTTATAAACATGAATTAATCAGGCCTCACAACAATCTCTGTCAGGTAGATAAAATCCATTTTACTGATAGGTAAATTGAGGCACAGGGAGATTAAATGACTTGTATAAAAGTATTTATCTAACAACAGAACCTTGGAGCTCTAGCCCTTTCTCCTAGCCTAACCAGCACTCCACTCTGAGGTTCAAATGCTATGAAATGTGGAGAGGAAAAAAGAGAAGAGGGATTTGAAGGGTGAAGGTATGAATGAAACAAAGAGCATGGGATGGTAAAAGCAGCAAACGGACAGGAAAAGTAGTAAAGATGGGGCCAGAAAGCAAAGAAAAATAGGGCATGTACAAACTAAAATGGAAGAAAGTAGATATGGTTGAAACTTTTCAAATTTATTTTTTGTGACATTTTTCTTTGAAGAATAACTCCCCCCCAAAATGCAGACAAAATATTTTGCTGGAATTTTTTTGCTCTTTATATAGGTCAAATTTCGGAAATAAATAAAGAAAGTAAATACAAAAAATTGCACGATTTGTTACTGGCTTTTTGACCCCTGTCTACAGAAGAAACTCCTGAGTTTTTGGTAGCTCTTGGCCGCCACAAAATATGAACACAGAGCACATTCTAAGAATAATATATATACAGCATATGCCCACTATGTCCCTGGTCCTGTACCATTGAAGGCAATGGAAATTTTGCCATTAACTTCCATGGGAGCAAGAACGAACCCTAAGAGCTTGATTTTTCAACCACTCCATACACAGTATTCCCACTGACTTTTTAATACATGCAACAGTGGCAATGCTTAGAGTTGGTTGCAAAATGGGTGGGGTTTTTAAGGAAATGTATGACTCTTTGGAGAAAAATTGAAAGCCAAAGATGTTCATCCAAAAACCAAAATATTTCAACCAAAAACTTTTGGGTTAAACTAAGAATTTAAATTTAGAAATGACACCACACTACCATATCAGAGTTGCAGTTCAGTTTTCTTGTATCCCCATTTCCTGATATGCACTGAGTTCTCTGACCAAACTACATCTCCCATGATACATCATTGCCTCCCTGCTTGCTACGCCATCACAGAGCATTATGGAGTCCCTGGCCATACTGCTTCATGGGAAATGTAGACCATCCTGGGAACCTGGCCCGTAAAGGAGAATGAAGGCATGAGGTACCAAAACCACAACTCCCAGAAGGCACTGGAGCAGGGGTTTTCAGTTTCAGGTTTTGGCTGAATTTTTTTCATTTTGTCTGACACTTTCCAGGGGAAAAAAATCATTTTACTGAACGCCCAATTTTTCATCAAAAATAAATTTGATGCATTTTTTTGGCCAGCTCTTGTAATGACCCCTGCTCAATTTTTGCTATACTTCTAAGGTATGTAAGAAAAGGAGGCCTTAATTTGGGGTCCCCAGATGGACTACCCATGAAGTCCCATGAAGCAGTATGGCAGGACTCCCATAAAGCACTATGATTGCTCAGCAAGAATGAGAAAATACAAATAAAAGACATATATGCAAATTAAAAATGGATCCAAGCAGCAAAATTTGCAGCCATAGCCATATTTGCCAGCTCATTATAGAGATAAGTGGGGGCCAATCATAAAGATTTGGTCAGCTTTCCCCAATGTCAGGTATGTTTTAAAGCAGCTTGTTGGTGTGAGCCCAAGTGTAGTATAAATATTTTCATACATGCACCTGTACCAAAAGAAAACCGAGTTATCAACTGAAATTGCATCTGTTAAAAAAGAACACACTATAAAGAAAAAGGCACATCTGAGCACATCTTGTCTTATCTCTCTATCTGGCGAGTTCAGTTTGTGCCTGAAAACAGTTTCACTTTGCTGGAGTTCCTTCCCATGAATAGCTTCTTTGGTTTCAGTTACAGCGGGATGCTCAATAAAAATCTGGATCCAAAGCCTTGATCTGGTTTGTAACCTATCATTATAATGGACTGACTCCAAATACTGAATCTGAATAGCTCACAGTTTGAGAAAGTTCAGAATCTGAGCTGGAGTTTACATTCATGAAGAGAGAGAGAGAGAGAGAGAAAGAGAGGTTGTGCAGCTAGTACATGTCCCTAGCCTCTGTTTGCCAGACGCTGGAAATGGGCGACAGGGGATGGATCACTTGATGATTACCTGTGCTGTTCATTCCCTCTGGGACACCTGGCATTGGTCGCAGTCGGTAGACAGGATACTGGGCTAGATGGACCTTTGGTCTGACCTAGTAGGGCCAGTCTTATGTTCTTATTAATCTGGGCTGTAGGAGACATGGTTCAATTCCTGATCTGCCACAACTATCCTGCATGAACCTGGTCAGGTGACCAATTGAACCTTGGTCAAGTCACTTAGATTCTCTGTACCGTAGTTCCCGCTCTAAAATAATACTATCCTAGTGCATAAAGGGGTTGTGAGGCTAAATGGGGGGGGGGGGGCGGCATATAAATTCCTTTATAAAATAATTAGGGATTGGTTAGATCTGAAGGTTCACTAGTTTTAATCTTCAATCCCCTCCAAGTTTTGCTTTAAATTCTGTATTTCCACCTAAAACCTAAAAGTGAAACTCAGTCCAAACCATGCATTTTCATTTAGTTCATATCAATTCATGTAAAACCATAAATCTTCCAAGGTTTGTTCAATGGATTTATGAACCTAAGTCAACCTTTCGATGTTCCCAGTCTGAGATTTGCAAATGGAAGAAAATATGAAAACAGGTGAGTTTCCCATTGTTCCAGATTGCGTCGTGAACACTTTTCTTGGACTTAGCTGACTCAACATCTCTGAAAAGTGGAGTTTGAAATTCTAACCCAGATCCAAAATTCACAACTAGTCCCTATTGACAGGACATGCTGGATTCAAACATCCAAAAACTCTGGAAGCCTCAAAATCCAGAACTGTGAGAGCTGTTCACTTTCCATGTATTATGTTTTTGACAATATCTGCTAGGATTTTTCACAAGATGTTTTTTAATTTTGCTTGTGGCTGCGTATCATTATTTCTCATTCACAACTGGATTCCACATTATTCCTTCCTGACAGGATTTTATGAACATTTCCTTATGTATAAAAAGCACAAGCCGTAAAAAACTCAATTACGTAAGCAAGAATGAATGTGTGCTCCGATATGAGAGAAGCAGGTTGCATTATCTTGATTGCATTTCTTTTGAAGGTAGAACTTGTCTTCCCGACTTCCATCTGCCATTCAAAATCTGCCTGTGGAAAAAAAAGAATCCCAGAAAAGACAAATACTACGAAACTTAGAATATGTCCATACTGCAATTACCAGATGTGATTGTAGCTTGTGTAGACATCCCTGAGCTAGCTTTAATGTAGGTACCTCAGGTACCAAAGCAGTGATGCCACAGCAGCCTAGGGTTCTGCATGCCAAAAGAATACTAGCCCAAGTAATTACTCAGTGTTCTGGGTTGGCTACTACAGCCCACACTGAAGCCTGTGCTGCCACAGATTCACTGCTCCGGTACCCAGCCCAACTAGATTAAAGCGAGTTCGGGTATGTCTACATGAGCTGCAGTCACGCTCTATGATGGCAGTGTAGTCATACCCTTGGACAGTTAAATGCCAGCACTAAGCTTTGAATGCATACAACTAGTCTAAATCATTAAGTGTTAGCAGCCAATGTTATGAAATGTGGTAAGAAAATGTGCTAATCGTAGTGCTAGTCCATAACCATCCATGGACATGGTTTTTGGGCTCCTGAACTGAACAAGAAATACAGGAGGATATTTTTGCCTTTCCTTCGTAAGGGTATCACATTGTGTGTTTGCTTCTGTGGATGCCTGCCAGCATCCTGAAAAGGGAGACAACCCTCACATTAATCTCCTCGCAATGGTTGTTTCATGGATTTGTTTGCTCAAGACTTGTTAAAACTCCTAGTAAAGATACACTCTGTAAACGTAACTCTACAGGAGAGTGCAGGAAGCTGAGATGATGGATTTACTTGCTCAAGGGGGTGATAAAGTCAGAAGAGTTTAATGACACCTGATGATGAACCTCAATAGGTTCAGTGTTTGGTCCATGTGAGTACTTAAAAGCTTAGATACTTATTTAGATCTCTTAGCTCTGCAAGGTAGAAAGCTCATGGGAACAATCTCTCTCCTGAGATTTCCTATACATCCTGTTTCTCTTCCAGCCAAAAATGAAAGGTGAATGGACTTTCTTGCATTATTTGAGCACTGCCACTATCAGCCTGAATGCAAATGAGCACAGGAAAATGAAAAATAATGGGTTAAATTCACTGCTGGATTACTCAGGCTTCTACTGGGACAGGCAAGGGTGCAGGGCCCTGGGTGGAGGATAGCCCAAGTGATAGAGGTTGTGGAGCAGAGGCAACAACTTCCCTCTTCATTGGAGAACCCGTAAGGAGTCAGTGCAGCCCAAACACTGGCAGGCGGGGGGGATGGGGAAGAGGGGACACTGGCCAAGATGTGGATTTTGCACTGTTTTAATCAGCACATCTCTGCTGCACCCTTCACTAGTAGGATTTCTATGGAGCCCTAAGCAGAAACTAGAGCTGCTCCCATCTTGTGAAATCTCTAAGGAAAGGCAGCAGTGCAAACACCATGGTGGCAGCAGGCCTCTATGGCCTACTAAGGCCAAGACATCATCCAGATTTTTTTTTTCTGTAGCTCAAAGGAGATTTGGGTTGAATTTGGGGCAAAGGCTCTGTTCGGTACTTATTTGAGTCCAATGCATTCAACCAGCTTTGGCTTTCACATGGCTATATGAAATTAGTGTGCTGGGTAGCTTTTGTATGAGGTTGCCCTGTTCAATTTGCTTTTATGATCTAATAAAAGACCAGCAAGCACGACTTACATGAGTATGCAGAATTAGAATGGGCTTTTCAAACTACTCAGTAAGCATGCCAGCACAGGAAGCATGATTTTATAGGAACTAACATTGTACCTTGTAATGTGACTTATGCTCATCACTGGTTATTGAATTTATGTTGCTGGGGCCAGGGCACCAAGAGTGTCTGTCCTTCCACCTCCTTTCACAACATTGTTATTCATGAGAATGTTGTGAGCTATCTAAAACCTGGTTTGTATGAAGTGTTTGGAAAGGCATTTGCTATAATGAATGTGTAGTGGGGGAATGTGGAATTTTATCAAGTAACACAGGAGCAGATACTGTAGAGCAAAGAATTAGGAACAAATGAAAACATCTGACGCCCCGTGTTATTTTAATTCTAAGGAAAGTAGCTCATACTGTGCATGCGACTTGCATTTTTAAACTCTTCCCCCACCAGTGCAGATGGACAAAAACTTAACGTGTTGTTCTTTTTGTTTTTTTTCCATGGAAGCGAAGAGCTAATATTTTAGAAAAAGATTTTACAAATGCAATTACAGCAAGACACTGTAGTTTAGTTTGCACATGGGTAAACATGTGCTTTCACACCAAGGGAAAAGTTTAGCTTGGCACCTGGGACTGAAAAGCATGACTCCGATCTCACTTTAAAGCCAAACCTGCAGAAACTCACACCATTTCCAAAAATAACATCAGAATTAGAGCCTTGAACCTCCTCAGACTGGTCATGCTGAGAATGATGATCCTGGGGACCAACAAAGCTACTGAGTCCCCTACGGAGACTTTGTGCATGCTGATTTTGTGTTCCAGCCATGTAGAATGAAACCTATTTCAGCAACTGAATACAAGTATAAATGAAATAAATTCAGTTCCTAGGGTTTTTTGTTTGTTTGAAAGTATGGACTTGCGTTTTTACTTGTAGTATCATGGCAAGCCTAGTAGAGCAATCAAGGTCCTATTGTAGGTGACACATTGTCAGGGGGAAGTTGATTACCATGGGTTCAGCTGCAGGTTTCCTACAAGCCCTGAGTATCTATTGACATCTATCTTCGGTACTAATATGGCCCCTGTTGCTATAGTATCTGACTGCCTCACAATGCTTAATTCATTTAACCTCACAACATGCTTGTCAAGTATCAGAGGGGTAGCTGTGTTAGTCTGGATCTGTAAAAAGCAACAGAGAGTCCTGTGGCACCTTTAAGACTAACAGATGTATTGGAGCATAAGCTTTCGTGGGTAAATACCCACTTCGTCAGACACATGTGTCTGATGAAGTGGGTATTCACCCACGAAAGCTTATGCTCCAATACATCTGTTAGTCTTAAAGGTGCCACAGGACCCAACATGCTTGTATTATCCTCTCTTTACAGATTGGAAATTAAAGCACAGAGAAGCTAAGTGACTTGCCCAATATCACACAGAAAGTCTGGTGGACCTGAATTCAGATTCCCCAAATTGTAGGGTTGGCCCCTAACCACTGAACCAAGTTTACTCTACACGTAGTTGCACTTCCCCAGGTACAGATTTGTCATGTTCTGGGGTGCAATCCGGACCAGGGAGGGGTTGTGTCACTGCCTGTCCTGTAATCCTGGGTGCCTCACAATGCTTTTCTGCTGTAGCTCCCAACCTGGGCTGCTCACCTACCAGCATGCAGGTCACACCCTGAGTGTCCGTAGATAGCTGCAGTCCTGGTCCAACAGCTCTGACCCCAGCAGCCTGCCAGCAACACACCATCACACTCTGATTTCTATCAGCCTTGGTTACAAGCAACCAGATGACCCCAACAAACTCCCAGTCCCAAATTTCCCCCAAACGGTGTGCCCTGAAGTGTCCAACCATCTCCTGGATGGCTCAGAGAAATAATAAAGTGTGTTGCTCCTGTAAAGAGATAAAAACCATATCACAGCTTATTAACTTAGCGAGGGTGAATACTCCCTTTCATTTAAACACCACTGAGTAGGTTTATAGTAAAAATAAAAAAAATATTTAACAATAGGACTTAGGTTAAGGGACTCTAAGTAAAAGGAATACAATTAGAAAGGGTTACAAGCAAATAAAAGTGAAAGCACATATCTTAAGGTCTGAAACTTAATCTAGCAAGATATAGGCATTGTTCAAAATGGTGTTTCTCACCAGTCATTCTTTTTCCCAGCCATTGCTAACTTTCCCTCAGTCAGGACCTTCCACAAGAGTATAAGGTACTGGCTTCCCTTGTCTTCTTAGGTGAAAGATCTTTGCCTAAGCAGGTTTCCCACTTATCTTCAGTTTCAGAGACTTCAACCCCCACCTTGGTTGGAGGGCCTATCTTTCTCAGCTTGCAAGAGCACCAGCCTCATGTGTCTGACTAGTGATGGATGCCAAAGATAGCTTCTATCCATGCTTATATCTTTCAAAGTTCAGTTAACTTGTTTCAAGAGCAGGATGACCTCATGCTGTTCTTCTCTTCCTGTGGACTTCCTATCCACTTGCTGATTTTTATGTAAATAGGGCTTCCATTGTTTTTGGACACCTTGTTTAAACTCACTGGAGACAGGTATTTAAAGCATGTCTACATTACAAAATTAGGTCAACCTAAATTACACTGGCATACAGCCGCTGCAGTAATTAAATTCCTTTTATGTGTCCACACTCCTTATA
This sequence comes from Trachemys scripta elegans, assembly GCF_013100865.1. NCBI lineage: Eukaryota > Metazoa > Chordata > Testudines > Emydidae > Trachemys > Trachemys scripta. The sequence continues at coordinate 46,652,905 of NC_048300.1, read as the reverse complement.
TTGGCAGTGTGAGTCCTTACCTGGGATGCTTGTACCGACTGTGCTGTCAGTGTGGGACATTGTGGGACAGCTTCTGAAAGCCAGTAACAATCAATATAAGCAACAAAGTGTCTACACTGACACTGTGTCGACCTAACTACATCAACATTGACTCTACACCTGTGATGGAGGTGGAGTTTTAAGTCAGTGGAAGCAACATTTTAGTGTAGACACTTCTATAGTTAGGTCAACGTAAATGGCCTTGTGTTGACCTAACTCTGTAGCGTAGATCAGGCCATAATTGTGACATTCCCACCTGTCTGGGCAGACTGTAAAGCCTATTATCAATGAGTATCCTTATATACTGGTAATAAATACATTTCACAATGCTATTAATCACCAGTGGGTCATTAACTTTCAGAAAAGACCTCACTCTATACACTTTTACAATACAGCAATGTAGTATACAATCCGTTGTTTATTGCTTGAGGTTCAGCCCCTTGTCTCTATAGACGAGTAAACCTTTGAAATGGATTTTTCCGAAAAGTAAAACCCAGACAAAGCTTCTCTCTCCTGCTGGGCATGGACATCATGCTGTCTTCTCCCCAACTTGTTAGTGTGAGGTTTGCCTCCACCTGTTATTAGCTTGGTGGGTCTGTTTACTGCTAATATGTAAATTGATGTAAACACACATTCCTTAGTTTAGGGTAGACCTGTTTAACAACTCTCCCTGATGTACCTGGTTTACACACATTTTAGTTATAATTCCAGGATGTATTCATAATGCTTAATACCCATTGTGTGCATATATCACACAAGAATATTAATGAGCAGTGAATTATTAGTCTTCATATGATGCAAGGCGTATTCTGTACAAAGAGTATTACAACAGTGTTTAGGGTATGAATACAGGGGTGCTTAGTGTCACAGGAATGTGATACACAAAGTCACAGTCTGATTCCTCCCTTTGCTGCAGTGGAGGGAAGTAGAATGTACCAGCCCTGCATCTGGTGCAGATTACTTCCCCTAGTGTATGGGGAGCTGAAGGGAAGGAGGGGAGCCACAGCTCCTTCCACTCCCTGTCCAAATGTGTGAGCAGGGAATAGCGGCCCCCATGGATGCTGCTGTCTTCTGTGATGCAAGTAGACCAAACGAGGAAGGAAGGAAGCTCTTTTTCATCCCCTTACTCTCCTGTTCAGGGCCATAGCCCCAGTCACAAACTGGCCCTCAGTGGCTAGATACTTCTTAGCCCTTATGCAGCTGTGCAGGGGAAGAGAGGAAGTCAGGATCACTCCTTGTGCATCCCTATAAAGGCCAGCTACATTTGCAGTCCTAGCATACACAGAAGCCAAGGAGCTATGCCCCAGATTCTTCCCCCTAGGAGCAACTGGGCAGGAATGAGACAGTGCCAGCCAGCTGGACACACAAGGGGAGGATGCTTCACTCCTGAAAGAGGTATTGCAAATTAGCACACATCCTGTACACAACCGGGGAAGTACCTCTTACTGTGGGCTGCAGGCCAACAGCAAAGCCTTGCCCAACATTATTTAACATTTAGTATATTTATCTGGTGGCACAATACGTTTTGATTTTCCCATTTATAGAGATTCTGCTAGGAGAAACAACATAATTCACACTAACTATTACAGAGCCTGAGCAGCATAATAAACCAGAGTGATTGATAATATGCAAAAACAACAAGGAGTCCGGTGGCACCTTAAAGACTAACAGATTTATTTGGGCATAAGCTTTCGTGGGTAAAAACCTCACTTCTTCAGATGCACCTGAAGAATTGAGGCTTTTACCCATGAAAGCTTATGCCCAAATAAATCTGTTAGTCTTTAAGGTGCCACCGGACTCCTTGTTGTTTTTGTAGATACAGATTAACATGGCTACCCCCTGATACTTGATAATATGCACACACCCCTGTGCCTTCTTATTCAGCTCTGCATAAAAATGTTTATGGTATGTTAAGAAGGATGTCCTGACAACCAGAATCAGTGTTTATGAAACTCAAGACCCTGTCCAAGAGCCTCCTAATACAAATTTTCCTCATCAGAGAACTGTTCCCTATAGCTTCCTTCTAGGCATTTTCCATCCCAATGGACATTCTGTTTTGCATGATTTGGTAGCTATTTAAGCTTCTTCATAGGCAGAGCTGGCTCCAGGCACCAGCATTCCAAGCAGGTGCTTGGGGCAGCAATCTGCAAGGGGCGGCAGTCCGTGTGTTTTTGCCGCCCCAAGCAGCGCGCCAAATTGCCGCTGCGGACGGCTGGGGCAGTCCGTGTGCCGTTAGGGCGGCACGCATGTTTTTGCAGCGGCGGCACTCCGGCGGCAGCTTCTATGTTCACCCCATAGCCCATGCCTGCGCTACAGTTGGGAACAGAGGCTATGTGTTTGGAGGCAGATACCGAGATTCTAGAATGAAGGATCTTTATCATCTTAATTTGGACACATGGGAGTGGAATGAAATAATTACACAAGCATTTGCCCAGTAGGCTGATCTTGGCATTCCTTAACTCCTGTTTCATCAGATCACCTATTTCTCTTTGGAGGGTTTACCACCGATAAGCAGCCACTGAGTGATGCTTGGATTTATTGTATCAGTAAGAATACAATAAATATTCTTCCGTGGCGGCAATTCGGCGGCTTCTGTCTTCCGGCTGAAGACAGAAGCTGCTGCCGAATTGCCGCCGCCACGGAAACGTGCGTGCTGCCCTAATGGCACATGGACTGCCCCCGCCGTCCGCGGCGGCAATTCGGCGCGCTGCTTGGGGCGGCAAAAACAGTAGAGCCGGCCCTGTTCATAGGAGGGTCAAAACAGACCAGAAGTGTTTTCCTAAGGCCAAATCCTGAAGCCATGACACAGGTGAGTTTTGTCTGCATGAGGACTGACAGTATGCTTGTTTTCAGCATTCTTTCAATACTCCTCTTTATGCTCGGCATTGTTAAGCGGCCCTGTATGCATCACTTGCTGTTTCCCAAAGCTTGGGCCCACAGCATGAAAAGTAATGACTGGGTGCTAATTATAGGCAAAAAATATGTAATTATTGTGAGTGCACAGAACCCCTACTCTGCAAATAGTGGCCCAGTGTACCATGTCTTGGAGGCAAGGACTGTAAGCTCTTCAGCAGCTAAGCCTTGTAGGCACTAGCTCTAGTGGATCCCAATAACCACTCGGACACATGGCCAAAGGAAAGGTTATTTTAATAGTGCTGGCAGGAAAGGGAAAAGTTGCCAATATCCCAGGTATAGTGGCTTAACAGTTACAGTTCAAGTGAATAATGGCGGTTCTTGTCTAGGTCCCTGGGACAGTCCAAGTGAGAGTCAGGGCTGTTCAGTCCTTGTGCCTGGGGTGCTCTCTCCAGTCAGTCTCTATTCAAGCAAATAGGAACCTGCAAGTTTCCAGGCCAGGCTCAGCTAGTGTCTCTCATAGGGCGCAGAGTTGCCTCGCAAAGAGAGCCCAGCCATGTCCTGGTTCAAGGAAAGGGAAGTGCACTGGCGAGGAGGCGGCTGATGGGAGTTGTAGTCGCCTGCTTTGCAGATCCATCACAATTGTTTAAAGTGCTCCAAGATCTTATAGTGCTACTGAATGCACCACTGAATCCAATAAGTCCTTTTACATACTTAAAGCTACTTAAATACCTTGCTGAGCCTAAGTGAATTGCCCAAAATCACGAGATAATGTGTTGGAGATCTGCAGAATCCAGATGTCTTGACTCCCAGTTCTGTTCCTTTACTTCAAGATTATCTTTCCCCTGCCGGAAGTATAGATAGGAATTCAGATTCAGTATCTTTCAAAATGATTTCTGTACTGGAGATGTATGTAATGGTAGAGATAAAAATAACAATGATCAAAACTTTGGCCCCAAGCTAAACAATAACTCCATTCTTTTTTTGAAGTACAAAACATTTCTACTGACTTAAAAGTTATTTTGTCATTTTCACATTCATCTTGATTCTGGCCAGGACTTGAATGAGAAGTGCCAAAATACTGTAAGAAAAGATGTTCTTGCAGCTCTAAATGAAAGCTTTCACTACTGAAAATCTCACAGCAGAAGCCGTTCTCACAAGATGTTCAGTCAGTTTTAAAGATGACAAGAAGTTTAGCCAGTATAGGCCAGATCCCTGACTTCAGTAGAACTGTGCCAATTTACATCAGCTAAGAATCTGGCCCTAAATTTGATTTTAAGTGTTTCCAACCCATCTCTCACCTTGGTACCTAAGGCTAATGAAGGCTCAGCCAGTCATCCTAATTTTTGGGTGCTTCTCCAAATCTACCTCTTTGCTTTGATTCCTGTCCCTGACTAATTCACATGGAAAGACAGAATGCAACCTGTAAACATTGGATCCCACTGCATAATGTGCTGCCGCCAATGGAAATTAAAGGTGCTCATCAGCTTGCAGAATCGGTTCCAGTGCTGGATATTTTAAAAGGGATGCAGCAAACTGTGGGCTAGACTGCGACCCACACTCAAACTGGTAAACACTTTATAGTATGAGAGTGAATGCTCACCAAAGTGAGTAAGTCTAGCTCTGTTGGAACAGTCATCACACGAGCAGGATGCCTGTCTTTTGCAGAAAAGTAACTTGCTTCATCAACTAGTTTTCCTTGTTAATTAGTGTGCAACATGATTAGGTCGCGTTCACCTGTGGGGTTATACCAGAGACAAATGTGGCCCATTCAGTGGATGAGTTAGAGGAACTGAGGAGAGGTTGAAGAGTTCAGGAAGGCAGAAAGCCGTGTGCTTGTGGTATCCTTGAAATAATTGCTTTGCACCTATACCCTGCATCTGTGCCCATTCCTAAGAGTAACACATGCCGATTTATGAGAGTAATACATGCAGAATGTTGCTTTTTCAGACGTTGAGGAATGTTTTTTGCTGGACATGAAACAAGCCAGTAGTGAGGATAGAGCAATTTTGGGACAAAAGCTTGAAGAAAAGCAGGATACTGTCACACACCCACAGTACCGGGGCTTATCCATGTCTAATGGCCAGTTGCGCGGTTCATTGTAAATGAACACAGAGATCATGGTTTCTTTGCTGGTTTTAGTGAATTGAAACTGTAGGATAGTGCACCACCTGTCTGATGCTAATACAGATTTTGTAAACTCACACTGTTCGCCATCAGAGAAGAAACAGAGACTGGATTTTTGTGGCCATCTAAAGTGTATTCTGGCTTCACCCTTTGGTTTACAGAAGCAGCTTGGCATCCACCAAACAAATCCCTGGCAAGCAGAGGAAAGCTGGTATTCACTGTGTTTGTGCTGGAACTCAAAACAAATAGGGAATAATGTGGCTTGTGTGCGCCGAGCAGGCCTATGATACAAACAAATTTGGACTGTTTTGGAAAATGCTGCCTGGGGAACCTTTACTACTAAATTCTAAAAGAGCTGGAACTAGAAGTGCAAAAAAGGCAGGACATATTTTAAATCCGTGCAAATGTTACAGGAAAGCCCCAGATTAAATAGTTCTGCACTGAGCAATATGCACCTCTCCAGTGCTTTGTAACATGTTAATAGGGTCCGTGTTCCCATGAAGTATGCAAAATCAGCAAGCATTGGAGAAACATGCTTCTCATTTACTAAAAGATTTTAAAAGGTTGTGTACATTGTATAGAGGTCAAGCCAACACTATCCTGGACGTAAAATTGTGGTAAGAAAGATTATTTGAAATAAAGCCACTGTCAGTTTTTTAAAAGACATTATAAATTGTTTTACATGCCACTAATATCCACAAAAAAATTGGATTGCCATGCGAATCTTTCTTGGCGTAGCTGTGGTAAAAAAATCCAAATGGTTCTAATCCCATATGCGTTTTTTGGGCAATCCTTGATCTAAAGCTCTCAAAATACTCAGACGTACAGTAATTAAATGGGCATATTTTTATCTGAGTACCCATCACGGTCAGCCTTTATGGGATCAATGTGTAATATATTTAGAGTCAGGAGGCAAAGGCCTGTAGCTCCTATGCATGCCAGATCCTCATGGAGGTAGGACCATTTATAATCAGCTGTAGATTTGGACCTCAATTTTAACTTAGTTTCAGTGAGAGTTTTGCTTCCACAATTGAGAATTGAGTAGTGACTTCAGGATTTGACCCAGGTTATTTTCCTTCTTGAGTGGGCAATGCAGTTAGACTGGACTGAAGTTTTCAATATTTCCTAGTGACTTAAGTCTTCAGGACCCTAAATTTCATTGAAAGGCAATGGGATTTAGGTTAAGTGCCTAAGTCACTTTGAAAATGGGATTTGGGCTCTTTCATGTTCTCTGTATGTATATATATCTCTTTACTATATGTTCCATCCCAAGCATCTGATGAAGTGGGCTGTAGCCCACGAAAGCTTATGCTCAAATAAATTTGCTAGTCTCTAAGGTGCCACAAATACTCCTGTTCTTTTTGCGGATACGGACTAACACGGCTGCTACTCTGAAACCTGAAATTATTTTGGCACTGTTGAAAATTTTACCTAAGGACTAAAATTAAACCATTGCAAAGGAGTTTATTTAAAAATCTTGCAAAACATGGTATTTAACAATACAAGTTGTGGGTGAGTAGTGTAGACTCCAGAACTGGATTCCTACTACAGTACCTAACTCTGTGTGTGGACAGTAGGCTTAGGGATAGAGGGTGGGAGGGATGGAGTTTGTAGTTTATATAACTCGATGAATCTGAGGCTGAAGAATGTAAGGAAGTGATGAATAGCACTAAAGCCACTAAGCCAAGGATAACTTGGGCAGGTTCTGCACCAGATTCCTCTACATCTTTCTGCAACATGGTGCCCAAATCCATAAACTCATCACAAGCACAGATTGGTATCATATCAAACCATGTGTTATTTTGGGAATCTGGACAAATATGTAAGTGACAGTGATGAAACTGTTAAAACCATTTTTACTGCAGACTTGTAAAAGGTCTTCTTTGTTTGATGCCATACAGGGTAAGAGGGCATTCTGAGAAGTAATGTATGTACAGCAAACATCAAAAGGTAGGAGAGAGAGGACAGATAAGCCCTGCAATGTCTGGATGCTTATTTGAACTCTCCACACCTCCTACCTGTGCAAAATTGATCTGGAATTCGTGTAAGAACAGGCTTTTCTGCAACACTTCCACTACTTCCTCCTTCCAGCCAGGACTGCAACAGAGCAAGAACCATCTTTTCTCTTGTGACCAGTCTGCCTTGTGACTAGCCCTTGAACATGTGGGTGGAGGGCACAAGGAGCCTCCTTTCTTTGTACACTCCATGCAGTCAGAATCACAGTCCCTAGGTGTAGGGGAGGAGAGCCTGTTCTGCTGAATACTCCCAGGGGTGCAACATCACCACTAAGAGAAAGAGTTGGTCTGTGCATAACTCCCTGCACTGGGCCATGGAGAAGGCCTGAGGTACATCTTAATACTAAGGTGGGATGTTCCTGGGAATCCTGGGAGGGATTGTGCCCTGGGGGGTGGGGGGGAAGGGGAGACAGCTCTATGCTGCCCCCTTTTCAGGGCTGTGGCTACATGCACAATCTAGACCTACATTAACAATTCAAATGCGAGACCAGATTGGTCATTACTGAAACCTATTTGGTGACTTTTTCAGAGATCTCTACATGAAATGTGTTGGTCTGAGTCCAGTTGCTAAATGTCCGCACATCACAAAAAGTGCCACCACCAGTTGCTAAATGTCCGCACATCACAAAAAGTGCCACCAAGGTTTGACGTTATTGTCACTATGATGGGGGTATAAACACATGGAAAGATGGAACTCAGGATCTTCTGTTCCATAACCCAGGCTTGTGCCACCAGACCAAAAGTTTTAACAGATAGGGACAACAGCTTATTTCATAGAATCATAGCAGATTAGGGTGGAAAGAGACCTCAGGAGGTCATCTAGTCCAACCCCCTGCTCAAAGCTGGACCAACCCCAACTAAATCATCCTAGCCTGGGCTTTGTCAAGCCAGACCTTAAAAATCTCTAAGGATGGAGATTCCACCACCTCCCTAGTTAACCTAGTGCTTCACAACCCTCCTAGTGAAATAGTTTTTCCTAATATCCAACCTGGACCTCCCCCACTGCAACTTGAGATCATTGCTCCTTGTTCTGTCATCTGCCGCCACTGAGAACAGCCTAGGTCCATCCTCATTGGAACCCCCCTTCAGGTAGTTGAAGGCTGCTATCAAATTCCCCCACACACTCTTCTCTTCTGCAGACTAAACAATCTCAGTTCCCTCAGCCTCTCCTCATAAATCATGTGCCCCAGCCTCCTAATCATTTTCGCTGCCCTCCACTGGATTCTCTCCAGTTTGTCCACATCCTTCTGTAGTGGGGGGCCCAAAACTGGACGTAGTACTCCAGATGTGGCCTCACGAGTGCTGAATAGAGGGGAATAATCACTTCCCTCAATCTGCTGTCAATGCTCCTACTAATGCAGCCCAATATGCCATTAGCCTTCTTGGAAACAAGGGCACACTGTTGACTCCTATCCAGCTTCTCATCCACTGTAATCCCCAGGTCCTTTTCTGCAGAACTGGCGCTTGATCCCCAGCCTGCAGCAGTGCATGGGATTCTTCTTTCTTAAGTGCATGACTCTGCACTTGTCCTTGTTGAACCGCATCAGATTTATTTTGGCCTAATCCTCCAATTTGTCTAGGACACACTGGACCCTATCCCTACCCTCCAGCTTATCTACCTCTCCCCTCATCTTGGTGTCATCTGTGAACTTGCTGAGGGTGCAATCCATCCTATCATCCAGATCATTAATGAAGACGTTGAACAAAACCGGCCCCAGGACAGACCCCTGGGGCACTCCGCTTGACATCGAGTCCCCTAGACATCGAGTCGTTGATCACTACTCATTGAGCCCAACGATCTAGCCAGATTTCTATCCACCTTACTGTCCATTCATCCAACCCACACTTCTTTAACTTGCTGGCAAGAATACTGTGGGAGACTGTATTAAAAGCTTTGTTAAAGTCAAGATATATCATGTCCACCGCTTTCCCCATATCCACAGAGCTAGTTATCTCATCATAAAAGGCAGTCAGGCATGACTTGCCCTTGGTGAATCCATGTTGACTGTTCCTGATCACGTTCCTGTCCTCCAAGTGCTTCAAAATGGATTCCTTGAGGACCTGCTCCATGATTTTTCTGGGGACTGAGGTGAGGCTGACTGGTCTGTAGTTCCCTGGATTCGCCTTCTTCCCTTTTTTATTTTCAACCCTGAATGTGATCCCTCCAAGTTAGGGTCAAGGCAGACTGATATTGGGGCAGTGTGGTTAAGCCACTCCTCATTGTTGCAGTTTTGTGGATAAACAGAGGACTCCAGTTTCCACTGCTGCGAGACCAGTACATTTCACACCGATACGGTTTACTGGTACACTATATATTCATTCCTAATTTGCATATCCTGTTTACAGAAGCTGACTTCATATATTGTCAAAGACACCATATTCCCTGATGAAAACATTCAATCCAATTGGTGCCAGTGAAAAACATTAAATGTCAACTTTCATCTTATGTGCCCTTACGCACATTGGTTATGGTTACAGCTTAATCCCAGCAGCATGATTAATTTTTAGGCACTGTTCAAAGTGCACATTTTTTGGAGTCCTCACCATTTCTTTTCTTTTCTATAAACTAGGTAACTCACCCTCACCACACATTCGCTGGTATTTCTTCCCTTCTTAAATCTCTTGGCTGTCTTCTGATTTTCTAGTTTCTCATTATCGGTTTCAAAACTTTCCACCCTTTCTACATCTCTGGCAGCATTTCCCTCCTACTCCTTTGCCCTGCTTCTTATGCCCCACCCAAGCTTCTCTGCTTACTGCTTTCTCTGCCTCTATGAGAGAAAATATCCAGCCAGTGTGATATGGATTTTACCATATTTTTAATTTTATTAAGGGGTTTCTTGTATGATTCTTAAATAAGTGGGCCAAATTCTTCTCTATGCTGTCATGAGGTAAGCTGTTTAGAAAGGGCTTTCCACCATTTCCTTGTAATGAAATGCTACTAAAGATCAGAACTAAGCCAAAACTTTGATCGCAAATTTGAATTTGGGGAAAAAATGCCATTTCAGGTTCAAATAAGCATTTGCAAATTCCTCCTTCTCCTTTCAGATGTAATTTGCATATCTTGCAAGATCTAATTTACATAATTTCCATTAGAGACAAAACAAGGGAAGAATGATCTTCTGGTTAAGGCATTGGACCAGGACTTGGGAGAATTGTATTAATTACTGTCTCTGCCACAAATTTCTTGCTTGACCTTGGGCAAGCTCTGTGCCTCACTTCCCATCTGTAAAATGGAAGTAATATTAGATTTCTCTAATCTCTTGTTTGTCTTGTCTATTCAGATTATAAATTCTTTGAAGCATATGATATCTATCATGCAGATCCTAGCATAATAGGTCCCTCACTTCCTCTGGGGCCTTTTCGCATTACGTAGCACAAAATGACAGTTCACAGATTTGTCTAAAATTCTGATATACCTGAAATTCAGGCAGGAGAGATTAGGGTGAGAGTAAAACATGCCAAAGGAAAACTGAAATGTTATCAGGAATTAAATTCTTCTCCCTTGCTCATCTCAGCTAAGATGTTATTTGGTTATTAGTAGAGCTGGTCGGAGAGTGGTAAGTATTTTCTATGAAAATGTTTGAAAGCATAGGTCTGGGTAATATTTCAATATTCTGTAACAACCCTTAGTTCCAGTATAGCAATGCTTTCTCTAGCATTCCAATAGTGTGTTTATTTCCACATATGCATTCTTTTTGTAATTTCCTCTCTGTTTCTGAAAATTGTATATGAAATGCTCTTTTTGTTTAAATTAAACTGAAGTGGGTATCTCACTGTAACCTGAATCCGTTGCTGGAGAGGGAACAGTATATTCTGGCATCTTTTCTATTCTGTAGAGCAGTGGTTCCCAAACTTGTTCCGCCGCTTGTGCAGGGAAAGCCCCTGGCCGGCCAGGCCAATTTGTTTACCTGCCGTGTCCACAGGTTCGGCCGATTGGGTAAGAGGATATTCCATGTCAATTAAATTCTTGGTCTCTACTAAAACCCAGTGCCAGTAGAAACAGTAGTTTTACAGAGTGGACACCAAACTACTACGCCCAAAAGGAAGAGAATGTTTTCAAAATATGTCCATGGAAATCACAATTGACTTGATTCTACCATTTCCATCCAAATTGACCATGTAATGCTGAGCAATTTCTTTAGCTAAGAAAACCAATCCAATGTAAAAAACTGCTATGTACGAACACTTTAAAAAAAGGGAACCTAAAATTAATAAGCAAAACTTTACACTATTCTACCTTACCAAGGTTCTTATTCCTTCCCTGCTGTAGACAATTCCATTGTTCCAGAGGAGTGGAGTTGTCAATTCTGGGTTCTGCACTAACTGCAGCTCTAATGTTGAGAATATCCTTTGGTAGCCTGGCTGTCACTTAAACTACTAATCTAAGGGCTTGAGTCTGCAGTCCTTCCTCAGGCAAAACTTCAACTTAGGGTATGTCTATACTTACCTCCGGGTTCGGCGGTAAGCAATCGATCTTCTGGGATCGATTTATCGCGTCTTGTCTAGACGCGATAAATCGATCCCGGAAGTGCTCGCCGTCGACGCCGGTGCTCGCCGTCGACGCCGGTACTCCTGCTCTGCGAGAGGAGTACGTGGAGTCGATGGGGGAGCCTGCCTGCCGCGTGTGGACCTGCGGTAAGTACTTTGTAGTTCGAACTAAGGTACTTCAACTTCAGCTACGTTATTCACTTAGTTGAAGTTGTGTATCTTAGTTCGAACTGGGGGGTTAGTGTGGACCAGCCCTTAGTTTTGCCTCAAATTCAGATCAATGGCTTCTTCTTATTCAACAGATCTCCTCACAGCGTGTATTCAAACACAACTGCTGACTGCAGTGGCAAAAGTATATATCGTTTCTAATCATTATAACCACAGCAACTCACTCTTATATTGCATTTTAAAATCAGTAGATCTCAAAGCACTTTACAAAGGCAATCAGTGTCATTACCCCCTTTTTGGGGATAAGAAAACTGAGACACAGAGAGGTGATGTGACATGGCCAAAGTTACCCAGAAGGCTAGTAGCAGCACCAGGAATAGAATCCAGGTCTCATGCATCCGTGTCCATCGCTTTATCCACTAGGCAACACTGTTTTTCCAATTCACATTGCAGAGTCAACACAGCAACAAAGAGTGAGCTGGAGTCTCTTCCTTCTTAAGCATTACCAATAGAACTGTTTGGTAGATTTTAATCAGCTACACGTGCAAACCCATTGAAGACAGGGGTGCACCACAGGTGTAACTCAGGCCCTAATTTGGCCCGCAAAGCTTTTATTGCAAGTAATGATGCATGATATGGAAAGAACTCAGCTTGACTCAGGTCTCAGGCTAATGTGCAGGGCTGATATTTAGGAGAAGAAACCCCACATCATTTTTACTAACAAATCAAGCACATTTGATATGGAAGTCATTGAAGGACAATAAAGATGGAGCCCCCTGTGACAGTTCTCAGAGAACCCAGGACTGTGAGTCACTGTGTTACCACCTCTCTCAAGTGTGAGGGAGTCTTGCCTGTGGTAGCTGGGTGTCAGCTCCATAACACCACAAGCCGTTCAGCCACTCAAGCATTCTCTTCCGGTCTTTGCCTTGCAGGTTAACAATAGGTGCAGCCCCATACCTGAGTCCCCTTGAAGCTGGCTACTCACAGAAATCCCAGATCATCCGCCTCCAGAGGAGCAGTGTATCCGCAATGTATCAGTTATACTTTAAACCACCACTCCAGTATAATATACTGGATTTGTGAGCACTTATAATAAAACAAATGTAAATTTATTTAAGAAAGAATAGAAATTCAACTAGAAACAAGAGAGCGTGGTGGAAACAAATGGTTACAATAGAAAACAAAAATCAAAAAGTGCAAACTAGGGCCTACACTTAATTGTTACCATTCCTCTCTAAAAAAGTAGGTTTCTCACCAAAGTTCATTCTGTTGCAGTGCTGGCTGGCTTCATAGGAACCAGGATCCAAACTTTCATGACAAACACCCCAGCTCCACAAGACGTTTCCTCAGTGAAGAGATACAGCGTTCATCTCTCCACTCGGTTATACTGAAACAGTCTTTTGTCCCTATGCATAGACAGAATGATCCCCTGTTTGTTTTAATGTTCCTTTTTTACTTCCAAGTTGTTTTGATTGTTTGCAATTGTCTTTGATGGCTTTCCATTGATAGTCTTGGGATGGAGCAAGACTAGACAACTCAGCCTTGCATACACCACCAGCTAACCAGGGAGGGATAACAACTCCCTTTTGCTTGAATGGGCCATCACCAAGACATATTATCCCCTGGTGACTAACTTTTGCTCCAAAACCATAAAGGATATTTAAGGAATAATGTAATTATATGGAAAGTATTACCCACCCATACATCTTGCCATGATTATGAGTCTTGATAACTTATGAGCCTTCTCTAGATACCTACATGGTGCCCCTTATGGATAAATACCCTGCAAGACATACGTTTGGCGCAGTGAGTTTCACAGGTCTGAGACGAGAGTTGCTTGCAAAGAAAAGGGGACCCTTTGCCAAGGGGCCTTTGTGTTACACCCCCTCAATGTCATCATTACATTTACTTTGCAGAGTAAGGACTATGGGATAAGACCTTCAGTCTAATCATAAAAGCCACCTGGTGCCTGAAATGGTTAACACAGTGTGTCCATGAGAAACAGATGCTTCTTTGAAAGAGAGACATGGAGATTGTGGAGATTTATAATGTTTGACTCAACAGGTGAAATAAAAATTTGCAGCATTCTTCGTGCAGTCTGCTAAAGCTGTAATCTTTCCATTTTAAGCATCTGCCTTCTCTGTTTAATCCCCAGTTCACAGGCTGATAGCAGTTCTAGGCTATTCAATGGCTTTCCAAACAGCATTGTAATTCTGCAAACTAACGGCACACTATTTAATACTCCAATATTATGCAAGAGTTGTCTTACATTTTATTATAACAACAAGAAGCAGACTGCAATACCCCACACCAAAATCATTTCCAAACTTCGGTGCTTAAACTTAGGCACCCAAATCCACATTTAGGCTTCTAAATTTAAGTGGCCTGGTTATCCGAAGTGCTGAGCACCCACAAATGGCAGTGAAATCAATGGGATCTGCTAGTACTCAGTAGCTTTTATTTTAGTGGTTACATATAGACGTGAGAGACTAAATTTGGGCTCTCCAGTTGGAAAATCTTGGGCCAAAAATCCTTTGTCAATTACAAAGATTGAAGACTGGCTACAGCATGTGTGCTATGTTAAACGAGCTGTTAAGAATAGTCGTAAACAGAAACAGGCTGTACCAAAAAACAACATCCCGCAGATTGACCATATTGGATACCGCCTGGTCGAAAACACCAAAGTCCATAGAGTATGTTGTAAATTCTTTTTCAAAAATAAAATGTGGTCAAGAAAGTTCCGAGTTCACTTGTCTAGAATGCATCATTAACAAGTTATATGCATACAAATGTAGTCATTTGTATTTAAATGACTAAAAACCACGACTGAAAGCTAGCACCGCTCAAAAAGAAATAAAAGGTGCCCCATGCCAGCTTTCTTCTTTATGCTGAATGTTTTGCATTAAGGTCTATGAAATGTTCAGATTACATGCATCTTCACCATGGAGCCATAAAGCCTGCACTCATCAATAACCAGTTGCAAAAGCAGCAAAATATATAGTATCAGTTGCCAAGGAAACCTTGTATTACAAAACAATGGGTGAATTCACTATTGCAACATGGGGGGAAAAAACATGTTTTGATTCACTACTTCTGTACTCCCCCAATGGTTATTCACAGCCACTGAGAGTTTGTTCATGGAGCCAACCATACCAAAACAAAGGAAGGAAGCCACTGCAAAGGGTCTGTTTAGACCCAGCAGTACAGTCTAGTGTCTAGGATCCCACCTACTTCCATTGACAGCTTTCCTCATCACAGGGCTGGATTCTGCAGTGTTGAGCACCTCATACTTGGTCTAAATTCCCCTGAAGTCAATGGGAGTTTTTTCCATTTGTTTCAATGGCTTTTGGTCCTTCTGGTGAGCAGTATCTTCAGCACCCCTTGACTTCAATGCTCTGTAAGTATTGACTGAGCATTTCACAGTTGATGCTTATCATCTTGTAGGATCAAGTCCTATTAGAGAATTCCCATTCCCTTTACTGACCACTGCACTAGGCCCGTTGAAAAATTTCCATCAAACCTATTTGATGGAAAATTGGATTTGGGAGGAAAATTGGGGTTTGACTAAACAATTCTTTTTGCAAAAAAAGTGTGTCCTTTCCGCAAACAAAAAACAAAATAAAACAAACAAAAAACCCACAACACATCTAGAGTTTTCATAGAAAAAGTAAAAATCTGAAAAAAGGTTTCGTTTTCAGCCAAATCCCCAAACTTTTGGCTGAAAAATGGGAACTTTCATCTGAAAACTTGGGGATTTTGGCTCCAAAAATTTGTTTTTTAGGGTTATTTTATTTCATTTTTTGTTTTCACCAACATTTTCCATGGAAAAAAATAACCATTTTCTGACCAGCTGTACTCTGCATATTCTCACTAAGGCCTTGTTTACACTCCATGTCTAAATCGGCACCACTGCTATTGATGCAGCAGGTCTGGTGAAGACATGCTAAGTCGATGGGAGAGCGTTCTCCCATTGACGTCTGTAATCCACCTCAGTGAGAGGCAGAAGCTATGTTGCCAGGAACACATTTCCTATCAAAATAGTGTAATGTGGACTCCACTATAAGTCGATCTAAGATACATCAACTTGAAAGCCAGTGAAACCTAGGTTCTTACGTCACTCAGGGTATATCTACGCTGCAATAAAACACCCATAGGCTGATCCTGCAGGGTCCCAGAGCCCGGGCTTCAGCCCAAATCCAAGTGTCTACACTGCAGTTTTATAGCCCCACAGCCCAAGCACAATTTCAGCTGATACAGCCAGCCGCAGGTGCAGTGCTAGCCTTACAGGAGAGCAACATGGGCAATTGCTCAGGGTGCCATGGTCAGGGGGGCACTGTGGTGCAAGAAACGGGGAGGGCCTGGTGTGTGAGGTCACGGAAGGGAGCTCAGGGCAATAGGGAGAGGCAGCAGAAGGGCCCGGGGACAATGGGGGGATGGATGGGGAGGCAGCAGGGACCAGGGGGACCAAAATGTAAGTTCACCCAAGGAGCAGTTTTCCCTAAAGAAGGCCCTGCGCAAGTGTTTTATTGCAGAGTGTAGACATGCCATTAGGCACTTCTGAAACATTTTAACCCTACGTCTATAGCTTTTGAAATTTCTGCATGTGGTGACAAACAGAGAGATTGACAAACGTGCTGAAATGGGAGGGAGTGGTTGAGTCTGTGGAGGTTCATGACAAGATGCAATAGAGGAAATTGCAGAGATGAAAACAGGTCTACCATCATGGTCTGCCTCTCCTTCCCTCTCCCCACTTTTGCAATCGCCGTTAAATGCTGTAATAAATGAAAGTTGTTTGAATAATAATAATTTCAGTTGACAGTGTATTCAATTACCATAGACTGTACCATACATTAACAGTCTGTCAGGGGAGCTCAGTGTCATGCTGCTCTGAGCTAGTGAAACAAAAACACCCACATTTCTCACTGTTACATGTGCCAGCTATTTTAGCACCACATTAATGGATTTGTTTTCCCCCCCAGTTCAGGGCACAAGCTGAACTTCATCATTGTGTTTGTCGACGACAAATACTGGAACAGGGTGCTTCTTAGCCTTGGGCCTTTGTAAACTGTTTCTTTGTATATTCTAAAGAGCCACAGCTCTTAAAAACAGCATTGAGAATGTGCAGTTAGAAAATGCCCTTTTGTACCCGTCATAGATTACAGCCCTTCCATACAATGTATTCAGCCAACTTTCTTCCTGTTTCCCATCTGTTAAATTTAGAACAATTGTCTTCATCTATTTATTGAGATAGAATGTCTAGGAAAGTCAATACATAGTTAGAAAACAGGCACCTAACAAGTCTGCAAAACTCTTGGTAACACTGATGTGTGTTTGCAAGCCAACGGGTTTCTTCTCTTACGTCTCCTGCAATCACATAAACAGCCTTTTCCCTCAGGATCTCTATTTTTGCACTGAATGATGCCTACTGCAAATAATGAAATAATTATATGGAAAATTTCACTAAGCAAGAGAGCCCATCAAGCTAAACAAGACATTTTAAAACTGGGTTTTCCTGAAAAAGGTCATTTGAAAGATTTCAGCTAGATTCGCTCATTGCTTGTTTTTAATCATAGAATCAAAGGATTGGAAGGGACCTCAAGAGGTCATCTAGTCCAGTCCCCTGCACTTATGGCAGGAGTAAGTATTATCTAGACCATTCCTGGCAGGTGTTTGTCTAACCTGCTCTTAAAAATCTCCAATGATGGAGATTCCACAACCTCCCTAGGCAATTTATTTAATGTACTTATTGTCATCCATTCTAAGACACAAAACTGAAAAAAGGTCCAGCACTGAAGAACGGAAAAACATGGAAAAACTGTTTGTTTTAACCCTGCATCCCATAAGAATTTTTGATATTCCCAAAATTTTCCCATCTCAAATTGGGACAAAAATGTCAAAATCTCAATTTTTGCAAACCAAACATTTGGGGGAAAAAATTGGGTCCAGGTCAATCAAAACATTTGTTTCACTAATTTTGAAATGTTTCATTCTGATTTTGACCCTTCCCGCTTTAACCTTTTTAGTATAAAGTAACTAAAATTTTGAAATGAAAAGTTGTTCCGACTTGAAAAATCAAATCTTTCTGGTTCATTGTTAAAAAAGGGTGTTTTCACAATCGCTAAACTTTTTTACCAAAATGTTTAAAAGTTGGATGTTTAGTCAAACCTGACACTGTTTTGTTTTGTTTTCAATTAATCAGTATTTTTCTTTTTAAAAGTTTGATAAAAAAAATTCCCAAACAGCTCTAATTATGGCTGGTTATATAACAGTAGCAGAGGGCCCCAACGTGCTAACAACTATAAAGGTGCGTGCGCACATACACACACAATAAGAAACAGTCTCTACTCTAAAGAGCTTGCAATCTAACTAGACAAAACAGACAAAATGTGGGCCAAAGGAAGCATTTTCCACATTTGACTAATGGTGAATTGAGGCAAGAGGAAATGTAGTGATTTGCCCCAGGTCACATATAAAGTTCATGGTAGAGGCATGCCTTGAATCCAAGTTTCCAGAGCACTCCTCCAAGCCACTCTTCCTCTCCATGAACATATGAATGTTTGGTCCCTTTGTACAAAGCTGATATGAACAGAGGCCATAGTGAGACCACACGCTGTCTGCTTAAAATCACTTGATGAAAAAAAAAAAAGGTGCTATAAACCAAGATTGCCATTGCTGTGGCAATCGACACCAGGAAGACATAAGGGTCTAACCCTGCAACTCTGCTCTCACTCCCCGATAAAAAGCTTTGTCCACAATTTGAACTCAACCTTTTTGAACTGTTAGATCATTTCCCCTCATTTTTCAAGTTGGTGCATCTGTGCTTTTATTGGTAGTTATTCAATATTTATAACATAGCTACGCCCATAAGCCTCAATCAGAATTGGGGCCCCATTCTGCTAGGTGCTATGCATACACAGACCCAGAGTTTCCAGTCCCTACTGAATTTGTCTCTTCTCTGCATTTTCTCTGTTTATAGACACATACAATAGTTGTTTCCAGGGACTGCTTCACCCTCTTATTCTGTTACATTATCTTCTAGCCTTCATGTTCTTTTTCTTCAGCAGTGTGTTGCCACACTGAAACTTAGAGGTGGTCTTTCCAGATTCTGACCCCCCTCTTTACTCTTCTGGCTCTACCCTCACTTGCCCTCCCATGAGGCATGTGATGTGCTACAAGGATATAAATCAGGAGTTTGTTTCTAAAATTGCTCTCACAATGATGAGCTGATCCATCCTCCAGACATAAATTATTTCAGCACATAGCAGCATTCTGGAACATATACGCTGCTCTGTGGTTAGATCACAAAGTGCCAGTTGCCTTTTTGTTTACAGGGTGGAAGGCTGTAGTGCTGAGAGAAAACCCATCCCTTTTCCTTTTCCCATTCCAATGGCTGGCAAAGAGAAAGAAGCCATCACCACCCAGAAAGCTGCATAAAGTGCTCAGTTGACAGTTTAGGAGATTAAAGTCCTCTCTTTATCTACAAAACCAGAATACCATAGACAGTGGCAAGGCATACTCTCCAGCTATTGTGCCTCGTGAGCCTGCAGTGACTATTGTCAGGATTGGAAGCTCAGTCGCTGTAACAATTTACTGAAGAAGCCAACAAGGATGCCAATTAGTGCTATATAGGATGGTGGCTTATGATATGTGAACATCTGACCTGTGGGAATTTGGTGAGACTACCAAAGTCAATTCACTCAGGCAACTGAACAGTCAGATACCAAATTAAAACAAGTTTCAGCCATTACTAACCTGGGATGGATTTGAATTGGCCACCTAGAGGGAAAATGTTCTGTAACCCAACCTCATCATACAGTACTTAAGAGAGGCCATTATCACTTTGCAGCTTGAATTGTACAATAAATATATAAACTGCTCACAAATAGCGTGCTGACAACTGCAAAATGCAACTCAGGCAAAATCCCCACTTCCACTCTGAAGAAAACCAAACGTTGGACTCCTACGTGTTGAGGGCCTATCTTCGGAACAATCATGAGGAATAAACCATTACCTCTTCTCTCTCCAACCTCCTCACTTTCTTTGCTTCCAACCTCTGGTATTTTTCTCTCATCAGTGGTAGCATCTTCATACACCACTCTGCTCCTCTGCTATTTTCTTAGAATGGGCCATGTGCTCAAAGTAGCCCCCTCCCCCTCCATTGGCTCAGTTAATACAATATTGAGGATCACAATTCTTGATAGAAATATTTCTGATACTTTGTTTGAGTCTAGACCTTTATACATTCAGTGTGAGACTACCGGGCAAGTAGAGGCAGGAACTTGTTTTTGTTTAAAGGCAACCAGGAGGGTCTCGTTACCTACAGTCTGAACCTATGGGGAATAGCTTGCTGCAACGCTAGAAGTTAAATACTAGTGAGTGTTGTAAGCTGATGTCTCTGAGTATAAGAGAATTTGAGATTTTTGTTGCTCTTTTTAAAATACAAAATATCATTTATTTCTGCCTTTGAGCCAAGGAACTGCCCTACATATGCTAACATAGCTGGAGAGATCACCTCAGCAGTTTATCAAAGCCCTGGTATGGAAGGTTGCATTTTGGGACTATTAATAACTAAAGTGATACAGAAACTCCTCTTTGTAAAATTTACTCTTTTGTTGCACTTTAGACACAATTCTTAATAAAAAACAGGTTAGAAAATCGATTTTCCAATACATAGTATCTCATAGAATCATAGAATATCAGGGTTAGAAGAGACCGCAGGAGGTCATCTAGTCCAACCCCCTGCTCAAAGCAGGACCAACCCCAACTAAATCATCCCAGCCAGGGCTTTGTCAAGCCAGGCCTTAAAAACCTCTAAGGATGGAGATTCCACCACCTCCCTAGGTAACCCACTCCCATGCTTCACCACCCTCCTAGTGAAATAGTGTTTCCTAATATCCAGCCTAGACCTCCCCCACTGCAACTTGAGACCATTGCTTCTTGTTCTGTCATCTGCCACCACTGAGAACAGCCTAACTCCATCCTCTTTGGACCCTCCCTTCAGGTAGTTGATCACATATCAATGATGTCTTCGTTACTTTTGCTAGGTGTATATTGTAATCAATCAAAAATAAAATAAAATTCACAAATATTTGCTTGAGTTGTTAAATGTACATACGCTAGACATTTTTGTACTCTGTGATTGTGGTCGGTAAATGTTTGAGCGACTGACTTGTACTGGCATAAGTGTTTGCAGAAGACATTTCAAATGAATGCAGCACTGAAACCTTGGTCCAGGGACAAGCTGTGGGTCAGAACCAGGGTCAGAGTCTGTAGACAAGCCAAATCAGGATTGTAGTCAGAATCAGGAAGCAGGCCAAAGGTCAAAGCCGGGTTGGGATCAATCCAAGGGTTTGGGGGTCAAGAGGTAGGGGCAGGGCTGGAATGAATCAGGAACAGTGGCGGAGCATGTTCAGAACAGGACATGGACAAAGCTGAAGCAGGCTGGAACAGGGCTTGGGCAAGGCTGGTCAGGAACTGGGGCAGGATTGAGAGCAGTCTGGAAGCCTGGGAGTCTTTTACACCATGAGGCAGCAAGAGGGTTCCTAGCCAAGTGGTGCTGTTGCACAAACTAACTTGCAGCTCTGGCAGCGAGGGTGAAATACGGGTACCATGGGTCATCTGACCCAGGCCCTGCTCAGGGATAGGCTGATGCAGCATGCCTGAGGGTTGAGTCACTGCAGGCTCTGCTTGAGGGATGAGTCACTGTAGCTGAGTTAGCAGCCCTGGTCAACCTACCACTTACCTTCCTGATAATAATTAATCAACATAGCTCAAGTTTCACATATTTGTCATCAATCCAGAGTTTTAAAAAATGCTAAACATTCCAAATAAATTAGAATTATGGACAAATGCAGGGAAATTACAATCTGCATGGGGAGAAAATGAGGCTAAATTAATCAAATATGTTATTGCTTTCATAGACTTTAAGTCTTCCCCCAAAATAATTCCTAGAGCAGAGCTTTTACAAAAACATCCAATCTTGAGTTTAAAATTGTCAGTGATAGAGAATTCAATCCTTGGTAAATTGTTCCAATGGTTAATTATGCTGACGGTTAAAAATTTACACTTTATTTACAGTCTGAATTTGTCTAGCTTCAACTTCCACCCTTGGATCGTTTTATACCACTCTCTGCTAGATTGAAGAGCCTATCATTAAATATTTATTCCCCATGCAGGTACTTTATACTGTAATCAAGTCACCCCTTAATCTTCTCTTTGGTAAACTAAATAGATTGAGCTCTTTGAGTCTATACTATAAGGCCTGTCTTCTCTGAACCCTCTCCAATTTATCAACATCCTTCTTGAACTGTGGGCATGCGAACTGGAAACAGTATTCTAGCAGTGGTCTCACCAGTGCTAAATACAAAGGTAAATAACCTCTACTCCTACATGAGATTCCCCTGTTTATGCATCCCAGGGTCTCATTAGTTCTTTTGGCCACAGCATGACACTGGGAGCTCATGTTCAGCTTTATTATCCTCCACCATATCCAAATCTTTTTCAGAGTCACTCCATTGTCATTGGTATTTCTACCATTTCCATCTAAAAATGGACAAATACCAGTGTCAGGATTATTTTTGTCCCTAATATATTTAAAATATTCCTTCTTATTGCCCTTAACTCTGTTAGCCATAGATTTCTCCTTGTATCCCTTGATTTTCTTTATCAATTTTCTACAATTTCTAACTCCCAATTTATATTCATTATTATCAACTTCCCCTTTTGTCCATTTGTTTTATGTATTTATTGATTTTTTACAGTTGCCTTCACTTCCCCTCTGAAAGAACTTGTTTTTTTAACCAGCACAGCTTTCTTCCTCAATTTTGGCATTGTGGCTTTTTGGGCTTTTTGCGTTGGTCTTAAATGATTCCCAATTATCATTCACATGTTTCTGATTAAATTCTTCCTCCCAGCTCATTTGGCTCATAATTGTTTTCGGCTTTATGAAACTGGCCATATTAAAGCACCAAGTATATTTGTTACTGGTTATTCTGCTTGCACATTATAAATGTGATCAAGTCATCATCACGTGTACCTAAGGTAATTTTACATGTAGCTCTTTGAAGAGATTATTAACAATTATAAAGTAAAACATTCAAAGACAGGTTAGAGGTGTTCAGATGGCTCAGGGAATTGGTAACATAGGACACCACCTTTTTGGTTTCACTTTCCGCTTTGCCGTTACTGGTAAACACCCTCATGCTTTGAAAGTAGCTTTTTATGCTTTAAATCTAAGTTCTTCTGCCCCTGGCAGTTTGCCTGAAAAGATAATAAAGGATCCTGGTTCACTGCTTCATTGGTCTAATATCGTACTAATGTACCTCAGTGAATTGCACCTGGTGTACAGGAGATTAGTCACCAGGACCCAGGAATAGGGGCTAGGAATATGCTTTCTCTTAATAGTACACAAGGACACAGTGTTGCCAGCTCCTGTCATTTTATAACAACATTTAAAGATTTTCTTAAAGCTCCAGCTCCTGGAGTCCTGTGACTACAAGAGAATTTCAGCTTTCATTCAAAAACACCTACTAAGTTTCTAGCCCTTGGGATTGTAGTGAAAAGCTATAAAATGTGACCTGAGGGCACCCTAAAGGCTCAAAATGCAGAAGGCAAATAAAAATAACCCAACACTTATTAATTTTTAAAACTTTCCTGATTTTTAAGCCAATCTCATGATTTGTGGGGGCTTGACTCATGGTTTTTGAATGCTTGGGGTTGGCAATTCTCAGAACATTGCAAATGTGCTGGCTTATTAGTCAGTCTGATACACTTCTTTGTTGACCAATAATTATTTCATATGTCATAAATGGTTATATGAAATTTCTAGTGTAAAAATGGCAGAAATCTAAAGCCCCGATTCAAGCAGGAGGCCCTACAGGGATTTCTGGATCTATCTTGCCAGGCAAACATGGGAGGACCTACATTTTCCATGCAATTCAGGCATATTTCCCATTAGAGTTAATGGGTATTTATGTGCATGCACAGAATGAAGAGTAGACCTCACAGTACTCATCCGTAACATTTAAAAAGCAAAATAAGAATTGAACTAAGCATTGTGCATCATGTAGCATTGTTACAAGCTGCAGTGCTTTATGATACTTTTGTTTCCTGACCAGTTACCAGGGAATCATAGAAATGTAGGTTTGGAAGGGACCTCGAGTGGTCATAAAACCCACCCCCCTGCCCTGAGGCAGAAACAAGTAAACCTAGACCAGTGGTTTTCAACCTTTTTTCATTTGCGGACCCCTAAAAATTTTGAATAGAGGTACTGGCCCCCTTGGAAAACTTAGACATAGTCTGCGGATCCCCGTGGGTCCGTGGACTGCAGGTTTAAAACTACTGACCTAGACCATCCCTGACAGGTATTATGTTTTTCACAAGATTTGTATAATATTCCCTGGCCAAGTACCACCCCTGCTTTAATTGGAAAAGACATCTGAAAAACTGATATGGAAAAACTGCATTTGACCTTGTTCCCTTGCTTCATGTCAACAATTTCAACCACATCTGCTCTTGCATTGCAAAAATATTGGCATATTCCACTGAGCTCTGCACTGACAGCTGCAGGCACTCTCTCTCTCTGTACAGAATAACTCCACTCCCAAACACTCAGGAAGCAGTGAGTACAAACCTTTCATTGCAAGCTCATTTAACATTAAAGAACTGTAAAGAGAATTCAGAATAAGTTTCCACTGAAGTTCACTTTAGTGCTAGATCCTCAAAGGGAAGAACCTAATATCTCTATTGTCAGACATTCTACTGACACAGGGAGAGTACAGTGACTGTCAGCAGATCAGGAAAAGATGAGGGGAAAATCCAGGCAACCTTGACTCTGCTTTTCCATTCCCTCTCTCAGGAGAATCTCCACCAATCCCTTTTTGTATTTAGAACAGGTTCTGTCTCTCTCTCTCTGACTGCTTTTGTTCCAAAAAGCTTGCATTTTATTGTTTGGATAATAGGCAGGTTAAAGTATCCGGACATCAAAAAAAAAAAAAAAGAAACTAACATCTGCAAAACACTCAGAGCTTGGTATGTGAGCAAGTCAGTGGAGCTGCTAACATACTTGTACGTGCCACTGGTTCTAACAAGCATTAATGTACTGCAAAGCATAGGGGTGCAATCTGGCCAGGAGTTCAGAGATCTGGGTTCTGTTCTGGGCTGTCTCACAGATTTCCTGTGGACCTAAGGTAAATTACTTCCTCTCTTTGCCTCAGAGTCTTCTTTTGTAAAAGAGGTATATAAATAATTGCCTACTTAATAGGGGAATTGTGAGGCTAAGGTAATGAATGTATATAGAGTATATTGACATCTATGAGTGAAAGCCTCAAAAGAGAAGATTATTATTATGTGAATACTGCCAAAAAACCCTGAAAATATTCACTTGACTTTCTAGATGGATTCCCTGTGAATGGGTTCACATCCCATGAATGTTCTAGTGAGCAAGCACACTGGTGGGAATGTTCACCAAAGAACTCACTTTAAACAAATATTTCATATTCATGGAAAGGGAATAATGAATTGGTAGTTCACATTGAAGACCTGATTGCAAGATGCATGTTCATCCAAAGGAGGCACAGAAACATACCATATGACCTAAATACCTTGAAATTCAGCTATTAATGCTCACAATTAGCTGCTTGTGAACAAGCTAGTGATGAAGTGGAGAATTATATTTAGAAAGCATTTTCAGCTAACAAATGTATTATAAAATCCGTTGTCCGTTTAAGGATGAGTTAACAGAAAAAGATGTATTAATCTTTTAAAATTAATTATGCTGAATGATTTGTTCAACTCTGATATCGATTTACAACTAAAGTACTTAACTCAAAACCTAATTTTTTATTCACCATATTCTTGTTGCCCTCATAAAATTTTCTTTTTACAATGAAGTGTGTTTATCACTACGGCACAGAACAGACAAGCTGCTGTAATCCTCTTGTTTTAAAACAAAATATTATAAAAGCTTATATTTATGTTGCAAGACTTCATGGCTAACCTTGGTTAATAACTTTGATATATGATAATCCTTAATCTATTCCTACTGCCATGGAGAAGTATTCAAAATTAAATAAGGTGGATATTCAAACCCCCTGCTGCTACTCGGGGGACTCCTCCCATGTACTGGGACCAATGCCAGCAGCTTCTGCATGCAACAGGAAGCAAAGACAGGGGCTGCACATTTACAAATGTAATCTTAAAAAGAATAGATGTAATAATAAGTAGGGGGGTTAGTAGACCTTAAGTTTAAACATGGTAAGATCTACACTGGGTATGAGAGCCCCCTTTTTAACTTGGCCACCTGTACTCTGAGTCATTGCAAGCAAATCCGGAAACCCTGTGCCTTGCTGTTTGAATCATAATTTAGAATAGTTAATTCTATTAGCTCCTGATGGAGCTTTTGTTTACAACCCTGCTTTCTCTTTGACCACCCAGATATCCCATCCATATGCAATCAGCCTTTTTTTCCATCTTAGTTAGCCACGTCCCATAATACATATAAGCAAAATCCTATTTCACACGCCACATTTTGATTCTTTTCAGAATCATGCACACAGAATAAGAGGCTATTATAGTGATGGTAAGAAGCACTACTATGTGCACTGAAATCCTCCCTTTGTTTTACCTTCTATATTCTACCTGTTGGTGACTTTGCATTTTATGAAGCAAAACCAACTCAGAAAAAATGTTTGCATCATTAAACATATCATAAAGGCTTGTACAAGGTCAAGTCTATGGTTAGACTGTGTCACTTTCCAACATGTCTGCACAGGGGAGGAAGCACCCCCCCCCCCACGCTCACGCTCCACCCTGTGTGTGATAACGTAGGACCTACCAGAGTCTTGGGCCCACATGCAGAGGGGAGACCTGAAATTCCCCCACTGCAAGCAAGTGGACCTGGAGTAGGCAGGAAGGTACAGGAAGCAGATGGAGCCATGATTGCCCCCATCCCACGCGCTGGTCAGTGGAGCTGATTGAGGAGAAGGGCAGATAATCATATACAACAAAAAGAAGTGAAGTAGCTTACTTCTTCCTCCTCCCCAGCATGAGAGGGGAATACGAGGAGGAATTGTGCCTCTTTGAGTCACAATTTCTTCTTGGGTGCTGCTCCTCATGTGAGATATCTATAAACTAGGCCATCATCAGGGCTGAGTTGAAAAGCTTAATCTAGCCCAAATTTGGGGTCAAAGAACAGAAATTCAAGTGAGTGGGAGCCAGGGGCGGCTCCAGGCACCAGCACAGCAAGCGCGTGCCTGGGGCGGCAAGCCGTGGGGGGCGGCCTGCCGGTCGCTGTGGGGGCGGCAGTCAGGCTGCCTTTGGCGGCATGTCTGCAGGAGGTCCGCCAGTCCTGTGGCTTCTGCGGCAATTCAGCGGCAGGAACGCCGAAGGCGCGGGACCGGCGGACCTCCCACAGAAACGCCACCAAATCCGCATTACCAGTGGACCTCCCGCAGGCGCGCCGCCACCGAAAGCCACCTGACTGCCATGCTTGGGGCAGCAAAATACATAGAGCTGCCCCTGGTGGGAGCAGAAGGTCAGAGGCCGTGCCATGATCCTTCAGAAAATGTGTGATTTTTTTTTAAATGAAAATTGATGGAGTAGCTGATCTTTGGTATTAACATCATAACCTGATCCTCTCAGTGCTCCCTTTGTCTCCTCGCACTTCCAATGCCAGGCCTTTTGAAATGGTGCACTCTATGCATGAACCATCTCCCTGGTCCTCCACTTCTAGTGACAGATTCTTCATCCTTTTCATCTCTCCTGAACATGCTCTGCTTTTCGTTAACCTTCCAGTCCTGATCTTCCCTCTAGTGCTGACTACTCCTACTTTGGTATTTGAACCCTATTGATTTCTCTTATAAGTGACTCCATGAATAGTACAATCCCTCTGTTGCATTTTTTCCTTGTTTTGCTGTTCATCACTCTCCTTGACCTTGGTAGCTGCTGTCTTATTTGTTTCGTCCTTGAGTAAACAGTCAGGAACCCTCAATGCCCTGGCTATGCAGCAGCGTTAGTCATTTTCAATGGACTGATATTAATGACATCATTACAGTATCATGTTTTGCTGTCTAGTCTACTCCTTAAGATGTATAACTGTGGGGGGATATTGGATACCACAGCAGCAGATGTGACTGGAAACAAAAGGGTATTTAGACTCAGGGATTGAAGATACAAGTTATTGCCAATTGACCACATGGAACTATATACATTTATACATGGTATACATTTATACATTTATGGTATTCGACACATATCTAAAGTGGCTGTTAACAATGCAAAATACTAAATAATTGTCTAACATTTATTTTTAATAACAAACAGAACTGGTTAATAGCAGGGGAAAAGGGGGAAAAAAGAGGGGCTTACTTGGGCACATAGATGTTTGTATCCAAACTCTGGTCCACACCAAATAAATAGTCTCTGTGCATAGCTTAATTGGTTAATGCAGGAAGTTAACAAGTAAAGTACCACTGATAATGTTGAAATAAAGCCTCTCTGTTCCTGTTCTCTCAGTATCCACAGAGGAAGGATGTTCTTGTGTGTTAGATACTGACCTAAGACTTGGAAACTTAGGTTCAGTTCCTGGCTCTTTCACAGACTTCAGCAAGTCACTGTCTATGTACCTCAGTTTCCCCATGTGTAGAGTGGGGACAATAACTTTTTCACCTGTCAATGCGTTTGGGGCCAAACTGTGGCACAGGGGCATTGTGCCCTTATGCCTCTGTACTTGCTGTCTGCCTCAGAGGTAAGCAGCACAGAAGAGGAAGCAGGCTCCACAAAGCCATTATATGCTTCTCTCATGTGGGTGGGGATAGAGGACAGGGAATGAGAGGCACCTTGACAGTGCGTCCCCTATCATAAATGCATCAGCCTGAAAAGCTGCACTGGGAAACACAGTGCTGCCAGCTCTTGTGATTGTATTGTGAGTCATGTACTTTTCTGCATGTTTTTAAAAGCCCCAGATCCTGGAAATGTGATTAAGTGAGAATCTCAGCTTTTTTTGTGGGTGAAAACTTGAAAACATGACTCAAATGCACCATGGCTTATTTTAAGCCAATCGCATGATATCTTGGGCCCGACTCGGGATTTTTGAGCATTTGGGTCTGGCAATACTGAGAATATAAACTGTGCTGGGCATACATTTGTCATGGCTTACTCCCTTCCTGGACCAGTGGGGGAACCAGGAAGGAGAAAGTGACTGAGTTCAAGTCTTCCTCCCAGGCTGTGGCTTGGGCAGCACCACAGGGAATTGCCACTAACTCTGGGATCCTGGCAAAGCCACGGTTGAGCCCTTACTTTGTAAGCTATTTGGAGCAGGGACAATAAGATGAAGCTGGCACTCTCTGGAGGGGGCTGTCGCTGTTCGGGGCAATGGCACCTGTATTTCCCCTCAGTCGTCCAGCAGAGACAACCCGTACCTGCAAATAGCTGGGGGGAGGAGGGCAGAGTGAGGGCAGAGGCTTCAGCAGATGTTACTGAGCATGCTCAGTCTGTGTGACCATGCTCAGTACAAGCCAATCAACAACTTGGGGGTGGGGGCATGTGACCCCCACATGTCCTCCTCACGTGTCACCTCTGCTGCTCTCTCAGGCTTCCAGCTCCCCAGCCATTGCCTTTCTTGGGGGGAGATCCAAATCTCTCTCCCTTCTGATAGTAGGATAGTAGGCAGTCCCCTGCCATCATTGTGTCATTCCCAGAACTGAGAGATTACCTTAGGATACATGTTTGCTTTCTCTTCAGAGACTGATAGTGTAATAGCTACAGATATGAGTTACTGCGCAGCTCTTTCTGTGCTAGCCTACTTTACTCTTAAGGTAAAAACAGTATAGAAAAAACATATTAAAAACAAAAAAACCTGCGTGCATGCTAATAAGCTTACCAGAGTTCATCCCAATGCTCACATGGGTTCTGGAAAGTGCAGTCTTTTAACCAATACACTTCCTAAGGGACATCAGAGTTTCAGCTCTCATAACATGTTCATTTCCCTTTTTATAAGGTTCAAGGGTCTTTGAACTGGAGTTTCCAAAAGCAGATAGTATACAAGGGGTCTCGCTCCCCAGGGCATATCTTCAAAAGGCTGGCTTTGGAGGAGGAGAATTTGCATTCCCCTCACCTTAAAGTATTCCCTAAAGAAGTCCACTTCACACACACTATTCTAAAAAGACGTTTGAACTTCCTCATACCTTCCAGAGATTGCATTAAACTTGTCTTTCTGCTAAAGAACTTCCGTACAATCCCACAATAAACATTTGCATTTGTAATACAATGAACTCCAAAGGACTTAATCCTAATTCCATAAAGTTTATCTTAATTCCATAAGGTTTGTTCAGGATATTGTCAGCCCATCACAGGAGCTTCTTCCCAGATGGGTCCGCTGATGAACAGCTTGCTGCAGATCTTTTAACTACAACTGTTTAACATTAGTTAGTGGCTTTTAAATTTTGCTCATGCCCATGCTGAACAAGTGCACAGAACATCTGCACAATGTCTGTTAAAAGTGTTCCAAGACCACATTTACTAACAATCCTATATTGTTCTCGGTAAATATATATCAGTCCAGATTTTTTCCATGGTTCATCAATCCTGTTCCAGTAGTGAGGAAATTGTGACCTTTCATTGATTCAGGCTGGAATATATAGTCAGAGTATTGAATGGTTATATTTGCTTTGGAAAAGTAATCCTATTGTTCATTTATGTTACAGCTTAAACTAACAGTCAAAGTGGATGTCATCTGGATAAAATGATAGGAAGCTACATTGTCTGATGTAAATAAATGGCTCTGTGCTCAGTGTCTGAACTGGATTGGGGTTGGAAAGATGGAATATAGCCCTTGTGAAAGGGGTTAGGGTATTCTTCCTGCGAATATATTTTTAGAAAATGTAAGTGTGATTGGGTGCAATCAGGTGCATCCCAAAGGCAAATAATTTGTTCTTCAAAAGGACCTTTATGCACGGAGATACACTTTATTTCTGACAGCAGAGGTTATCTGTATCCAGAAAGGGGATAGACCTGCACAAGAGATTGAAAAATCTTTGCCACAATCACCATCAGCAGCTTCACTTTGAACACTGCTCTGAATTTAATGGATTTAGCCAACAATAGAAATATCATCAGAAAAGCTGTTCCCACCGGAGCAAAATGCTGCGACGTGCTAAGGTCATTGAAACCTATGGGCCCAATCCTACAAAGTGCTCAGCATCTCATATCATATTGAATTGATTAGGAATCTAGCCAAAAGCTGCAGTTCTAGGAATGGATAATGCCCATTTTATAGGTTAGAGGAGTCCAGGAAAGTCTGCTCAACCTAGAATTATCTAATAGAAGTGGCTGAATCGCTCAATATAATTACCTTGAAAATCCATCTCATTTGTGATCTTAATGACATTTCAGTGTCATAATGAGGGACAATTGAAAAATCAACAGAGGTTAATGTAAAGGACTGGGCCTTGGGCAAACTAGATTCAGTTCCTGGCTCTTCCATAGACTTCCTGTGTGGCCTTGGGCAAGCCATTTAATCTCTCTGAGCCTCCATTCCTGATCTGCAAAATGAGGATACTACTTCCTTTCTCTGTTTTGATGGTAAGTTCCTTAGAGCAGAGGCATAACTGGACTATGTGTTTGTACTGCACAATGGAGCCTTGATCTCAGCTGAGGCCTATGAACATTAAGATAATCAAAATACTAAATATTAATAAGTGGTATAGAGATGGTTACCAGTCTATATAGATTTGCAGTTACCAGTGGCTGTGCATCTTGCCCTCATGTGATTTTCCAAAACTGGGCTCAGGGTAGGGAACAATTTTGGCTGAAATTTAATAGAAACAGGTCGTGCTACCACCTGCAAGGTCAGTATTAGCTGCTGGGTTTTCTGAAGCTCTTGGTCTTTTCACGGTTCTTTCAATAAGAGGAGGAGGGCTTTTGATAGTGTTCAGCAGTATCACCTTGAAGCTGGTCTTCTCAGGTCAGCTGCGCTGCCCTTGAACATTGTGTGTTTCTGAATGGGTGGACCAAGATGGATCTAGTCTTAATAATATCTATCACTGAACAGCCAAAAAATAGCCCAATAGTATAGGCCAAATATATTCAAAGTGACCTCAATCCAGCCTTCACTGATGCACATGCAAATCACTCGCATAGCTAATTTTCATGGACTCTCTTGTGTACACAAATGATCACATTTACACATCCAAAACTCACATGCACACTGTTTACACATACAAATGGGATCTTTTAAATTTACTCTTTCATGGAAGCTCAAGTGATAGTGCAGAATAAAAAGTGCATGTGCACAAATGGAGGCCAGAAGTTTGGCTCTGGATTTATTTTGGGAGTTACTCTTAGCGGTCCTGGAATAACTGTGCCTGGAGTAACTCCATGATAGTGTGGATTCATTGGAGCTGCACTGCCACAGAGCCATGGAGATCCTAGCCAGGGTCCAGAGCAGTGGCACAGGACAAGGTGCAGAAGGCCCTGACCTCCCACAGCTTGTAGAGGATCTGCTAGATTTGGGGCAAGCTATGAGGCCTATGTAGCAGTGGCAAGCCCAGGACCCCACAGAGGCTATGTCAGAGGGATCTTCATGGAGCTTTCCTCCCCCTCACATGGATTTCCATGGGAGCAAATGATCTAGGACAGTGCAGTAAGGGCTGCTGTCTCAATTGTACAGACGGGGAAACAATAGCGAGATTAAACAACTTGCCCAAAGCTACACAGAGACAGAGCAGTCAGGAATCTGACTCCCAGGTCCATGCCCCAGCCACTCTACTGATTTGCTCTGCTCTCCTTTTAATTCCAAGGTCCAGTCACAGTTATATTTTTCATGTTAGTCTGGAGTGGGTTTCTAATACAAAGATCCGGTTGCTTTCTAGCTAGCAGAATTGATGATAAGCATGACAGGATCCTATCGTAGCAAGGCTTTGGCATTGTACTAACTAGAAATGAAATTGTGATCCACACTATCCAAACATAGTTCATTTGCCAGCAATGGATGTGCCAGCTCCTTAACAGGGAAATAAATGATCAGTGGAAATCACTAGTGAGCATACACTACTCATCATAATAAACTAGCACTATAGGCCAGCCTCTGGCCTCAGTTAAACCAGTGGGAAACCAGGATAATTCCACTGAAGCTAATTTGGATTTAATATTCAAATTAATTTAACTCAAGGTTGGCACAGGGGAGGCACAAAGGTGGCTCTCAGCCTTTTGTAACTCCTACCCCAATCCTGGGCCCTGTCCCTGGCATAGGTTAGAGCAGCTTCATGGTTTCTCTAACTTTCATGGTGGTAGCAGTGGTATGGACTGTTCCATTGGCTCAGGGTATCTGGAATGTAGCACACTTCACCCATGGGTCTCATTCCCTCCACAGCCTGGTCTATCTCAGATCCCCCCTGTGTGGAGGAATGGGGAGCAGGTAGCATAAAACCGGTTATGCCAATTTTACGTCACTCATGGATTCCCTTTTAGAGCAGCTTTAAGTTGCCTCTGTGTTGCTGGAGTGATATACCCTGGGATAAGGATCTGGCCCCTGGATTTATTCTGGTGTAACTGAGGCCAGAATCTGCCCTCTACTAAAGGTTTTCTTAAAATTAAGATGTCCGGAGGATCTTGAAAAGCAGATCCATGATCATATACAAACACATGCACGAACACACTCACACACACACACCTACACAAGGTGTCTTGTAAACAGACCGTTATGGATAGATTCAATATATGCCTGAGGTTCATTCATGAACTTTTACAATTTAATGTTATAAAATATCATTCAGATAGCCCCTGCTCCAGCAAAGTGCTGCATGACCTCAGCTCTCCTCAAAGCCTTCGGGAATGGAGGACACAACCAGGGCCAGCTCTGGCTTTTTGGCCGCCCCAAGCAAAAAAAAAAAAAAAAAAAACAGGGCGGCCAGAACGGAAAAGCAAAAAAACAAAAAAAACCACCTGCGGCGCGGCCGGAGCGCGGGTGCAGGGGGACTGGCTGGGTGGAGGGGGGAGAGAGGAGGAGGGAGCGGGCGGGAGAGAGAGAGAAGGGGGCAGCCAGGGCTACAGCAGGGGCGCTGCCACGCGGCCCCTCCCGCTGCGCCGCCTCCTGCCGCCTGCCACGAGGGCTCCGCTCCGGTCGGCAGGGAGGGAAGAAAGAGGACTGCTCTGCAGGGCGCTCTGGTTCTCCGCGCCACCGCCCCCTACAGGGCGGCCGGAGCGGAACAACAACCAAAAAAAAAGCGGCCGTGCCGCCCTAGGCTTGGGCGGAACGCCGCCTCGAACAATTTGCCGCCCCAAGCACCAGCTTGCTCAGCTGGTGCCTGGAGCCGGCCCTGGACACAACACCTTGCTGGATTAGGCCCTAGTCACAAAAAACAATGTATACATTTTCTCATGCATTTTAGAACCTTACTTGTTTCACAGTTTTTTATGAATTTAGCAGGTTGTCTCATCCCTGCTATCATAAGCCATGTCATTCCCTTGCCAGCTGTAATGAGACTGAATTCATTGCTTGCTGTGGGCTACACAGTAAAAAAGAACACCAAGATCAAAAGAATCAGGTACGCAGGTGGTGGCTTTGTCCTTGCAATAGAAAGGATGTAATGAGCCATGCTGCTTTATTAAGGAGCTCTTATATATGAAAGGAGTTTCACTCTTATACGCAGTAATATGCAGAAACCATTTCGCTCCGTAAGAGCTCCTTAATAGTGAAGCATGGCTCACTGCACAATCTAGGGTGAAGCACAGAACTTTTTTAATAGTGTAAAGCAACAATACACAGCATCTTAGGGAAGAAAGTGAAGAATGTGTGTTTGCAAGAGGATGGATAAATGAAAGACGTGACTTGAGAAATGTATACAGGCACAATATGGAGGTACATTGATTTTCACTTCTCAGCCTCCTAAATCTGGAGACTTTGTGTGTAAGGAGGAATCATGGTCATTCTGATGTTATTTTATTTTCCTTTACCATTGGAGGAAAGCAATGGTACCCCTATGACCTCTACAGATTTGAGGTAGAGTTGCCATTCTAGAATTGCTTGATGTGTCTTCTGATCCTTTGTTACTCTTTCTCCTTTGGGACTGGATTTCAAAGATAACATTTGCAAGGACTTGTCTTTAAGTACATTTCATGCAAGATTTCCATATTTGACCAACACTAGGCATGGTTAAAAATTATCATATCCTCTAGCTTCAGATGCAAAAACAGCAAACACAGCCAAGAGAGAGCAGAAGTTAGTCTCATGAGACTAAGAGGTCATACAGTGAAGTTGTCCCAATGTTAGCATATAAATGAAGGCAGCAGAGCTTAATATCTCACCCATCTACGCTTGATTGCAATGATACAAGTGTCACCCACTTGTATGGGAGCTGCTGGAAGCGGTGTGGGCCGAGGGACGTACTGGCCGCCGCTTCCAGCAGCTCCTATTGGCCTGGCACAGCGAACCACGGCCACTGGGATCCGCGATTGGCCGAACCTGCGGACGCGGCCGGTAAACAAATCGGCCCGGCCCACCAGAGGCTTTCCCTGCACAAGCAGTGGAACAAGTTTGGAAACCACTGATCTAGGATGTTTTACAGTATCATCTTATTTCCTCTTTCATAGGCATTACAAAGACAAACTGTGACAGGAAAAAATGGTACATTATTCCTAACACAATATAGGGTTTGGGGGTATGTTTGCCTTTGGGGAGCTGGTTTTGGAAAGGGTAATAGTTACTATACATTTTTCCAGACGAATACACCACAGCAAGAGCATAGCGACTTTTTTGATGGAACA
The DNA here is from genome assembly GCF_013100865.1 of Trachemys scripta elegans. Lineage (NCBI taxonomy): Eukaryota > Metazoa > Chordata > Testudines > Emydidae > Trachemys > Trachemys scripta. The sequence goes on along the minus strand of NC_048300.1, from coordinate 46,617,455 downwards.
AATGAGAATCGTAAGATATTTAAGAGGATTCAGGACTAGGCTCTAAATCTGCTAACTGCAGTAATTCCTTAAACACGGAAGAGCAGAAATTCTGATTTGTAGCAGGAAGGGTAGTGACCAGCTGGCCTAGTGGTCAGCTTGTGGCTTTTCAGGTTCTGCCTGTCTAGTCATCCCTGAGGGAGTCCAAGCTGTGGCCTCAATCACTAATTGCTCCCCCCAAGCTCATCACTACAAAGGAGTCGTGGGGCAGGTTGGGGGACCAGGCCCACCCACTCCACCAGGTCCCAACCCAGAGTCCTAGGGGTCTCTCAAAGTGCCCAGTCCAGTTACTGAACAACATCAAATTATGTTACCCCCTAGATCACTTCCTATCAGACTGGAGTGCCTCAATTTGGGGCATGATCGCAGTCTTAGCAGACTCTCTTCAGTCTTTCAGTCTCCAATTCAGTTAGTCACTCTCTCTCTCAGGGTTTTCAACTCTTAAAGGGAGAGGGAACCCAAATTCCTGATGCTAGAGCAGCCTTCACAAAGCTGTTGCCACTCCCTGCACAGCTCTCCATATCCACCTTCCTTCCTAGCACCACATGCAGCTCATTCCCCCTTCTCCAGGGCTACCAGTGTCTTCTTAAACTGTTCCTCCACGGGGGACGTGCTTTGCTCTTCTTTCGGGGTAGGGCCTCCCTAGCCCAGTACTGCTCTACTCCCTGCCCTGGTTCAGTGTGGGGCCTGTAGATCCCATCACAGAGTGTGAGACTAATAAAATGGTTTAATCTAATTCAACGAGGTGTATCAAATATATGTTTTCAGTAAAAGGATTATGGAACCATGTCCTGGAGAAAATACCCAGCTGTTTCAAGAACATGTATGATGAGAGTATGACTAATTGTTATGGCAGGGCCCCTTAAAAACTTGCCAATTGCTGTTGATAACTAAGTACATATTTACTACTCAGCAACCTCACACTGTTCATTATTCATCGTGCAGTAGTCCCTGCAGTCAGTACTAGGCAATACTGCAGTAACCAGAGCGATTGAGCTTAGGCAAAATTGGCCATGTTTTTAAAAGTCACCACTATTCAATTTTTTTTAATGTATTGGAGAGAATTAATTTAAATACTTTTTTTTTATATAGTCTCTTTGTTAAAGCGGTTTGCTTTGGAGGACTAAGTGCAGTCATCTGGGCATCCGCAGAGCAGCAGTTCTAATCCAGATTCCTCCGTTGACTCCCTGTGTGGGGGTGATTAATGTTTCCATTTCCCCCTCTGCAAAATAGGAACAACCATATGGGGTGTTGCAAAGAATAATTAGTTAAGCTCCGATTCAGCAAGGTACTTAAGCTTGTAACTTACTTTAAGTTCTGATATCAGTGGGGCTATTCACATGTGTGGTTGTCTTGCTGATTTGGGGCCTTAACATCTGACCAGCGCTTTGAACGTACCAAGCACTATATAAATGGTGGGTAGTATTACTACAACCAGTAGCACTGTCAGCCATAACTGACAACGGCAAACATGAGCAGCAGGCACCGTTGGGAACTAGCAATATTTGACACACAAGTCCTATTAAGCAAAGTTGCCATCCTGAATCCACCTCAGCGTTCTTGCACTGTTATTTATGAGTTCCTACAGTGTGTTACAACTTTTTGATAATGTAAAAATGAAATTTAAAAAACTAGAAAAATTTAAACCATCTTAATTAAACTTGAGATATATGGTTCTGATAAGCCTGGCATGTAGCCATTACATTTCAAGATTCTCAAATGGCATAATCTAATTAATTTTTTGTAAAGAACAAAGAAGTCATAAACATACAGTAATTTGAAACATTTAGTACTCTGCCAGCTGGCACCATCTCTTTTCCACTTCTCGGTACTGTAATTTCACTTCCATTTGTGCAGCGCCTGAAATCTCCCCACTCCACTACTAAGCTGTATTATGTTACACTGTATTCAGCTGAGGTATTTTTTAATGAACTAATTACATGTTAGTTAATAATAGAACATTGCTTTAAGTAGTCAACTGCCAAATATAATTCTGTAGGATCTACTGTCGTCTGGGATCTTACAGGAATGGTTGGGAACTGGTTTCAACTGAGAAAGCATTATGATTAGCCTTTAATATGCTATAAATAAATAAAAAAGGACTCAGCAAAACAGCCTGACATTTTATCTTTTCACTGCTGGTTCATGCACTGGGAATTGATGTCTTCCCACCCTTCTTAAGCCCATTATTGTCTCAAACCATTCAAAGAATAATGGAGAGTATTTACTGAGATGTGCCACTCGAAATGCACAATGGGTCCTTCATCTCTCTGATGGCCAAGATATTCCTGCCTCAGTGTTGCAGATCCAGTCTGTGTCTCATTTCCTGAGCAGTACTCTTGTGCCCAGTATACCCAGCTGCCCCAAGGACCAGGCCCTGTACACGGTTCTCCTGAACCAGGCTACATGATGTCATGCAAATGTTTCAAAATGCTTTGCTCCACACTGCCCATCCAGGAATCATCTGGTTGATGTGGTAGCCAACAACACAGATAGCTCAGCATATTTCTAGTTATTGAGGGGCAATGCAGAAGAATCTTACAGCTTTAGAACTAAGCTTTGCCATTCAAAAATAGTATAATTTCCAAGGACACATTCCCTTAACAGTTAATGTATATCTTATTTTAACCACTTAGCTTAGCTTTGAGTTAATAGGGAACAAGTGAGATAAATATAAATTTTCTTATGATATATTGATATTTTACTATGAGATTATATACCAAGGGTCAACTCCTCAGCTGATGCAAATCAGCATAACTCCATGGAAGACAAAGGTTCTACACTGGTTGATACCAGTGGAGGATCTGGCCCTTTGTCTTTATAGCAGGGTGTGTGTATATACACACTTATACACTTGCCCCCGAATTCTCCCTTCCATATACATGCGTAACTAGCCATAACACTAATGAAAGGCACACATTAAGAGGTTTTGCTTTTGCATTAGTGTATAAAGATTGCCATCAAAGATTTTCTATGCTTGAAGACCAGGATACAGTTACAAAGCAATTCTCTGTCTGGTACTGCCAGCAGCACTGTAAATCACACATATACGCCCCATGTCTAACATACTCAGATCCAGAGGAGGCAAACAGCCATGCCAAGCAGTAAGAAGGAAGGGGAAAAGCCTGGCCAGACGACAGACAACAGAAATGGAAAACAGAAAGCCAGAAGGAACCCCTTACAAACCAGGCGCTGTTCTCCAAAGAAATCCAGAGCCTTAACCCTTAGTATACCAGAAGCTGGATAATAAAAAACCCTAGCAATTCGTAATGAAAATATGAAAATGCCTCTTTTGAGCAAGGAGCATATTTTAATGCTGACAACGCCTTTTCAAAATGTTGCACACAAGAGAGAAATATATAGGGCATGATTCTGATCTCACATTGGTGTTAATCAGGAAGGACTTCAAAAGCAATTGAGTAATGGCAGTGTAAAAGTGATGCATAGTAAATGAAATCAGGGCTAGGCCACAGCTTTTCTAGTCATTAATCCTGTAGAATTTATCTGAACTAAGTTTATCTAACTCCTTTGTAGTTGAAATTCTACTGACTATAGAACTGCAACATACAGGTGACTGGTAATATGATGTAATCTTCAAATTCAGCCTAGCATGATAGTGATTAAATGTTGTGACCATCTGATGGCTGTTTCGTGGTTTAAGTGAAGTGAGTTAATGAGATGGGCCAATTCCTTTTCTAGTGTGCCAGTACTGACAATGTTTAGTGGTTTCAGTCCAGTTCCTTGTGGCCTGATCTCCACATCAAAACCCACCATCACACTTGGCACTTACTGATACCTTTAAAAATCTGGGACTTTATCAAGAAGTGTATCTAGGAGTTACTCTACTCGAAGAGGTGGAGAGCCCTCTCCACGAGGTCTCCATGAAAGAAATCACAAAGAAGTATTACTGAGTATAACCAAGCAAGCATAGAGTGTGGTTCCCATGTTTATACAAATAAGCATATGAAAACACTCTAATCAACCACCGTCCTCTAACTAATCTGTCTCTCCAAAAAACTTATTTCTAATGTACCCATCAATGTGGCATCTGATGGCGTGATCCTGCTCCCATTGAAGTGAACAGCAAATATCCCATTGACTTCAATTGTGCAGGATCAAAGCCTGAGTGCCCCATGCACAGCTCCCCACACAAAACACTACTAGCTCAGTAGCAAACTTTTTTCAAATTCAAAGGGGTTTTTTTTGTCAAAATGGCCATTTTTTAAACTGAAATTTGTCATGAAAACTTGTCAACAGAACCCACGTTTTTAGTTTTTGCAAAAAAAATATTTTTAATCAAAATGGTTGTTGAAATGGTTACCAGATTTCTTTATTTACTGAAAACCCAGTTGTTACAAAAGAAAAATTTTCAAAATAATCATCAAAATGGTTATAAACATTGTTGGTTTTCCAAAAGCCCATCTTTAGGTAAATTAGAAATCCTAATAATCATTTTGATGATTGATTTAAACAATTATAAAAGTATCACCTCAAAAAAATGCCAACAAATCCCCAGAATGCATCCATTTTAAACCCTGCAACTTAGAAATTTTTTTTGAAATGATTCCAAATATGTATGGGTTTTTTTGCCCAGCTTCTGGAAACAGATACAAAAGGTTACATTTTTGGGGGTGTTCACAGCCAGAATACCAGCAAATATTAACACTTAGTTTTCCACCACACACAGCTGAGGATCATTAGGCCTTTTTTCAGGGCTGAGAACAAATCTGGATCTATATAGTTTAATAGCACTGAAGCTTTTAGGTAATCAAGCCCAGCAACTTACTAAAAAACTGCTTGCTTTTCTTTTGTGCGGGTCTTCCTGCATGGAAAAATGAACATAAAAGCTCAGTGACCCTATGCCACTAACTGAGGGTGAAGGAGTGAGCAGGTTGTATGTTTTATCTCAAGACCAATGATGCGCTCCTGTAAAATACATTTCCATTTCAGAAACTAAAAGATATAATTAATGAACATTCTGATTTTTTCCAAATGCCAAAACACTTCCCCTCACTTACTTGGTCCTTTTTAGAAAAAGGCACTGTAGACAATAACATTTCTGCCTGGCTTGTAATGAGGTCTTTGGTATAGTGACTGTGATTCTTGTCCTGCTGGGCAACATTATACCCCCAAGTGCTGGACAACGTGATGTTATTGGCTCTAATCTTTTCTTTTTTTTCCAGTTCTCCAGATTCCTTTGCCCTGTTCTCTGGTTCCCAGAGGTAGGCATTTCTGTAATTTCAATTCACTTCCAAATATCTTTACAAAATGCAAAGGACTCTTGGCTTGGATTTCATACATAATCCCATGCCAAAAACCTGTTTGCATTTTTTTCCCTTTTATATCCTAATTCTAAACTTAGTTTTCCTTTTACATTCTACAGTACCAGGCAATCCTGGGGTGGGGGTGGGGGTGGGGGGAGAACTGCTATTCACTGCAGATTTAACCCCATGTGAAATTCATTGTGTGAACATTATAGCTGCCCACCATGCTGAACAAAATGGCTCTGCAGTTGGGGTCCCCCCCCCCAACATTATTTAAACAAAATCTTTCTTACTTTTTAAAAAAAAATCATATTCACGTTGCCTAGCCTCTCTTGCAGCCCCTAAACCAGTCAGCAATCCCAGTGCATTTGAAATACCAAACATGCATATGGAATTTACATTTAATATATATTAGACCTAATAAACACAGTTATTATAATCAGTTCAATTGTTAGTACATGCCTTCCACCTGTTGCTGCTTATAGTGTGCTCAAGTGGCATCAAGTGCAAAAGTTACCGTGCTATTTATATAGAGCCTTCTTAGAGATGCACAAGGTGCAAGATAAATTAACAAGAACCTTCTTTCATCTCTTTTGTTAGGCACTACAGAGGTCTCGTCTCCTCTCTAGATGCACATGCAACTACCATTGATATCACTGGAAATAACACGGTCCCGGTTAAGAGTGACTAGATTCCAGAGAGACCAGTTCAGGAAGCCTTTTGACCCTTCAGTTTGAGGAAGGGAAAAGTAGAAACACTCTTATCAGCAACTTTGCTAGTTCTAACTTTTGCATTGAAGAGGCCTGCTGAATGCCAATGGGGAATGGACAGAGGGAATTATTCTAAAGTACCACATGAAATTATGTTAAGGGCATAACTGGAAGCCCGCTGAAGTTAATGGAATAACTCTCATTGCCTTCAATGGGCTTTGGATCAGACCCTTAACACAAGAAGTATTTTCCAAGTATAAAATACATTTTAGGCAGGGATGAGCCCAAGGCACAAAGGGTGAAATCCTGACCCCATTGAAACCAATGGGAGTTTTGCCATTGGTATCATTGGTGCTAGGATTTCACCCAAAGTTTATGAAGTCTGAGGATATTCAGATCCAGAGCTTTAGTTCAGGCCATAACTAAGATCTTCATCCACCTAAACAAGGCTTGATACACGTACATTCTCTAAAGGACCGTACAACCAGTTTTATAAATGAAAATGGCAATTTTAAAAATTGATCATTTGTCTCACAGTTATAAGACAAGGGAAATACAGTCTGTGGAAAAAAAGTTTGTCACTTAAATAAACATTTATGGAAAGCATTTATAGGAATTGGCTTTTGTTAAATTTAATATTGCAACCCGTTAGCCCAACAATGTAGATCGAGGTGTTTGTGGGTTGGTTTGGGTTTCTTTTCTTTTCTTTCTGTTGTTGAGGTTTTTAATAAAAGCATCTAGTGTTATTAATGTTTAAAGATGGTTAAAAGATCCATATTACCGATGTGGTGCTAAATATGGAAATAGATACACTGAAGGTTATAATAGGATTCAGGAGCTTCTTTGGTTCATTGTTCATTCTGGAACCATAGGAGTGATTAAAAAAAAAATCGACAAACTTTACAACTTATTTGTAACAGTCCTGTAGAGCATGTCAAATTTCAGCCCAAAGCAAACTTCTATGAGCTTCTCACACCCCACTGCTCCCATAAAATAGGAGCTATTATGAAGATATGAACAGAACATTAACTATGCTGGTAAGAGTTGCTGCAACTCTCTATTGTAATAACTCATGGAGTACAAGTCTTGTCAATATGATCCTGAGTACCAATTTCCAGGAAGCAGCAACAGGCCAGCTAGACCTATTGGGCCAGAGCCTCAGTTGTCAGATTAAAATATCTATATCTGCACCAAAAAAAGTGGGCGATTACATGTTTTAAACCCTCTGTAGGCACCAATGCATAATTGTTGTTCAGTAGTGATATATCATAGCAATAAATAGAGAGATAAAATATTAAACATCAGTGCTCGGTTATGCCTGCAAACCAATACATAACTGCAGGTACTAATGGGTACTTGACATATAAGCGTTAGATTAGGAGCTACTATAAAGTGGGTGCATAACTGGCTGGAAAACTGTTCCCAAAGAGTAGTTATCAGTGGTTCACAGTTAAACTGGAAGGGCATAATGAGTGGGATCCCGCAGGGATCAGTTCTGGGTCCAGTTCTGTTCAATATCTTCATCAATGATTTAGATAATGGTATAGAGAGTACACTTATAAAGTTTGCAGATGATACCAAGCTGGGAAGGTTTGCAAGTGCTTTGGAGGATAGGATTAAAATTCAAAATGATCTGGACAAACTGGAGAAATGGTCTGAAGTAAATAGAATGAAATTCAATAAGGACTAATGCAAAGTACTTCACTTAGGGGAACAATCAGTTGCACACACACAAAATGGAAAGTGACTGCCTAGGAAGGAGTACTGCAGAAAGGGATCTGGGGTCATAGTGGATTACAAGCTAAATATGAGTCCGCAGTGTAACGTTGTTTAAAAAAAAAAGAGCAAAGATCATTCTGGGATGTATTAGCAGGAGTGTTGTAAGCAAGACACAAAATGTAATTCTTCTGCTCCACTTCACACTGATTAGACCTCAGCTGGAGTATTGTGTCCAGTTCTGGGTGCCACATTTCAAGAAAGATGTGGAGAAATTGGAGAAAGTACAAAGAAAAGCAACAAAAATGAGTAAAGTTAAAAAAAACATGACCTATGAGGGAAGACTGAAAAAACTGGGTTTGTTTAGTGTGGAGAAGAGAAGACTGAGGGGAGACATGATAATAGTTTTCAAGTACATAAAAGCTGTTACAAGGAGAAGGGAGAAAAATTAACCTCTGAGGATAGAACAACAACCAATGAGCTGAAACTGCAGCAAGAGTGGTTGAGGCTGGACATTAGGAAAAACTTCCTAACTGTCAGGGTGGTTAACCACTGGAATAAATTGACTAGGGAGGTTGTAGAATCTCTGTAATTGGAGACTTTTAAGAGCAGGTTAGACAAACACCTGTCAGGGATGGTCTAGATAATACTTAGTCCTGCCATGAGTGCAGGGGATTGGACTAGAAGACCTCTTGAGGTCCCTTCCAGTCCTATGATTCTATGATTAGAGATACAAATGCATGTTTTGCACACATACAATTGCATGTTTGTGCATATTTTGTAGCTGTAATATAGGAACTGACTTTTAAAGATTCAATCTAGGCAAATTCAAATTTAATCTAGTCAGAATGATGTGGGGTCGACTTGCGTTCATGGAGGGATGGACGAGGACAAGCCGGACAAAGTAATCTACTCAAATAGAGTCATGCTTGAATTTTCTGGGTTTTACCTTAGTTTTCAAATGGACAAAATGAGACACGAGAACCATGCCTTACCAAATCCCATGAACTTTCACTTCCTAACACTGCTGCCTAAACCATACCTTTCATTAAGTTGTGGCATCTGTCTGCTTATCTTTGTATATAGTCTATGGTTAGCATAGAGCCCCTGATCTAGCAGGGCACTTATGCACAGGCTTACCTTTAAGCAAGTGAATAATCCCATTTGCTGGCTCAGTGGCATAATGCCTATCATTATGGACCTAAGTACATACAATCTTCCAGGCTGGTCAAAAATATTCTATCTAACCTGTTTTTGGATGGAAAATTAGGTTTTCTGCTAAACAAAGTTTTCCACACAAGTGTCTGCATTCCATGAAAATATTCAAACATTTTGTTGAAAAACTGAAAAGGTTTTAATAAAATTTTCTTCAGGGGAAAAATATCTGACCAGCTATTTCCATGGCTGAATAAACTCAGCTTGACAAGTTCTTTTTCATGCAGGGACGTGTTTTTGAAGTCACAGGGAATTATAGACAGATGGGAGATACAGGTTGCTGCATGAAGATTGTTCAACATGCTGAATAAAATCAACACCACAAACTTACTTTTTTAATGGCCCTGCTCTTTGAAGTGTAATGGATGTAGCCTGTGTGATTTGCTGTCTTGTTTTCCTATTGAAAACAGCTAATGAGGTAAGCTAATGAGGATGGTCTCAATTGTCCTTTGAAGCACAGGTCCTTAACAGCCAAGAGCACATTAGGGTGAGGAAGAGGAGTAGCTTTATTCCTCTCAGAAACATACAAAGGCTGAGCTCCATCAGACAGGGAAGTGAAATTATAGGGCTCCTCATCAGCAACTAGCCCCCCTTCATCAATACACAGGGTAGGCTGCTGGCCTGGCTCTCCAGCCCAGGAAAGACCTAGTGCCAGGCCCACATCTGTTTCAGCCCCTTTTCTTGATGCTTCAGCTTTATTAGTGGTACCACCAAGCTTCAGCAAAGCCCCCAGACAGTAGAGTAGCTAGGGGAAGAGCAGGGGGAGTGGCTGCTCCCCCACTGAGCACAAGTGGCACCTTGTCAATTTCCTGGCGCCTTTGTACTCACCCAGGGGAGCGATAAAAAAAAAAAAGGCGCCACCTGCTGCAGCGCTTTTATTTTATTCACCCGGCAGTGCTCCGGGTCTTCGGCGGCACTTCAGCGGCAGGACCTTCACTCGCTCCGGGTCTTCGGCGGCACTTCAGCGGCAGGACCCTCACTCGCTCCGGGTCTTCGGCGGCACTTCAGCGGCAGGACCCTCACTCGCTCCGGGTCTTCGGCGGCACTTCAGCGGCAGGACCTTCACTCGCTCCGGGTCTTCGGCGGCACTTCGGCGGTGGGACCCTCACTGGCTCCGGGTCCTCGGTGGCATTTTGGCAGCGGGACCTTCAATGCCACCAAAGACACCCGGAGCAAGTGAAGGGGCCGCCGCCGAAGACCCAGAGTGCCACCGGGTGAGTAAAAGCGCCGCACTAGGTGGCGCCTTTTTTTTTTTTAATTGCTCCTCCTGTTTCCTCCACCTGGCTACATGACTGCCCCCAGACAAACAGTTCAACATGAATCCAAGAGCTAAACCACATCCTTTCCTCTGACCCTGGGGCTTCCCACCAGAGCCGCCCTGCTCCAGGCCCTACTGCAGCTGCCAACATGCTTCCTACAGCTCCTCTCCCCAGCTGAGCTCTTCCAGCCCTTATAGGAATCAGGAGCTCATCAGGCAATCACCGGACCCTTTACAAACTATCGGGCCCCAACCTGTTTGTAACAGGGCTCCACCTTAGAATAGCACAGTCTGGCCACAGTCCCTCTGGCCCTTAAAGGGGCAGCTCAGCCTGTTACACCTGGCCTCCCTTAATACACTCTCTCTGGCAACCATGTCTGTAACAGCAGGTTCATTTTGTTCCTCAGTCATTTAAATCATCTCCCCAGCCTACAGCACTAGCAAGGAGGTGTTTATTGACTAAAGAAATACAACCACCCAGAAACACCAAAAGGTTTTTAGTATCTTCTGCTCACGTAAGAAATTATAAATTGCGAGTGCCCTGTCTCTGGTTTACTTCAGCCTGGCTGCAGTTTGAAGGAATGCCATGCACGGAAACCACAAGAGGCTTACAGAGTGGAGTAATTGCTGCATCCACATTCTTGGAACTGTCTGATAAGAGAAGAGAGCGTTCCTATGGCTCGATGGCTGGCCGGAGTATGTTGTGAGAGCATGCAGCTTAAATGTGAGTCATAGGCCAGCATAGCGTCCTCAGTGCTTGCACACTGACATCAAGGCCTAAGAACTCCAGGCCTCCCCTGAATGAGCTCAACTGCATTTAAGGAGATTCTGGCAATCAGGCTAAAAAAAGCACATTAGACATGTACAAGGAAGCAGCATACACAATTCCTCTGTTATCTCTGGCATCACCAAAACTATGGAGATGAGATGTATGTTCCCAGGGTGCCAATAAATGAAAGAAGTGGCCTATGAGATTTGTTAGATGCCCTTCGGTGAAATTAAACGATTTTCTGGGTAAAGTCCATTTCTCCTATGCTATTTCAAAAGAGAATGTCTGACATTACAGTTAGACCTTGAATTAGATGCCTATGAAAAGGTCATGTTTCGGATTTGCTGGATAATACAATGACATGGATTTGGAAAGGTTCGATTGAACTGTGATGACATGTGGCTGTTGGGGTTTTTCCTGGTATTGGACTTTCCACATGTCTGGAAGTGCACCCCAACACTCTGGAAGCCACTCATTTTATCCCCAAAATATTTTCCAATCACTCCTGCCCACCAGGTACCGGTCATCTCCATCCCATTCACTTACCTCTGATGGAAGTGAAGTCAACCTTCCCCAGAGACAAAATGCATCCACTTCTGTCTCAGCACAGCAGGCCTCCATCAGCAGAGTATTGAACTGAGTCACTCTCCAGACCCCACAGTGCATTCCTTGTCACTCCTGGGCCAGCCATTTTAAAGCCCAGGCAAACTAGTTTTTGATATCCAGTGTTAATGTTTCATATCCTCTTTAATCTCCTCTGATTTTCTTTTCCCCTCCCATTATTGTTAACCCAACAGGGTTACCATCTCAAATGCAGTTTGACACATAAACAGTTTTTCAATATGATAACAATCTCGCTACTTCATACTAATGCCTGGGAGATCTATGGTGAATTACTGAAACGTCTCGTGGTTAAGATACTGGACTGGAACTCTGGTGATCTGCATTCAATTCTTGCCTCTGTGACCTTGGGCAAGCCTCTTAGTCTCTCTCTGTGCCTCAGTTCCCCATAGGTAAAATACTTCTGTTCTCCCACTCTCTGTCTCTCATGTCTGTTTAGAAGATAAATTATTTGAGGGCAGATACTGTTTCTTATTATGTGCCTGTATATAGTACCTAGAACAGTGGAGCCCTAATCTTGGTTAGGGTAATTTATCACTAGTATAATAAATAATACTAAATAACCATAATCTGTGAACCAGCAAATGAACAAACAACAAAAAAGCAAAGATACTGTATCAGAACAATGTAGTCTGCTAACATATTTAACAATTCTAGATTGGTTTTAATTATTCATGACAACTCAGAATGTACTCATAAATTACCATGGTAAGGTCTATAGTCTAAGAACAATTACATCTCAGTGACAAAAGACTTCCCTGAAGCATCCGCTAACAAACCTTTGCTGAAAAATGAGCAGAGATTAAATGTGTGTATCTGACATTGTGAAAATGACCAAGGTTCTTAAAGGAACAGATTAAATGGATTCTTTATGTAACTGATGTGGGGGTAAGAAGTAGGGCAGGAGACACAATACTAAAATAACCAGACTACATAAGCTTTACTGAACAGCTGGTTAGGAGCACTCAGGAGCATTGCAGATTTAGGAACAGATGGGGGAATGTGAGGTTGAAAAAAATGGAAATTCCTTGTAAACATTTTGGAAGATATTGGAATTATTATTTGTTGAGTGATGAAATGCATTGTTTTAGTGCTAGATTTATGGTTTTCACCTGCTGTAGCATATGGCAAGCAACGTGAAGTACAACATTCGTACCATGATATTGTTCATATCAACAGCACAATGATCCAAGAATATATAAGCTTACGTTCCCTTTTTGATTCCCTTGCAATATAGGGGCTATTCCCCCCTTAATGTTTAAGCTGAGCACATGTAACTATTTTTTAAAACTTTTATATTAGAACTGATTCAGATTAAAGAGGGAAAATCAAGTTTTTCCTCAATGGTGCAAATCCCAGAACAACAGATGCCATGCACAGATGCCATCTTTCTTTAGCAATTTTTTGGCCTGCAACTTGTGATTATTTGTAGGTTATCCAATGTCTCATTGTAACAGTACTATCACACTTCTAATCTGTATATGAATATTTGTACTTTCCTAGCTAGTGACTTGTGAATCTCCCTCTTAGTGCTTGCCTACATGGCAAGTTGTTGTGTGGCAAGCCGGGTGTGAATCTACAGCACCTCAGCTTGCTGTGCAGGAACATCCCATGAGGGCACTGCTACGATGCACTGAAAGTCCCAGAGTGAGTCTTAGCTTACTATGCTTAGAGTGTAAGACGATAACTGAAATAAACCTATATGAACGGTCAATTCTAAATTCGATATCTATCTAGGATGTAACTGTTACTTTAGTACCTAAGCAAAATAGCACAATTGAGTAAGCCACATTTCACATCTGAACTCAATTTGTCAAAATTTAGGGTGATGGCTATAATATTATTTTATTTTTTTTACTTTATTTCACCTGCTTTATATTTCATATATAACATTTGGCACGTTTATTCTTATTAGACCTTTTTTTTTGGTCTTCATCTGAGGAGCCCAATGTGCTTTATATACATTGATGAATTAAACCTCGCAACAGTAAGTAATTATTATCATCTCAATTTTACAGATAGTAAAAATGAAGCATTTAGAAGTTAAGGCCCTAAATCAACGAGGTGAAACATGTGTAACTTTAAGCTGGTGAGTAATCCCAGTGAAGTCCATGGGACTACTTGTGTAATTAAAGCTATGCATAGGCTCAAGTATCTTGCTGAATCTAGGCCTAAGTAACTTCCCAAGATCAGACAGAAAGCCTATGGTAGATCTGGGGAAAGATCTTCTGACACCCAGTCTTGGGCTGTTTCTACAAGACCATCCTCTCTCTCCTTTAGAGGTCGTTGCTTTATGTTAAATACTTATATCATAGCACTGTGTCGTTAAAATGGAATTCTGATACCCAATATGCAAGAGTTCCTTGAAAACTGTATATCCTGTACAATATTAAACGTCTGTATTTTGTTTGGTTCAGTTTCTCACACAAGTGTGAAAAGGAATTTGAAGTTATAAATCACTGTCGGTCAGTCTTTACCTAAAGTGCTAACCACATCCCTGAATCAACAATATATTTTCCTTCCTTTCCACAGATGGGTTGACCCTGTAGACTTGCATTATTACACCTAGAAATTGCAACCGTGTTCCCTGCTTGCATCACTAACTGCTATTGACTGCTTAGCCTCAGAACAACTTCTCAGTTGACATGCAGTCACACAGCTGGGAGTTTTTTACTTCTCTAATAGAGCTTGCTTTTATGAAAAAAATCCTGTTAATATAATCATAACAGTTAAGGTAAACTATTAAAACACTTTCTAATTATTTCCTTCCCGTTTCCTATGGCTTTGCTCTTAATAACATGGATTTTTATTATTGTTACTTGGTTTCAGACTCATTTATTTTCGGTAATAGGTCTGCTCTATTTTCTTGAACTGTGATTATGGGTGACTTGCATGTTATGAGTTGGTTGTTGACTTGTGATGATATGGACAGAAATGATACAGGCAAACAAACCTTTAAAATGTCTTCTTTAATGATGCCACATTTCCACACTAGTTCTGAAATTGAATGTTTCTGCCATACAGATAATCAGTCTCCAGAGAAATGCCATTTTAAAAATGTGTGAATGAGTGCCTCAGAGGAATCAGGGCCAAATACTGATTCATCAGACTACTTCCTGCAGCTCCCAGGGGTTCCACATAGGTTTCCTAGACAAGCACTGGCTCTCCTGATCCCTATATACAAGTATTGGGCTGTTCTGCATGTCAGATTTAATGGGGTGATAGCAAAATGTGGAAAAGTAGTAGGAATTTCTCAGGGGAAAAGCTCTTTCATGGGAATAATGATGGTTCAGGAGCAGACTGGGGAATCTTAGGAGGAGAGTGCCTGCTTCCAGGTAGTGGGGCATATACCATTAACATCTACAGCTGGAGGATACCTATAGTTAGGAATGTAGTTGGCCACCAGCAGCCTCCTCCCTGAGATCTCTACTACTACAATGGGGATTGGTCAATCATTGCCTTCCTCAGAGGTCCTTTGTCCCCAGAGTGCAGAGATAGTAGGATGGATTACTAGTAGTAGCCACTGTCAGCTCCCTGCTACAACACTGCCTGGTATTACATCACTTCATATGTAGCCGGTTAATGCTTTTTCCTTCATGGTTTATTCTGTTGGACAGATCGTTAGCTGGTGTAAATCTGTGTAGTTCCATTGACTTCAATAACCAATTATATCCATCTCAAGATCTGGCTCTGTATGCCTGTTACTGTTTACCTGTTATAGTTCTGCCTGAATTCACTATTTACTCCTTGTTTTCTAATTTTAAGATGGTACCCATAGTTCTGGAATACTTCACCAGACAGGATTGTGTATTTCTATTCTTTCTGTCACTCCCTTTCTTAAAATGGATCACTTTCAGTGAGTCTTCTCAAAGCTTCCTTTCCATTGAGAAGGAGTCTTACATCCTTACGTCCTTAATTGTTCCTTACAGTCTATAGACAGGATCTTATCTTTCCTCCCCTTTCCAAGGCAATAATATCCTTCCTGTAGCACAATGACCAGTGCGCGAGATAGGGTGCAACAAATGGCTAATACAGAAACAGTATTGCTTTTGCCTTCTTTCCTTTAACTAATACACCCTGGCATCTTGTTTGCCTTTTTTTGTTTTGTTTTACTACAGCTGTGCTGCTGGATTCAATTATTTTCCCACAATAATTCCCAGGTCTTTTTCCAGAGCATTGTGCTGGATGACTATTTAATTTAGCATGTACAATATTCACTGCATCAGTTTCTTGCTTGCAGACAAATTACTTTTTATGTGCTCATATTGAACTGTATTTACCACCTGCTGGCTCAGATCATCTGAAATGATCCAAATCCTCTTTGAGTTCAGTTGCACTGTTCCTCATGTTTTGATTTGCTTCTACTGTTAGCATTATATTCAGCTCTAAAGACCCTTTATTAATACATGTTAGTCACCTTAAAAATCACCTCTTTTCCAATAGCCTTTCCCCTCTGGACAAAGTAGGGGCTTCCATGTAGAACACTGAAATGAACTCTACCGTCACAAGACAAATTTAAAAATGAGGAGCCAGTCACACATAGCCTCCTCCCCCTTTGAAAAATTAAAACAGAATGGGACAGATTTTCAAAAGTGCTTAGTACCTGCAATTAGGGCTGGATTTTCAAATGCTCTCAGCTCCCGTGCAGACATTTAAATGAAGGGAGGACAATTAAGAACAATGGGAGTTGCTGGCTTATTGAGGTGCTTAATAGGGAGTTCTGGCCGCTGAACTCTTTTGAAAACCTGGCCCAATGTTCCTGACACCCTGTACCTATAGTCCATGAAGAGAATTGTTGTGTGTATATTGGCTATCATGTACAAAGTGTATTTTAGAATAACAATGTAATAGTAATATAGCACCTATCCTCATGAAGGACTATGTAGCTGGACAAATATTTTCATCCACCACTGAAATACAGTTACCTGGGAGTCTGCAACTATTTAACACTGCACCTCGCCTGTCCACAACATTTTACAATTAAATGGTATCCTATCCGACTGAAGCTGTAGGGAGAATTTTAGAAGGTCAAAATGTTTCTTAAACGGAATTAGTCCAGAACACAAGAATTAAGACTCCCAGTCCCCTTAGAACCTAAGGTGAGCAGGTTCGACCCAAGCTCAAGCTGTTGGTTTTATCTCAAAACCAAAAGACAGCTAAAGCTTCTAAAGCAACAGTGATAAGCATTAGAATTACAAGTAGAATTTCTACATTCCCTTACATGGGAGAATTTTGCCATAATTTACTTAAAATCAAGTGGCCAATAAAATAATGGAACCATGGGCAAAGGTGAAGAAGAGTTATGAAGAAATAGAAAGCTGTGACTTTTAATATCCCAGTCCATGTTAGACCTTTTCTGGCAATGCTGAAGAAAATGTTTCCTACATATTTTCAGCCTTATTATGGAAAGGCAGACAGTGCTTGATCACATGGGTGAGTTTTCAACCAAATAAGAGTCAGAAATGTAAAAGAAAAATACCCTGGGAAAGTTTGCTCATATGTATGAGAGAATATAGTGCATTCCCCTGTCCAGCCTATAATTAAGATGAAAGGCATATTTCCATATAATTTGCCATTTAGTGGCATGGTTTGCATTCCATGTGGACTGCATCATCTCAATTCTTCTACTGAAACAAAAAAAATCCATCTTAATAGTTTAATAGGATGAGTTATTTCAGTTTAGACTATTTTAAACTCACATGAAACAAAACATTTTTAATTACAGCTCCTTTGTGGGAATTAACATATACAGGGCCAGGTTCTGCAAAGCAGTGTGGCCACTTAGTTTCACATCAGCAGTGTTATTTGGCCCTGGTTGGGGAGGGCTCTTACACCACTTCCCCTCCCTACCACTGGCATTCTAGGGGGGGGAAGGGTATAGCAGGGAAAAGGAGGCATATGCCTATCCTTGGCTACATTTTCAGTTCTCTGTGGCCATTTGTAGCTCAGCATCAGGATATGTCTACAGTGCAATCTGATGTGTGAGTGCAGCCTGGGTAGCACTAGCGCAGCTAAAAATAGCAGTGTATTGGCAGCTATGTTGGCAGTACAAGCCCACCAAGAACCATGGATATATACATTGCTATCCCACACTGCAGTCAGTGCCATCACAGCTACACTGCTATTTTTAGCTGTGCTGGTGTGGGGAAAGCTAGTGGAGGTATGTTTACCCATGCTGCAATCACACTTCACATTATAGTGTAGACAAACCATTAGAGTAGCCTAGAAGATTCTCTACTGTGGGCCAGTGGAAATAGCCCTGTGCAAAGGCTGCAGCAGGAGCAGTGGAATGCCATGCTGAGCTGTAAGCCATTGTTGCACACACCCCTGACCTAAGTCATGTGTGGTTAGCTGCACCTGGCTCACAATCTCCAGACTGATCAAAGTGAGTATGAATCAGTTCTTTGAGGTTATAAATATATTCAAAAAGGTGAATGGGTGAATAACAAAGATTCAAAGGCTTGGTTGACATAAACACCTAAAAAGCTTAGAGGCCTGATTCTGATCTCATTTTTATCAGATGCATATTGGTGTAATTCCACTGACTTTGTAGGAGAAGTAAGACCTAAACACTTAACCAAATCATAAGTGGTCTAGAAATCTCCTGTAAACAACCTTTTTCATGAATACTTCCTAATTCCAGCAGTGCCAAAAAATGCCACAAGAACTGTCATTCTCATGATAAGGCAGCACTTCCATATTTTGTCTATGTTGGAATGAAGAACTGCAGAGGATACACAAGCATAAACAATTTTAGTTTTTAAGTCAAGAACTTGTTTAAACTCCAATTAAGAACGAGTTTTAGTTCAGTTCAAGTTTTAGGCAAGGATGGGCGCTGGTTCTTGTCTTGTACAAATCTATTTGGCCATCCCTGTTACAGTCACAAAGATAAGGAGATGCATGAATAAAATCAGATGTCTGGCCTTAGGTCTATGGGAAATGGAAGGATCAAGGCACATCTGGAAAAAACTACAGCCACTCCAACACAAGTACTTCTATGAATTTTACACCACAGAACTGAACCAAACCCTGCTGAAGCCAATGGGGAGACTCCCATGGTCTTCAATGGACTTCGGTGGGTTTAGGATCAGGCTTCCGAAGAGGAGTTAGCCTACTGTCCTGTGCTGGGAAATGAAGCAGTATTTTGAGAATAGGAGGTGGGGGAAGAAAATAATCTCTTTCACAGAAGCAGAACACTCAGTGTGGATTTCTTTGCCTGTACAAGCGGGTGTTCTGAAGCTTTAATGCTCCATTTTGGCGTGGAAATGTATCTCCAGCTAAAAAGATTCTCATACTTTAGCTCTTTACTTGATATTTCTCCATCATTTCCAGAACCTTTACACACTGCCATTGCTCTGTGTGCTGATGCCGCATTCTCAGAGTCAAGCTATCACCACAAGGGGAAAATGTCACTTCAGTATTGACAGAACAGAAATGTTTATTTAGGGCTAGATCATCAACTTACAGTATACCCTGAGTAAGGGAGTCACGTGGCACTGCTCCGCTGTAAGAGCAGACCAGAAAATAAATCCTCCCCTTCTCCTTTCTGGATGTGGGGAAGGATGAAGTTACTTCACACCTGGTCACGGAGCAGTTTGCTCCCTCTTGTGTACCCAGCCAGACATTCTGGTTGACAAGAACCCTCCCACTCCTCACCTCTTTCCCCGCCCTCCATGCCTGCACTTGCTTGGAGTGAGAAGTCTTATGCAAGTAACCCCTGCTCTCTTCCCCTGGCCAGAGTAACAATCTGAGCAGAATCAAGCAAGAGAGAAGTTGAAGGGAAGGAAAACTTTAACCCCATGTGGCCAAGTAGAGGCTGTGACAATTTACATGAAAGGGCACTGTCCCACATGTCGTCACTCCAATACACCTTGTCACTCTGGCACACAGGACCTGATTTTGTTTCCACACCAGTTTCATACCAGTGTAATCCCAGTGATCTCCTTGGCATTACTCTTGATTTACAGTGATTTAAGTGAACTTCAATCCAAGAGTCATTCTTCCATGGAAGCTGGTGTATTAGTTCGTTTTGTTTAGATTTCACAGCACTTCAGTATCAGTGCCAGGCAAACCTCAAAAGTTTCAGCCTTCATACTCAGTTTAGTAAGTATCCAAAAGTTTGGATGTTTAGCCGAACCACATCTGAACTATCCAAAGTAACCTCTTGAGTGTGCTCAGTTGGGCTGGAAATGTTGTGAGAACAGACTGTCTCGTGACATTTCCAGCCCTCCAGCTTCCTGTCATGGCAATCAAAACAGCCTTCTGCATGGTATATCAACAATTTTTGTTTTAAATGGAAAACAGAAGTGGGGATAAAACACCTTAGATGGTTCAGAACTTTAGAACTCTCCTGCTTGAGATCAATTCTAGAAAAGGTTAACAGTTTAGGGTTCAAAGGACCTTATATTTTCCAAACCTGTACATCTAATAAGACAGAACAAGACAGACAACTGTAAAATAATGGTAAAAAGGAGATAAATTGGGTGTTCCTAGCTAGCCTTTCCTATAATGCACAATCTAGGAGACATTCAATGAAACTGAAAGACAGCAAAATTAAAACAAATTAAAAGAAAACATTCTTTTTAACACATAATTAGCTCACGTAACTCGTGGCCATAAAATATCATTGAGGACAAAAGGATTTAAGAAATGATTGCCCATTTACATAGATAATGAAACCATCCACAGTGACATTGGACAGGATTATATTAATAAATTTGGAAGGGATATAAACCCAACTGCCCCCTGACATAAACCAGCCTCTAACTGAATGGGGTTAGGAAGAAATTTCTTATAGGCAGGTTATTCCAAAATGACCCACTTTGAGATCATTGCCCATTCATCTGAAACTTCTGGTACTAGACAATGTTGGAGAAAGGCTACTCAACTAGATGGACTACTGGATTTTTACTGGTAAATTTTCCTAATACCTAACACTCTTATAAGTGCTCAATAACTTGAGTACCTACCTGGGGAATACAAATTTGATAATTGAGGGCCATTCAGTCTAGCAGACGTATAACAAAGGTATAACAAAATCCACTGGCAGGAAGCTGAAACTAGACAAATTTAGACTAGAAGTAAGGTGCAAATTTTTCACAGTGAGGGTAATTACCCATTGGAACAACTTGCCCTGGGCTGTGGTGGATTCTCCATTACTGGAAACATTTTAATCAGGCTTGGATGTTTTTCTAAATGATATATCTTAGCTCAAACAGGAATTAATTCAGAGAAGTCTATAGCCTTTGTTATGCAAGAAGTCAGATTAGATGAGCAAAGTGGCCCATTCTAGTCTTAGAATATGTCACTCTTCAGAGTTTTGCAAAACATTAACTGTTTAATCTTCACAATGGTCCTGGGGCATAGGTAAGTATTACTATGCCCATTTTAGAGTTGGGGGAAATTAGATAAAATACTTAAAGTGATTTATGCAATGGCACCAACTGAGAGCTTGTCTGTGCAGTGCATTAATCCACACGAGAGAGGTGTAAATTCTAGTGCATACTAGCATGTCATGCACCTACTGGCCTGTTTGGACCCTGCTGGCATGCGCTAATGCATTCCCTAGTGCTCATTAATATAGTCCCATTTCCAGTGTTAACGTGCACTAGGGAACTTTTAGTGTGTGCCGGCTGGCTCCACACAGGCCAGTTTGTGCAAGACACACTAGCGCACACTAGAACTTACACCCTAAGGTTCAGACTAATGCACCATGTAAACAAGCCCTAAGTCAATAAAAGGTCAGGCTTACAATTCAGGAATGCCAGGCTCCCAGACATATATGTACTTCATTACACCTTGTTGCCTCTTTTCTATGTTCATTTTGGGATAAACGTATATCAAAAACGATTCTCAAAGGGTTAATCTAATTGAAAACTACAGCTGGTTGGAAAATAGAATTTACATTCCATGGGAAATGCCAACATTTCAAAATTTGTTTTCATTCCAAATCAGGACAAAAAGGCAAAATTTTGAAGTTTCCTGCAGAATGAAAATTCCCAATTTTTTTTATTCAAAACCATTGAAACATTTTGTTTTTATAATGTCAAACCATTTCATTTCAATAATGTCAAAATGTTTCATTTCAATAAGATAAAACTGTTTTAATAATATTGAAACATTATAATATAATATTAAATATTATGTCCTATATTTGTGAGGTAGGAATAATAATGGTAATAATACCTAGCTCTTGTGGAGAATTTCCCATCATTAGATCTCAAAGCACTTTCCAAACGAGATCAGTAACATAAGAGAACAAATATAATTCAAAATATTTCAACATTGTCAAAGTGAAATGTTTCAACAGCATTATCGAAATGAAATAAGAAAGTCAAAACCATTCATTTTCACTTTTTTCTTGTCAAAAATTTAGTCAAATTCAATGCGCTCTCACAATATGTTTCCATTTCAATGAAACTGTATTTTTGGACAGAAAGCTGTTCCATCAAAAAAAAAATTTGACCAGCTCAATTGAAAATTTAAATGTTCTTTAATATATGGTAGTATAATTAATACAATCCAATCATGGAAAATTACATTGCTATTAGTACAGTAGTACTAATAAAGTGGAGATTTTATCTAATGAAAGAAAAGAAATGAAAACTATAATTAAAAGTAGGTTCAGGTTTTTCTGAGGAAAAACAACATGGTTGGCTTTAACATAGAAATTGGAAGTGGCAGCTCATCAGCCCAGGCAAGTCAGGCACAGACTAACCAAGAATTCCCAAAAGCTACAAAATAAAATTTTCATGTTCTTTTTATTTAACCGATAAATATATACTAATTAAGGTACAAATTGTGATTTGATTTAAATATCACAGCTCATTCTCTCCAGTAGGGGAAATGCAACACCAAAAAGTTTGAAAAATGTGCTGTGCAAGGCTCAAATCTTGATATAGCTAATAGTGCCCCATGAAGCTGCCTTGTTACCCTGGCAATTTACCACACCCTGGAGTCAAATTATAAGGCTGTTGCTGTGGTAACCACGGACTGGTGAGGCCACGGCAGTTAAGCCTGAGCTGCAAGGGGTTTGCAGGGGGCAGGGATGGGCCTACTCCCTGTGCCTTCCCAGTTCCCTCCCCCACAGGAGGAGCCCATACCTGTAGCCCCAGCTCCCAGGTCTGCCTGCTGCTTCTTCACTATAAATAACGTATGCTTTTAATAGCTATTACATTTCACATTGGGCAGTGGTGGAAATAATTATTTTGTGATTTGTGCCTCGCCTGTCAAAAAAGTCAACAGTGACCACAGGATATGGGTAAAGTTTTACGGGGTAAACCAAGGAATTGGACCAGCACATGGTATTGTCTGTTTCTTGCTGGCAGTAAACCAGAAATATTCTCAGAAAATAGGATAATAGGAATTTGTTTGGCAGTGCTGCATGTAAAGATGCAAGTTTCTATCAGGATATCAACTGATGCTCTAAGTGCTTTTCTTAGATAAGATTGAGATTCCAGGGTCCCTCTATTAATATGGAAAGAGTGTAAAGTGACGACACAAGAAAAATCCAAGTTGTAGAAAATTACTTCAGAAAATCTCATAGATGGTAGTGAACTATGGAAAGATAATGCGTCCTCCACTTTGATTATTCAAATGGACTATGAACAAGAGAATCTGACACCCTTACTCGTGTTTAGTAGTCCTTAAATAAATGTTTGTAATAATAACAGTTATAATAATAATAATAATAACTTATTATTATATAGTAATAATCAAGAACCTGACAGCCACTCATGTTTAGAGCTACCTTACTCCACAAACAGTCCCATTGACTATATCAGGGATGGGCAAACTATGGCCCGGGGGCCGCATCCGGCCCTTCAGACATTTTAATCTGGCCCTCGAGCTACTGCTGGGGAACGGGGTCAGGGGCTTGCTCTATGCAGCTCTGCTCCACATGCTGCCCCCGCCCCAAGCACCACCCCCGCAGCTCCTGTTGGCCAGCAAATGGGGCCAATGGGAGCTGCAGGGGCAGTGCCTGCGGACAGGGCAGTGTGAAGAGCCACCTGGCCGTGCCGATGCGTAGGAGACAGAGGGGGGACATGCCGCTGCTTCCAGGAGCTGCTTGAGGTAAGCGCTGCCTGGAGCTTGCACCCCTGACCTCCTCCCGGGTCCCAGCCCTGATCCCCCTCCTGCCCTCCTGCACCCCAGAGCCTGCACCCCCACCTGGAGCTCTCACCCACTCCAGCACCCCAACCCCCAATTTCATGAGCATTCATGGCCCACCATATAATTTCCATACCCAGATATGGCCTTTGGGCCAAAAAGTTTGGCCACCCTTGGGCTATATGGGGCTATAGAGATGCTATAGATACTGCCATCCTTACCTCTTCCAACTGCATTCGATGGTACTGCATAAGAAGGACTAGAATATGCCAGCTCCTCCTCTCCTCCCCACCTGCTGTTCTGTCGTGGCTGCTGGAGAGAGAGGTGAAGAACAAGGCATCTGCCACAAAGAGAATTTGCTTGTTTAAAGAAATAAAGGAGAGGTCATTTAATAGATGGGGTTTAGCCCCATTTGCCCCTCAAATGCCTCTTGAAAGGAAGGATGGTTCAGGTTTGGTCATTAACACAGGACTTGAGAAACTTGGGTTCAATTTGCTGCTCTGCCACAGACTTCTTGTGTGACTTTGGGGAAGACACATAGTCTTCCCATGCCTCAGTTCCTCACATGTAA
Source organism: Trachemys scripta elegans (assembly GCF_013100865.1). Lineage (NCBI taxonomy): Eukaryota > Metazoa > Chordata > Testudines > Emydidae > Trachemys > Trachemys scripta. The sequence continues at coordinate 46,593,184 of NC_048300.1, read as the reverse complement.
AATTGGGATAATCATAGTACTTCCCTATCTCATGGGATTTTGTGAGGTAAAATTGACAATTGTGATGTGATCAGATGCTATGGTAATGGAGGGGCCATATACATATCTAAGATAGATAGTTCCTTCTCTTTGTGTATGGTCTTTGTTCAAGATACTATGTCTCGACACGGACAATCTGACTAATTATTGACTAGGTTTGAAACTTCCATTTTTGGATACAGTTATTGAGAAGGTTGTGGTCAGATAAATCTCACAATATCTAGACACCTGAGCTTGCAAATAGCAGAGGTGCTTGATCTGGAGGCCCCATGGTTTACAGGAGAATGAGCTTCTGAAAGCTTTTAGCTCTGGCTTTTGAATTCATTCCCAATGCTGGTTCAAAGTTATCTGAATAAGTTCACTTTCAGGGCATGCTGAAAAGCCCAACTATTTTCTCTGGCATTTGTGGATGGCTAAGTGTTCCAAATAGATTAGATGTTTTGGAAGGGACGTCCCTGTGAAAAGGATGAAATAGTCTTTGAGTTATTGGCTAGTTTATTGTTACGGGCCTCAGTTACTCGCTGAAGTCACATTTAGCTTGTATTTATTGATTGACAGAGCTTTTTAAAAAAAAGTTTGGTATGGAACTATATAAAGCAATAAATAACACGAATATATAAAGTACATTTAATAGCACTGCCATTACAGAGGCCATTTTACATACCCTTAACCAGGAGCTCTCTGTGGCTCCAAAAGAACTTAATTTCCTACTCATCCTGTCATAACTTCCTGCCATCTATCAATCCTTATTGTCCTTTAACTTCAATTTTCCATTTGATTCTTCTCACTGGTGATGTGACTTGAGGAAGTCCTTCATTCCCCAGAATTTAAGTTTAAACATTTTGTTTTCTGTTAAACAACTGTGTCCAGAGGATGACATTTAAATAGATTGATCAGAGAAGTAAATGCCACTGCATGTTTTTATATTTTACATCTCACAGTAAGACTAGTTTGTCTTTGAAAACAAACTCCAGGCTGGATAATCTCAGAAATTGATATATGAACCTCTATGCTGAAGGAAGTGCTGCTTTAGGTCTGAATTTATTTTTGAGGGTAGTTTGATGGAATTAAGTGATGTAATATCAATATCCACAAGGGTAAATTTGCACTCTTTAAATCTACTGCTGTTTAGCATTAGTAAGGGGGGAAAATTGGAATCAATGGAGTTACACCAGGAATTAATTTCTCACTGTACGTCTGTTGTGGTGATGGGAATCTTTGTTTAAATATTTCAGAATGATCAGTCTATAAATTAAAAGACAGTACAATTGCTCCAATTCCAAAGTTTAAAGGGTCTGGATGTTGTTCAAAGTTGATTTTTATTACAAAGGCTCCATAGTTAAGGTTTAGTTGAGATTTGAAATTGAAGCAGGGACTAAACCTCTTTGCTGTGTCTGATAATACAGTATAGCCACACCAAAATTACAGCACTTATTCTTTGAGTACTGAATGCATTTTTCTGAGAATTTACAAGTAAATCTGCTAATTAGTTATGAGTTATAAATATTTTAAAGGATCTCTTTTATGAAAGCGTTTTAACATTTCTCACCTCTTTTCAGACTTTGCTATAAAACAGATTCCTGATTACCAAGCAATGAAAATAGGCCACTTTTACATGTAGATTAAGTCACCAATCGGAATTTAACAGAGAAAATATTCTTCATCAGTAGGACTGCTTTACAGCTCAGGCATTGAAGTGGTTCACTATGTAACTATATGGCATCATAGAACTACATAGCTTTATGCGGCTAATTGGGATTATACAGCTACGTGTCACTATGCATCTTCCACTACTTGATGTTGAATCAAAATGGTAAAGATTCAGAGTCATTAGCCTAACTGAACTGACTTTATTAGAATGAGGCAACATTGTGCTCCCTAAAGCTTCTCTTTCTCAATCTTTCTTTCTTTCTCTCTCTGCTTCGCTGTAAAATTTCCACCTACCATCTTCCCCAGCCTTTTCCTGCCGGATGTCATGTTACAGATATAAAGAAACAGTATATCTATTGTCACATGTAGCACTTTGAAATTTGACGGCACCATGCAACTACGTGGTGTCATGGGGAGAATGGACCCTTTAAGGGGAATCAGGGCCCAGTTTGCCCACAGCTGCCTTCTGAAAACCCACCTGGAGGTAACTGACTGCTCCAAGTGGCTGCTTAATGGTAAATTAGTAAATGAGCACCAGGAGCTAGTAAAAAAGAAGCTCCGAAGGAGAGTTGATCAGGAGAGCTCACCAGAATAGGGAGCCAGGAAGGTATGTTCCTGGAGCAGTGAGCCTAGAGTGTGTCCTCCAACAGACAGGTAACCCTCCAGAAAGCCCATCGGAGCAGGGGGTCTAGGAGTTTCTCCTAAAGAGAGGAGATTCCTAACGGGAAAGCTGCAGAAGGCAAGCCTCCAGGAAGGCCTAGTTTCTGCAAAGGAATCTTCCGAACAGTGGCAGGAAACCCAGTGTGTTAGGAATTACGTACCGCCCTGGGAATATACTGTAGTTGACAGATATCTTCAGAACCCTGACTCCAAAGAAGTATTCTACTTCCAGGTAGTGGAAAGAGACCTGACTCCAGGGGAAAGGACCTGAGTTGAGAGAAACCTGCTGGTAAAGGCCCTGGACAGAGACAAACAGTGGACTCAGGAGGGACAGATAAACTAAGACTGGCTCTGTCTCCCAGCTAGGATGCTGGGATGAAGGTTTCTGTTATATTTTGTGTTGGTCCTTTTAGTTTGGCACCTGAAGGTCTGTATGGAGTTGTTTATGTGTGGGTGAAGGAAATCAAGGTAGGACTCGACTGCAGTGCTACTCCTGACCACAAAGTGGTGTTCCAGGACAACCTGCCCTATAACACGTGGTTTATGCAACTACTGTCATGAGACGTACAATTGGGGACATAATTCAAAACTTCTAATATCAAATACATACATCAAATAATAAAATGTTATATCCTGAAATGTGTGCATCATAGTGAAACTGGCATATCTCACAGTCCAATATGTAAATTACTAGAGCATGTGAGAACATCTTGCATTTTTTCATTAAAATATGCTGTTTAATCGAAGCCAACATGTTTCATGATAACACATTGATTTTCATTACGCTTTCCCCTGTTTATCCTTAGTATGGCAAAGTCCATAATGTTGGCCAGATGCCTTTTCTTAAGCATTTACTAGGCAATGTTTTTGTTCTGCTTGCATAGATATATCATGTAGGCAGCAGCTCTGTACCTATGAAATTATTCAATATGAGACTCAAACCGGGGGGAAGTGGGGGAGGGAGAACGAAGTTTTTAATGCCACAGCATCTAAGAAAGGCACCACAACTAAAAGTAAACATTTCTCCAAGATCTCACTGCTTATATGTTCAGTTAACTAGTCCTTATAGAGTGTCTGTAATATGATCTGCTAATTCTCAAGAATATTAAACTAAGCTAAAATAAACCAATTTCCACCCAAAAGACAAAGTTTCGCCAAAATTATAACCATCAGAAAACTCCTTTTTAGAAATTAAACGCCAGTGCTACCTTAAGTATTGACTCGGGCCATAATTTTTCTAAACATTCATTTCAAGAAAATACCAGCATTTAAAGAGTTAACGAACTTATTTTCCTTTGGAAGTGCTGTGCCTTTCTACCCAAACCACAGAGCTGCTCCTCATTCCAGATTCCCCCTCATCAGTTCATTCTAGATAATGGATATACGTTTGTGCAATGGACACTTTTCATAAGAGTGCTGAAGCAATGAACTGTGTCCTTTGCCTTTAAGGCTCTATAACCAAGTTTGGTTTAAATAACTCATTTCTTTATCTGAAACACTGATCTGAGCAAGTAGTGGCTATCTGTCCTCTAGCAGAGCTCAGTAGTAAAAATAATATGCTGGTGTAAAGATAAAGGGGCTCAGGAAAAGGGATGTGCAAACACAAGTTTGTAGTTTTATTGAGATTTCAGTGAGTCGCAGAGTATTTAGAAATCACAATCTGTTTTCAGTCATAAGTGTCTTGTAAAAGTGGAACAAATGCATGTTAACCACATGCATATGCAGTTGATGATTCTCTGGTGCGCTCTCTCCATGAAAGAATGGAAAACAAACCTGAAGAAGCTAAAATAAGAGATAGTGAAACATGTCACTGGGGGAAAAAATAGCACTACAGCATGCCTAGGCTTAATTTGTCAATTATGCTGAACAGCTGCTTTTCAGTAGCTTTGTCTATCTGATTACATCTGAGAATTTTAAGGAGGATGGATATTTATTATGAAAACACATTTAAAAGGGTCTTCTTTGGGAATATAAAGCTTCATGTTACAAAAAATGGCTGCACTCTACTCTGTTTAGAATGTTGCTTTAACATGGGGGGTATCTTTCGAACTAAAAGTGCCCAGACCCCAAGAATGCTGATTACAGTATATATTGTACAGACTTGTTAGCAACATTCTCATATGAGTAACTCTGGCCTAATGTGATATTTACTGCAAAACGACATTTCATTTCTGATGTTCATGCAGGAAATAAATAATAAGGACCCTGATTCACGCATGTGACACAAGGTGTAGAGAAAGTGAAAGGACACCTAGGGCCTGATCCAGTGCCCACTGAAGTCAATGGGAACTTTTCCAGTAACACCAGTGGATCAGGCTCCTTGAGTGCCCCGTGCAAGGGGATGGTACGGCCTGTGCCACACACCCCATGGAGCTTGGAGAGGGATTTTGGCTTCTGGAAGCACAATCCATGCCCAGCCTCCCCAAGGGCTGTGCTAATCCACCACCTACTCAAAGCTGTGGCTACATGACACAGTCTAGACCTTAGTAATATAGGGCCAGAATTTCACCTGGTATAAATCGACATAACTCCACTGAAAACAATGGAACTTTGCCAATCTCCATTAGCTGAGGATCTGACGCATAATATATTTTTATGACACAAAGTCTAGAGGGTTTGGAGCAGTTAAAAATGTTATGAACAAAATCAAAGAGATCTAAATCCAGAGAGCTGTCTTGAAAAATATTTCTATAACTGTTTAACCACTGATCTCACTTTGTGTCTGTACGGAAAAAAAATCCTGTCTTTCTGTCTACCCATCCATATAGTCATTCATCAGCAGTTCTAAAGAAAACAACGGTACCTGAAATATCTAGACACTCAGCACTCCGGCTGAAGTTCAGTGGTGACAGTATAATGGCATTTTAATGAGCTCCTAAAATATTTGTAAAATATATAATTAAGCTAATTCATTTATGCATTTCTGTGCACATCCCTAGCATTTGGAGCTTGGCCCTATGTTCATTGAAGTCAATTGCAAAGCTCCTATTAACTTTAAATGGTTCAGGATCTGGTGATCATGTAGCTAAGCAGACTAGGTCAGATAGTACAAAGCATGATTAGCAATCATTTTCACAATTGAATATGCAAGTTCTCAGGGCATTTCCTGAGGATCAAGTACTAGCTGGAAGGAGCTGATACCATAAACTGCAGCATATTCTTCATCCATTTACCTCAAGAGGTCATAATACCCAGTAAATGCCCTGTGCTGGGGTCATTATTGATAATAGAAGAAAGTCAAGGAAAGTGTGGGCCCCTTACTGAATGAGGGAGGCAACCTAGTGACAGAGGATGTGGAAAAAGCTAATGTACTCAATGCTTTTTTTGCCTCTGTCTTCACGAACAAGGTCAGCTCCCAGATTGCTGCACTGGGCAGTACAGCATGGGGAGGAGGTGACCAGCCCTCTGTGGAGAAAGAAGTAGTTCAGGACTATTTAGAAAAGCTGGACGAGCACACGTCCATGGGGCTGGATGCGCTGCATCCGAGGGTGCTAAAGGAGTTGGTGGATGTGATTGCAGAGCCATTGGCCATTATCTTTGAAAACTCATGGTGATCGGGGGAGATCTCATATGACTGGAAAAAGGCTAATGTAGTGCCCATCTTTAAAAAAGGGAAGAAGGAGGATCCGGGGAACTACAGGCCAGTCAGCCTCACCCTGGAAAAATCATGGAGCAGGTCCCCAAGGAATCAATTCTGAAGCACTTAGAGGAGAGGAAAGTGATCAGGAATAGTCAGCATGGATTCACCAAGGGCAAGTCATGCCTGACTAACCTAATTGCCTTCTATGATGAAATAATTGGCTCTGTGGAAGAGGGGAAAGCAGTGGACATGTTATTCCTTGACTTTAGCAAAGCTTTTGATATGGTCTCCAACAGTATTCTTGCCAGCAAGTTAAAGAAATATGGGCTGGATGAATGGACTATAAGATGGATAGAAAGCTGGCTAGATCGTCGGGCTCAACGGGTAGTGATCAATGACTCAATGTCTAGTTGGCAGCTGGTATCAACCGGAGTGCCTCAGGGGTCAGTCCTGGGGCCAGTTTTGTTCAATAACTTCATTAATGATCTGGAGGATGGCATGGACAGCACCATCAGCAAGTTTGCAGATGACACTAAACTGGGAGGAGTGGTAAATACACTGGAAGGTAGGAATAGGATACAGAGGTACCTAGACAAATTAGAGGATTGGGCCAAAAGAAATCTGATGAGGTTCAACAAGGACAAGAGCAGAGTCCTGCACTTAGGACGGAAGACTCCCATGCACTATTACAGACTAGGGACCAAGTGGCTAGGCAGCAGTTCTGCAGAAAAGGACCTAGGGGTTACAGTGGATGAGAAGCTGGATATGAGTCAACAATGTGCCCTTGTTGCCAAGAAGGCTAACGGCATTTTGGGCTGTATAAGTAGGAGCACTGCCAGCAGATCGAGGGACGTGATCATTCCCCTCTATTCGACATTGGTGAGGCCTCATCTGAAGTACTGTGTCCAGTTTTGGGCCCCACGCTACAAGAAGGATGTGGAAAAATTGGAAAGAGTCCAGCAGAGGGCAACAAAAATGATTAGGGGGCTGGAGCACATGACTTATGAGGAGAGGCTGAGGGAACTGGGATTGTTTAGTCTGCAGAAGAGAAGAATGAGGGGGGATTTGATAGCTGCTTTCAACTACCTGAAAGGGCATTCCAAAGAGGATGGATCTAGACTGTTCTCAGTGGTACCAGATGACAGAACAAGGAGTAATGGTCTCAAGTTGCAGTGGGGGAGGCTTAGGTTGGATATTAGGAAAAACTTTTTCACTAGGAGGGTGGTGAAGCACTGGAATGGGTTACCTAGGGAGGTGGTGGAATCTCCTTCCTTAGAGGTTTTTAAGGTCAGGCTTGACAAAGGTCCCTTCCAACCCTGATATTCTATGATTCCATGAATATGAACTGAACACACATGTAAATACAGATGCAAGTGTTTTGTTGATGTTGTTTATGTCATTTCTGTTGGTCTACAAAAGGCATTTCGGGGCAGGCGGAATACACTGTAGATATGCCAGCAAGTCTTCTTGGGTCATCTGGCAATAATTCATTTAGTTTCTATGTACAGTATTACAACGGGGGGAAGGAGGAGTGGATAGCAGATTTTAGAGCAGCTCAGAAAGGAAAAGCCAGCAGCAGCAACGCCTTGGTACCCTAAGCAACACAAACAACAACAATTGATGAATCTAAGCTAAGCAGGATTTGGATTGTCCAGTGCACTCTCCTGATGTTATTTTTGCACAACAGCCTTAAATACACAAGCAGCAGAAAGGTACTCAAGCAGCATGGGGAGGAAGAGTAGTAACCACTGTTGGTAACCTAAGGGATATAGAGAATTCCTCCTCCCAGGGCGAGGGCTTCAGCTCACCACACCCAGCATCAAGTGTATTGAAACCAACAACAGAAGTCATAAACAACAAAAGAGAACAGTAATAATAAAATAAGAATAGTTTGGCAACTTTCACTTAGATTCTATACACCACGTTACCATGTCAAGCAAACACAATTGTTAAAGTAACTGGTGACAAGAAGTGAGCAAACAACTCACAACACAGCACTTACCTGATTAATGTAGCCCCTTTTTTCTGCTGGTGACATTTCCAACCGCAGATGACAGCTTCCTCAATTTTTTTTATTTTTACTGTTTGAATTATTTCTATTTTTGTATTATCATTATTCTAGGAATCAACATACTTGCAAGCCAAGCCATATTGCTCAGCCACCACTGGGCAGATCAGACGTGGTATTATTTCAGTTTCCTAACAAGTACTTCCATTGCAGTTAATTGCACATGCAAATAATGTAAAGTTTGCCTGCCATGAATATTCACCCGTGTGACTTTGGAATACTCTTCTGTCAGTATTTGTGGCCATAAGAACCAGTTGCTTAGATAGTCACAGCAAACTATCACAAAAGATATGCAAGGATTGATTGAAAAATTCAAGTGACTGTGACCTCAGTTTAACAGAGTACTTAAGTATGTGTTCAACTTTAATCACATGCTTAAATATTTTGCTGAATAGGGATGGGACTACTCATATTCTTATAGTTAAGGACATGACTATGTGCTTGTTAAATTGAAGCCTATTTCAAGAGCATATTTTGCTATATTCACCCACATCTACTTATTACAGTTACAATTTCTGTATACTCAGATTTTTATTTTATTTTATTTTTTGGTTTGGTGGAAAGTAGTGACAGCCCATACAAGAGTTCTTTTGTTTAAAATGCTCTTAGTAGTTACTAGATTGCAGTGTCCTGCCTTCATGATCAGGCAATGAGCATTTGTTCTGATGTGATGTGATGTTTGTGATTTCCTGTCCTGCTCTGGCGCTTCAGTGAGAGAAGTAATATTTTGGAACTAAGATGAACTGGAATTTTGCCTCACCTACTCATGCAATTTCAGGTCCAGTGAGTTGATTTAATCTCTCACTCTAATAAAAAACAGTTGTTATTATTCTGATTCTCTTCTGGATTTTTAGGCCACATCTACAGCAGTGTAACAACCAAGTTTTAAAAGCTACGCTAAAATACAATTGAAAGTCCATCGGGGACAAGTGGATTTCTAATGTTGTTTGGCCAGCAAAACAAAAACAGTTTTGAAATCTTATTTCTTATCTATTCAAGGCCTTACATATTATTTCAGCATATAACATATAGTACATATAGGGTTACCATACGTCCGGATTTTCCCGGACACGTCCGGCTTTTGGGGGCTCAAATCCCCGTCCGGGGGGAAATCCCCAAAAGCCGGGCATGTCCGGGAAAATCGGGAGGG
>NC_048300.1:46492743-46579132 GCF_013100865.1 Trachemys scripta elegans | reverse complement strand
GCGAATTAATGTTCGCGGGAAGCAGGGGAGGGGGCGGAGACTTTGGGAGGGGGCGGAGTTGGGGCGGGGGCGGGGGCGGGGCTGGGGGCGGGGCCGGGGCCCCGTGGAGTGTCCTCCATTTGGAGGCACAAAATATGGTAACCCTAGTACATAAGAACGGCCATACTGGGTCAGACCAAAGGTCCATCAAGCCCAGAATCCGGTCTACTGACAGTGGCCAATGCCAGGTGCCCCAGAGGGAGTGAACCTAACAGGTAATGATCAAATGATCTCTCTCCTACCATCCATCTCCACCCTCTGAAAAACAGATGCTAGGGACACCATTCCTTACCATCCTGGCTAATAGCCATTAATGGACTTAACCTCCATGAATTTATCTAGATCTCTTTTAAACCCTCTTATAGTCCTAGCCTTCACAACCTCCTCAGGTAAGGAGTTCCACAGGTTGACTGGATGCTGTGTGAAGAAGAACTTCTTTTTATTTGTTTTAAACTTGCTGCCCATTAATTTCATTTGGTGGCCCCTAGTTCTTACATTATGGGAACAAGTAAATAACTTTTCCTTATTCACTTTCTCCACACCACTCATGACTTTATATACCTCTATCATATCCCCCCTTAGTCTCCTCTTTTCCAAGCTGAAAAGTCCTAGCCTCTTTAATCTCTCCCGTTCCAAACCGCTAATCATTTTAGTTGCCCTTTTCTGAACTTTTTCTAATGCCAATATATCTTTTTTGAGATGAGGAGACCACATCTGTACGCAGTATTCAAGATGCGAGTGTACCATGGATTTATATGAGGGCAATAAGATATTCTCTGTCTTATTCTCTATCCCTTTTTTAATGATTCCTAACATCCTGTTTGCTTTTTTGACTGCCGCTTCACACTGCGTGGACGTCTTCAGGGAACTATTCACGATGACTCCAAGATCTCTTTCCTGATTAGTTGTAGTTAAATTAGCCCCCATCATATTGTATGTGTAGTTGGGGTTATTTCTTCCAATGTGCATTACTTTACATTTATCCACATTCAATTTCATTTGCCATTTTGTTGCCCAATCACTTAGTTTTGTGAGATCTTTTTGAAGTTCTTCACAGTCTGCTTTGGTCTTAACTATCTTGAGCAGTTTAGTGTCATCTGCAAACTTTGCCACCTCACTGTTTACCCCTTTCTCCAGATCATTTATGAATAAGTTGAATAGGATTGGTCCTAGGACTGACCCTTCCCCAAGTTACCCCTCTCCATTCTGAAAATTTACCATTTATTCCTATTATTTGTTCCCTGTCTTTTAACCAGTGCTCAATCTGTGAAAGGATCTTCCCTCTTATCCCATGACAATTTAATTTATGTAAGAGCCTTTGGTGAGGGACCTTGTCAAAGGCTTTCTAGAAATCTAAGAACACTATGTCCACTGGATCCCCTTTGTCCACATGTTTGTTGACCCCTTCAAAGAACTCTAATAGATTAGTAAGACATGATTTCCCTTTATAGAAACCATGTTGAGTTTTTCCCAAGTTATGTTCTTCTATGTGTCTGACAATTTTATTCTTTACTATTGTTTCAACTAATTTGTCCGGTACTGACGTTAGACTTACCGGTCTGTAATTGCCAGGATCACCTCTGGAGCCCTTTTTAAATATTGGCATTACATTAGCTATCTTCCAGTCATTGGGTACAGAAGCTGATTTAAAGGACAGGTTACAAACCATAGTTAATAGTTCTGCAATTTCACATTTGAGTTCTTTCAGTACTCTTGGGTGAATGCCACTCTGGTCCCGGTGACTTATTACTGTTAAGTTTATCAATTAATTCCAAAACGTCTTCTAGTGACACTTCAATCTGTGACAATTCCTCTGATTTGTTACCTACAAAGGACGCCTCAGGTTTGGGACTCTCCCTAACACCCTCAGCCGTGAAGACTGAAGCAAAAAATTCATTTAGTTTCTCCGCAATGACTTTATTGTCTTTAAGTGCTCCTTTTGTATCTCAAGCATCCAAGGGCCCCACTGGTTGTTTAGCAGGCTTCCTGCTTCCGATGTACTTAAAAAACATTTTGTTATTACCTTCTGAGTTTTTGGCTAGCTGTTCTTCAAACTCCTTTTTGGCATTTCTTATTAAATTTTTACACTTAATTTGGCAGTGTTCATGTTCCTTTCTATTTACCTCACTAGGATTTGACTTCCACTTTTTAAAAGATGTCTTTTTATCTCTCACTGCTTCTTTTACATGGTTGTTAACCCACAGTGGCTCTTTTTGAGTTCTTTTACTGTGTTTTTTTTTAATTCGGGGTATACATTTAAGTTGGGCCTCTATTATGGTGTCTTTGAAAAGTGTCCATGCAGCTTGCAGGGATTTCACTCTAGTCACTGTACCTTTTAATTTCTGTTTAACAACTCCTCATTTTTGCATAGTTCCCCTTTCTGAAATTAAATGCCACAGTGTTGGGCTGTTGAGGTGTTCTTCCCACCACAGGAATGTTAAATGTTGGTTTTTTTTTAAATTAATGGAGATATCCTGTCTCCTATATCTGGAAGGGACCTCGAAAGGTCATTGAGTCCAGCCCCCTGCCTTCACTAGCAGGACCAAGTACTGATTTTTGCCCCAGATCCTTAAGTGGCCCCCTCAAGGATTGAGCTCACAACCTTAGGTTTAGCAGGCCAATGCTTAAACCACTGAGCTATCCCTAGCCACTATTTCCATGTGGTCCTGTTATGGTTACCTCTTGGACCAGATCCTGCTCTCCACTCAGGACTAAATCGAGAATTGCCTCTCCCCTTGTGGGTTCCTGTACCAGCTGCTCCAAGAAGTAGTCTTTTAAAGTATTGAGAAATTTTGCCTCTGCATTTCATCCTGAGGTGACATGTACCCAGCCAATATGGGGATAATTGAAATCCCCCACTATTATCAAATTCTTTATTTTGGTAGCCTCTCTAATCTCCCTTAGCATTTCATTCAGTACAACTACAAGTAACTCACAATGCAAATGCATTGTTTACTGAATAATCAGTACATTATATTAGAAGAGAGTTAGAAATATGTAACAGAGAGCATTTGCTATTTTGAAATAACAAACAAAACAAATTGGCAACTGGCAGCACTCTAGAGGGTCTGGTTCTAGGGTGCCAGCTACAAAAGCTCCCCTTCAATATTAGCAAAACTTGTTTTAATGAACACTGTAATAAATTTGCAGTCACGGCAGCTGAAGCAAAAAAGATCAAGTGAGAATAAAATTAGTAGCAGCAGGCTTAGTGCCAGCACCTAGGCCAGACTACATAAAATGGATGATGCAATGATGAAAGGCAAATCCTCATTCCATTTCTAAGCCTACAGGAGAAATGAGCAATGTCATCAATATCATCACTATATTCTCCCTCCACAACAGCTGCACTAGCACCGCTGCTAATCACTGGATTTTACCAGGCTGGCTTAGGAGAGGTACAGTATGAGAAAACGGATCCCTGTGGCTCTGAGCCTAGAGTCGCTTGCCAAAACTCGAGCTGTTAATGTGGGGTTTCAGTGCAATTACAAATACTTGCAATGCATTGTGGGGACATATGATACTATTACTGCACCTGTCCCTGCATCAAATATTCTCTCTTTGGTATCTGTCCCTCTCTCACCCTCCTTGGTGTTTTTATAGGGCTTGTTTGTTTGTGGGTTTGTTTATTTGTGGGTTTTTTGCTTCTTTTGTTTGGTTTGTTTCTTCCCTAACCCTTGGAAACCTTATAAATGCTAATAAGAAGAAGAAATAATGCTCTGAGATCAAGATGACTGTAGTCATGTTGAATAGTACCTCACACCACGAAAGCCCCAATGAGGTAAATGATAGTTGTGGAATAAGGCACTTCTCAACATGAGTAAGACAATCTGTCTAGATAAAATAAAATTAATAATAATAATAATAATTAATATAAGGTGTAGGTTGAATTATTAAGTAATATGATCATTATCCAACCTAGATTTTGGTGCACTAAACCCTCTCTTTTTTGATGCAACTCATGCCAGGACTGCCTGTGAAAATAAAATTACAGTATCAATCAATTGGCTTTTTGTAAATACCTGTTGTCACAGCTGACTGTTCTGGGAGTTTCCACTTGTCCCTTTACTCTTCCTAGGCTCTTCCTGACCTTGTCTGTTACACCTTAATCCTTTCCTCTTTCAAATCTTTCCAGAAAACACATTTGTCTCCACTAGCCCCTTTAAACCTTTGCTCTCATCCCTTGACCAAATGTTGTTTATAGTAGGAAGGAAACAGGGAAAATACATCAATCTATCAAAAATTATGTATCTAACAGGACATACAGTAAAAAGCAGTGATGCATGATAGTGTAATTTGTCTTCTTTCTTTGTCTGCCTGTGTTCCATTTAGGCCATAGGTTCTACTGGGACCCTTTTTTCTTACTTCCTGTAAAGCAACCTAGCATGCTTTTGGCACTACATAAATAATTGTACTATTATCATTATTATTATAACATTCCTATTATTGTACAGGATGCTACTGAATCCAGGGGGTGACCTACTAGGTCTTTTTGTTGCTAACGTTTATAGTTGTTTGCCCAACACTAGTGAGCACCTTTCCTCTTTGTGCATCTCTGTAGAGCTATCTACATGGAAAGCAACCTAACATTCTACCTCTATTTTCAATAATCATATCAATAATCATGAATCAGGTGGTCAAATTCTCAACTAGTGGAACACCACTGGCTTCAACAGAATGATTCTAAGTAGAGAATTTGGCCCAGTATATTTTGAATGACATTTATAACTTAAAGATTGCAACAATGTGATAAATTCTGGGGTAACCCTGCAAATGTAACTAGCAGGAGCTAAAGACCCTAGTTTTAGTCTGTACATTTAAACTAGCTGTGTCCTTGATAACTGAATGATTTAAACATTTAAGTGAAAAATCAATTTTATATTAATATTATAAACAGTTGTTTGCCTGCTTGTGTTACTCAAATTCTATCTAAGCAATGCTTTAAGCAATCTAAATCTGTTGTTGGAGACTTGGCACCAAATAAGCTTTACCAATGAATACAGCATTAATCATAAACTATACATATCAAATTGTTTCCATAGCATTTTACAAAACCCTCAGGAGTAATCACAATATACAATTCTAGTCAGCCTATAGGAGGAAAATGTTAAATACAAAGTTCCAGTAACAAGCAGCTTACCTCTTTTTCATCCTTTTAATGAAGATTTAAAAGGTTTTTTTACGTTATTGCTATAACAATTGCTAGAAAAACAATTTCAAGAACAGTTGTACAGCTTTAACTTAACATATATCAATACTTCTAATATGGGTCAATTTAAAATTTCTTTCTTGAAAAAAAATTGAATGCATTGATGAGTATAAAGCACATTCTGACTAGTGCCTGTTGTATGAGGTTATCTCACTAGGTGACTTTAATGCTGTTTTAGATGAACTGTACAGTAAAATATTATAAAGAAAAAGAATTATAATCAAATAATTCAGTACAATTCCACTTTGTTAACTTTATCATTCGTGCCCTTTCCTTCCTTATGTCTCTCCTGCCAGTCTGCATGTCTTAAAAGTCCATTTGCTTCAGAACATAACTGATAACGAAAAAGAATACTCATCTCTTAATCAGCTGTTGGAAATTCAGAACTACAGATCCCTTGAGCCAGATACCACCACACATACTCAGGATCAGCAGTACCTTATTCCGGGACTAGTACCACTGATTTCAATGGAACAACTTGTGGAGTAAGATATTATTCAACCCCGGTACAGGTGGCAGAATCTGGGCTTTATATAGCTACAGTATATAATATATATCACATTTTCATATACACTTAGCTGCTAATGGAAAAGATTTTATCTTTCCCCCTATGGTTTGAAAGGCAGCCTAATATTTAAGTTTTTCATGAAAAAAACAATGAAATTGCAATTAAGGTCCTTTCTCCCTGAACCTCAAGGTCAGCTTTACACTCTGAATAGTTAAATCATCCTTGGCACTAGGCTGAACTTGGCAGAGGTTCTATAATGAGAAATCCAGATTACTAGTATAATTTGTAATGTGAGTGCCCGGCACTTAATCTAGTACCGTTTGTTTTTGTATTGAATAGCAACGCCTTAAAAGCGGTCAGTAGGGATGCCTATGCTTTTAACTGCTTTGACACTAGATACTTTCCTAATCTTTAATTGCACCTTTTAATAATCTGTTCGGTTCAATAAACAAGCAATTACAGAGTCTTCCCAATTCAGTTCTGTTTGTTGTATTAATGGGAGGGATACAGTTCAACTGGCTTCTTATATTGGTTAGTAAAAATGCATGAGTTTTCCCTTAAGGCCCTAAAACACATTTCATTGAAGAAAATAGAAACACAAGAGCAGGGCCTCTCCCCTCTCACTCTCATTCTCCTTTAGATTTGCAATGGTTGCCTAATGCATACGTTCAAAAATACAAGTCACATTCTGATACTCTTATTCTGGTTTAATAAAACCTTGCTCTGCACATAGCTTTGGTAACCTCAATGGAACAAATTGTGGAGTAAGGTACTGTTGAATGTAAGGACTTCAGAACCTGGTACTACATCTTTGGGCCAAATTCTGATTCCCTTACTTGTGGTTTTTCCCTTGCTCCACCTGTAGTCCCGTTAAAATGAATAGACTCTAGCATGGTTTTTCCACAAACTCTGTTTTTGTCCCAGCGCACAATAGATTCACAGATTTCAAGACCAGAAGGGACCATTGTGATCATCTAGTCTGACCTCCTGTATAACAGGCCAGAGAACATCCCCCAGATCATTCCTACAGTATATCTTTTAGAAAAATACTCAACCTTGATTTAAAAATTGCCAGTGATGGCGAATCCACTGCAGCTCATGGTAAATTGATCCAATGATTAATTACCCTCACTGTTCAAAATGTACACCTTATTTCCAAGCTAAATTTGTTTAGCTGCACCTTCCAACCATTGGATCCTTTTATACCTTTCTCTGCTAGATAGACGAACCCGTTATCAAATATTTGTTCCCAATCTGGGTACTTACAGACTGTAATCAAGTCACCCCTTAACCTTCTCTTTGTTAAGCTACATAGATGGAGCTCTTTGAATCTATTACTATAAGAATTGTTTTCTAATCCTTTAATCACCCCCCTGGCTCTTCCCTGAACCCTCTCCAATTTATCAACATCCTTCTTGAATTGTGGGAACCAGACTAGGACACAGTATTCCAGCAATGGTCGCAGCAGTGCCAAATACAGAGGTAAAATAACCTCCCTACTCATTCTTGGGATTTGCATTAGCCCTTTTGGCCAGAGCATCACACTGGGAGCTCATGTTCAGCTGATTATCCACAACCCCCACATCTTTTTCAGAGTCACTGCTTGCCAGGTTAGAGTATCCCATGCTGTAAATGCCATATTAAAACACCTATTGTTTGCTTATGCCCAGCTTACCAAGTGATCCAGATTGCTCTGGCCAAAAGGGCTAATGCAAATCCCAAGAATGAGTAGGGAGGTTATTTTACCTCTGTATTTGGCACTGCTGCGACCATTGCTGGAATACTGTGTCTAATTAATATTTTGATAACAACAACAGACTGTTAACGTATGTCTAAAATGCATAGCAGAAGCATTTCCCTCACATCTTTGTGCCTTGCACATTCTTAGCACACTACTGGTACCTAATGAATGAATTCATGAGTAATGCACTAAGTATATGTCTCAAATGTGAAGTCCTTGCAATGTGGATTTCCTAGGAATTGCATGTGCTTGTGGTTTAGTATAGAGCCACTGCAGTACAATCCTCCCTCCCGTGTGGCCTTGGACATGCCACCTCATCTCTCTGGGCCTCAGTTTCCTACCTGTAAAATGAGGATAATACTTCCTGTCTCCCATTCCATGTGAATCTTGTCTCTTTAGATTGTAAGCTTTTCCAAACACATACTATCTCTTAGAATGTGTCTGTAGAATGTCTAACACAATGGGTTCCCAATCCCAGTTTAGGCCTCTAGATATTACACTTAATAAATAACTTAATGATGGATAGATAGTGCCACTGCTAAAGCCTTTCAAGAATGCCGATGACTGTGGTGCAGAAAGTAATGTCCATGAGGACAGAATATAAGGTGGAGCAGCCAATTCAAAGGACCCAGGTGGTGGCCTTCAGATCCCACAGCTCATGCTGCTTACTGTACATTAAAGAAGAAACGGATCTTGAGAACTATAAGCTAACAAGAGAGATAGAAAGGGCAGCATAGGCCTTGTATTTTAAGGTAGGTCTACACTGCAACTGGACATCCACGGCTGGCCAGTGCCAGCTGACTTGGGCTCACAGGGCTTGCGCTAAGGGGCCATTTAATTGAGGTGTAGACATTCAGGCGCAGGCTGGAGTCTGAGCTCTGGTACCCTCTCCCCTGGCAGGGTCCCAGAGCCTGGCTCCAGCCCAAGCACAAACATCTATACTGCAGTTAAAGCCCTTCAAGCCCAAGTCAGCTGGCACGGGCCAGCCCATGGGTTTTTAATTGCAGTGTAGACGTATCCTAAGACGCACTGCTGAATGACAGGGCGCTGAATGACAGGGCGCACTGCTGAATGACAGTGCCATCCATTCTAGGGAACAGTAAAAACACAACAGAACTGAGAAGGACTCGGTAGTAACAACACCACAGAATGAGAAGAGGAAAAGGAAAACATTTAAGAATTCAAGACCAGTGCTGAGAGACATTTTTTTGATGGAACTTCTTTTTGCTGAAAAAGGCAGATTCAGGTTGAACGAAACATTTAACAAATTCATGTCAAATTCACCAAATTCTTTCTGTCAAAAAAAAAAAATCCAGAAAAAAAGAAAGTGTGTCATTTTGATATTTTCTAAATGAAACATCTTGATTTTTTTTATTCAAAATTATGTTTCGTTTCCAATTTTACTTCAATTTTATTTTTTAGAGCAGGAAAAAGAACTTAACATGAAAAGTTACATTGTATTTTGAGTTAAGGAAATGTTTTATTCAACCCAAAATGATTTTTTTTTTTTTAGTTTTGTTGATTAGGCCACAAAGCTGAATAATCAGCTATTTGCACAGCTCTACTGAAGCCATTAATGTTCTGCTTAACGTGGCAATGCAGACAGTGAGCAAGGTTCTCTTCTGTGTCAGCTATGGAGGCATCAGAGACCTGAACCTGAGGGCTGGTTTGTGCCAGCCCTGGTGATGCTTAGAACACTTTCTAGGCTGCTCTAAGCTGCCCATTTTCTGTAGTACTGAGCCGTATGCCACTAACGAAATGGCATACATCTAGCTCCACTCCTCCACATCTCTCCAATTCTGCATGCTCCCTCCCTCCCCAGACACAACACACACACCCTACCATGAGGGCAGGTGGGTAGCGGGCAGCTAGAGCAGGACCCAGATCCAGCACATTTATACCAGCAAGGAGTTCCCCTACACCAAGGGAATTTTCTGCTGCCCATCTGCAGCCAGCATCACAATAGATAATCTGGCCCACTGTTTGCTAGCCTGATCCCAAACAAGATGCATTAGAAGCTTATAGTAAAGACAGTGTGGTTTTAGAAGTGATGACGCTATATATTCTTGATACCACAATTCTCTCCCTGAGACAGATGGTCCAAAAGTGCTGGGAGCATGTAAAAGATCTGTACATGTGTTTTATGGACCCTAAGTACACATACAACTAAGTGTAAAGAGATGGTGTTGTTGAATTATTGACCTCTGTGGAGTAGCTGGAAAGGTAACCACACTGCAGAAGCAGATGGTCTATGCATGCAAGCCCACATTCAGGCTTGCTGAACTGTCACACTTCTCAAATTTTGTGACCACTTTAACTTTTTTCCCTAACTTGACTTTGCAGAAACATTCTATGAAAATATTACTGTGCTTGCGCAGCTCAGGTGTTAGGAAGCTTTTTCATCCTGTAACAAAAGGTCTTTTATTGTTTGGAAACAAACACAATCTCTTTAAGTGCTCTGGGTTTAAAGTTTCAAAGTTCAACTGGTTTTGAGGTATCCCTGCAAAAATATCCTGGGTAGAATATTTTTTACTATGGGAAAAATCTATTTTGTTTTGTTTCATTCCATTGTAAGTCTGAGATTGCTGAAAGGATTTTGCTCATATATTTTTTGAAAGATTTCACCCTGGGGTAGATATCCAGGCCTTGGTCTTATTACCCCAGATCAGCCTTATGACTATTGTCTGATGTATGGAGCAGAGGAGGGTACAAGGCCCTGGCCTCAGCCAGACATATGACATACCCACTCTAGGGCAATGAGGACCAGAGCCTCCCCCTTGAATTTAGTAAATCAACCAGCCAAATTATAGCGGTCTCTTCTGCAGAAGAGGTTGAGGGAAAGGAGGTCCCTTTCTCCCCTTCTCCTCCTTGCCCACTGATTCTAAATCAGCCATAAATTGACTGGATATATTTTCTGAAAACCAAGACTGAAACTGAGATCACACAGTAATGTAGTCACACTTACATAGCCTGGAATGCTCCTGGTCACCCAAAGTGGTAGAGTCCACTAATTCCTCCCTCCAGGGCAACTCTGTGGCCCACCTGAAGACCAGTGGGTCCTGGGTTCTTTGCTCCTTGTCTCCTTGCCTCAGAGAACAACTGAGCAGCGGTATCTCTTCCTGCTACTGAAAGTCAACTCCCACTCCCCTCTCTGGGTTTGGGACATGTAAGTGGGCTCTCCCAGCCATGCGCAGACTATCCTGGGCCTGTAAATTGCCTGGGCATGGCAGTCAGAATCCCATGGCAGTAACTCTTCCTTTACTTCCCTGGCTCAGTCCCCACAGGCTGTCTGCATCTCATACACCCAGGTTACTAGATGAGTGGGGTCCTGCATGTCTGTCTTCTTTCTGGAGCTTTGATAGGCTCCCTATTCAGTGTCACTGGGCAAACTTTTTCACTTTATCATCGTTCCCAGCTGCTGCTTCTGATCTGATGCCTGTGGGATATTAAAAATGGCAGGAGGGGAGGAATCAAATTCTGTGATTTCCCTGTTCTGACTCACCTACTTGCACTACCTCATATTTCCCTTGCTAACTAGTCCAGGAGCTGGTTATGCTGCTGTATGTCAGTTGGGGCTTCTTCCACATCAGGGAAATTCATATCACGGGACTGGTTTGCAGTGTTGTAGCTGTGTTGGTCTCAGGATATTAGAGAGACAAGGCGTGTGAGGTAATATCTTTTATTGGCCCAATTCCTGTTGGTGAGAGATACAAGCTTTCGAGCTTACACAAACCTGAAGAAGAGCTCTGTGTAAGCTGGAATGCTTGTCTCTTTCATCAACAGAAGTTGGTCCAGTAACAGATATTAGCTCACCTTGTCTCTCACTACTATCATGGGACTTGTCAGCAATTTTTGCTCCCTTCAGCTGCCCGAGCAGAACTGCTGATTGTAGCCCCTTGCCTTTTGAAATAAGCCTGAAAAGTTGGACACCACTACTCTATAGTTTTAGCTTGTGTCATGCATGGATACTGCTCAGCACGGGAAGACATGTCATAGTTTGAGACTTCCATTTGGCTTCTAACCCCTTGCTCATATTGTTAATTTAATAAAATGTCTCTAGCTACAAAGCGTCTGGTTTTTAACATCTTTCTTTCTGTGTGGCCAAGCTGAAAGCTTGTGGTAGTGCAGTGAAATGCTCACATTGCCCCCATTGCTGTAGAATTGAATAGTATTTTTTTAAAATGTTGAGACTATTTTGCCAACAAAAATTTCATTCTGGTGAAATCCTGACTGTAAGGCCTTTGAGACAGGAGAGTCATTTATAATGTGTGTCTTCAGCACTTCATACCCTGGGGCCCAAACCTGGTTGGGGCTTTTCGGCACTACTCTAAAACATTTAATAACAGCTCACTATCTGAATAACCAGGCTCTGCACTGGGGATCTCTGTTAGGCTAAGTGGGGAAGGATCCTCCATTCTAAGCCACAGAACTGTTTTGTTCCTACTACTCCTTAGGGGCAATTGTAGGGTGACCAGACAGCAAATGTGAAAAATCGGGACAGGGGTGGGGGGTAATAGGATCCTATATAAGAAAAAGACCCCAAAATCGTGACTGTCCGTATAAAATAGGGACATCTGGTCACCCTAGGCAATTACTACTGGATCTGCATCATTCCAGATCCACCAGCCATGTCCTTGCTCTGTCTGATCCCATGCCCGCAGGGGTACAGGATGCCTCCGCAGAGCACCAAGGCACACAGTGGTGCCTGGTGTCTCAGGATTCTGGCTTCTTTCTGTCCATGCGGTGGAACTGCCACTGCTGTCAAGGGCCTCCATGGCTGCAGAAGGTGGAGGATGTGATTTGTCTTGAAAAATTCCATATTGTTAATATCAAAAATTAACAAATTTACTTAAACCAAGTATTGCTACTTCCCTAATGTACCCTATGTTGGGGATGTGCTCCATAGGCCCCTTTCACGGGCTATCCGAATCCCTGGTCACATCATGATGG
Organism: Trachemys scripta elegans; assembly: GCF_013100865.1. NCBI lineage: Eukaryota > Metazoa > Chordata > Testudines > Emydidae > Trachemys > Trachemys scripta. Next base: position 46,566,688 of record NC_048300.1, on the reverse strand, counting down.
GGAGAGCAGGGCTGCTACTCCCTCCCACATAGACAGGCAGGAGTGAGCAGGTATGTATAAGGAAGGGGCAAAATCTCAACTTCATTTCCAACATGTCCCATCTGGAAGAGCGGAATCAGTCTGGAGGGAGAAATAATGTGCTGCTAGCCAAGGGCGTTAGCAGATTACTTCCCCGTGGAGTAAGGGGGAACCACCAATTAACTGTGACTCTCAGAGTGACAATTCACTGCTCATGCTGCCCCTCTCTCAGGTTACTTTTTAGATCTTATTGAAAAGTGATATTATTGTTTCTAACAGACATGATCCTTTTTTTTTTTTTTCCAATTTCATCTACACTACGAGGTCTTCATCTGTGAACTATGTCTTCAGAGAGATCTATCTCAGGGGCAACCTCCCGTCCCATTCCTGACTGTGTAGCCCACCTTCCCTCCACTTCATAATCATACAATAGCCCCATGTCAACTATAACTGTTTATATGAAAAAAGTAATCATAAGGAAATATTTCATAGGTTTTTAGCCTTCTTTTAATATGAATTACCAGCTGGCAATGGGAAAACCAGCATCATGTGACCAACCAGTTCTGTGCAGATCACTTGTGGTCCATGGTCCTCAGCTGGGAATTGCTACTCTAAAATACCCTTAATTCACTCCTGATACCTACGCACTGTAATTTATGTCCTATGTTAGGGGGTCTCCCAGCACAACAGTAAAAATATTAATATAGGTTAAGAATATTAACAGAAATAAGATTACACATATTTGGTGTATCATGTCCAGTGTAGTACTGATATATACTAGTCCTTAAGAAGCTCCCTAATGAGGATTTTTGAAACCACCTATATGGGTTAGAAAATCATAAACACCAAATAGGGGAGGAATTATTAAGGGTAGTACAATGTAGTTAGAACCAGGAGTGTGGGTATGAAATGGAACAAAGTAAAATGTAGGCTGGATATCAAGAAAAATTCTGAACAGTAAGGTCTACTAGAGCTGTGGAACAGCCTCCCAGGGGAAGTGGTGGAAGCCCCATTGCCTGAGTCATTTAAAACTAGACTGGAGAAAACATTCAAGAATAACCCTGAATTGGCAGGGACCAATCCTACATTGGCAAGGAGGCGGAAAAGATGATCTAATAGGTCTTTTCCATCTCTAACTTCTATGATTCAACCAAGGTATGTTGCTGACTATTATGTATCGGGGCAAGTCCAGACCATTAACTTCAAGTTCCACTTCAAAGGGCAATGCTTGAAATTTCAGTTTGGCTGAGATTGACATTGTCATTTTAACAGACGGTGGAGGTTTTATGTTCCGAAAGTATTAGCTGGTTTTTAAGGCCTAGAAGACAAAACTGCAATGGATTAACAATGAATTTAGAAAATGTTTTTTAAATGACAAGGTATTTTTCATGACTTGTTCCCTGCTATTTTTTCTTTTCCTATGTGGAGCTGAGGAAGAAAAAGAATTAGAACCTGTTCAAAATGCCTCTATTTAGCTCCATATACTGTGCCCATGACTGTAGCATCTGAGCGCCTGGAGGGCTACGTTCCCGACATTGCATTGTCTAGAATCTTAGTTAGTAGATCAGGCCTGACTCTTGCAATTGGATCAGTGTGGGTATGCTTTGGAGTTCATGCCGAGCCACATTTACTTCAACTTAGACTACACCGACAGTCCTGCTAGTTTAATATACTCAGTGTGCCAGATCCTCAGCTAGTGTCAATCGCTGTAGTTCCACTCACTGAGGATCTGGGCTCAACCTGCTTACAGCATATTGTACTGCAATGTGCATTTAAAACACATGGGCCTCTAGTCTGCTAAGTCCACTTTGCACTGCTCGTGTAGCACAGTGTGAATGTAAACTGGCCAGAATGGCCAGCAGACATTTTCCCCTCTCTAGGAGAGCTGTCCACTGCAGATGCTCTTTAGCTGCTTCCTGATGCCTCTGCTCCCTGACTCTCCAATGCATTCATGTGGGGAGGAGAATCTAGTCAATTCATATTGTTTAAGCTACTATGAATATTATGAGAAATGAGCCATTTTAAATATTTTTATTAGGCCATGGGCCTATGCCCAGTACCCTGAATTGGAATGCCCCTGAACTTTAGGGGTGGGGGGAAATCATAAATGACACACTAATATTCAGCTAATAGAAACTTTTTGCAGAAATGTATCATTTTCATTTAAAATTTTGTTGGGAAAGAGAGCGAGGGAGACCTCCAGAATAGCCAACACCTCAGTGGTAAGGGCAATCACCCAGGACATAGGACATTTAATCTCAAGTCCCTTCTCTGCCTAATTTGGAATGCCCCAACCACCAGGCTATAGAATCAGTCTCTCTCTCTGACCAATGAATATGTAGTTATTTATATAAAGTAGCACAGTTCTCTCTCTCTCGCTCTCTCACACACACATACATATATGTTTTCATGAAGTATTTTAAAAGGTTTGATTTTTGTTCCAATGCAGAACGAAAACAAATGTCAAAACCTCAAATTTTTTCACAAAACAGAATACTTGTTTTCCAGCCAGCCCTATTCAATGGCTGGAAGTTGAAGCTAGGCAAATCAAGACTAGAAATAAGTCACATATTTTTAATAGTGAGGGGAATTAACCACTGGAACAATTAACCCAGGGTTGTGGTGGATTCTTGCTCACTGGCAATTTTTAAATCAAGGCTGGATGCATTTCTAAAAGACATGCCCTAGTTTAGACAGGAATTAATCCATGGAAGTCCAGTGGCCATTCTTATGCAGGAGGTCAGACTAGAGGATCATATTGGTCCCTTCTGGCCTTAGAATCTTTATGAAAGAAATGGGGGTGGGGTGGAGGAAGGGACATTTGGTTCCTCTATTTCCAAGTCTCTGCCAAAGTGTTGTCCCGATGCTGGTCCCTTCAGCATAAACTATTGGTTTACATCAATTTACATTTTCAAGGCCACCTTTGCAAATAAAAGGGATAGAAACTTACTTTGTGTTAACATGAAAGCTAAGATTCTTCTTTGTATTTTTAATTCCAAGTCACGGACACCAACTTCCTGGTTGCAAAAGTTACCTCTGCTCTCTGTGAAACTGATTTTCACAGGTTCCTAACTTTCAGAACCAGCACATTGCCTAGTTAATCAAGTTACTGGTAGGGCTAGATTCAATTTTTCCCTCCTTTCTACTATGCAAATCACTGATTTTTGGAATAAGTTTATGTATTTGAGGCAACCTCCCACTATTTAATTCTGATCAAATAGAATTCTGTCATCCTCTAAATCAGTGGTTCTCAACCAGGGGTCTGAGGTCCCCTGCGGGGCAGCAAGCAGGTTTCAAAGGGGCCGCCAAGCAGGGCCAGCATTAGACTCATTGGGGCCCAGGGCAGAAAGCCGAAGCCCTGCCGCATGGGATTGAAGCCCAGATCCTGAGCCCCACCACCCAAGGCCGAAGCCGGAGCCTTAGCCCTGGTCTACACTATGAGTTTAGGTCGAATTTAGCAGCATTAGATCGATTTAACCCTGCACCCGTCCATACGACGAAGCCATTTTTGTCGAGGGCTCTTAAAGGGCTCTTAAAATCGATTTCTGTACTCCTCCCTGACGAGGGGATTAGCGCTGAAATCAACATCGCCAGGTCGAATTTGGGGTAGTGTGGATGCAATTCGACGGTATTGGCCTCCAGGAGCTATCCCAGAGTGACCGCTCTGGACAGCACTTTGAACTCAGATGCACAAGCTAGGTACACAGGAAAAGCCCCAGGAATTTTTGAATTTCCTTTCCTGTTTGGCCAGCGTGGCATACTCAGCAGCACGGGTGACCATGCAGTCCCCCAGAATGTTCCTACGTTCCCCCTATCATCTCCATCCCTGAGGTTATCACAGATTAGAAGGCGAAAAAAACCACAGTCCCGATGACATGTTTTCTGAGCTCCCACACTGATAGGGCACAGCATAATGCATGGAGGCATTCAGTGGCAGAGGCCAGGAAAGAATTGCTGTGTTTGCTTAACAGCAAAAGTATCATGCCTCGCTAGCAATCCTGCCTGAGCCAGGTCGCTGTGTCACATGCACTCCATGCTGTGTCAGCCTTGGACAGGGGCATGACCGCTTTGTGAGCAGGAAGACCATAGATATAGACATTGGATTAGGTAGCTTCTGTAGCTAGAGAAAACATTCCTGTGCATTTGGCAAAGTCTGCAGCAAAAAAAAAGAGAAGCCCTGTAGTGTAGTGGTTATCACAGTCACCTAATGCACAAAACATCCCTGGTTCGAAACCGGGTCGAAACAGGTCACTGTTCCTTTTTCTGACTCCCCTCCTGCATTTTTAGTCTTAGAACAGACCACACTGTGAAATTTTACTTTGAATTATATCAATTATGAGTTAAATAATATGGAAGCTCTCTCTAAGTTATAGTCCCGGGTTCCTTACCCTTTCAGTTGCTCTGATAAATTAACATTTTTGTTAGGGGCGGGGGGAAATTTTCATGAAGCTTTTTATAAAGACTAAATGCTATCTAGGACTCTGAAATAATCTTAATGTGGCCCATAGAGTGCAATCCTTCATTCTGGATTTGTCATTCCACAAGTTGAACTGCTACTTACTACTGTCCAGGCTTCATTAGCCATGGGAGCAAGGGGCAGGCTGGGGTAGGTGTGACCGCACAGTGCTGCCAGCTGGGAGAGCAGCCTGAGGCAGAAGTCACCAGCTCGCATGATATTCCAGGCAGGACTGAATCTCCATGAGACGAAACTTAAAGAAGAGAATGACCTGGAGTCACTCCGATTCGGTGTTCTAAGAGGAGGATATCCATGTCTGTCCAGGCACCCCTGATCGACCTCACCGAGGTCTGCCAGCTGAGCAGGGCTGAGCGGGACCCCGGCTGGCAGGAGCTGGCGGATGGAGCCCCACACCAGCAGCGGGCTGAACCGCTCAGCCCGCTGCTGGTCTGGGGCTCCATCTGCCGGCCCTGCTTCCAATCATCCAGGCAGGCAGCGGGCTGAGCGGGTCCAGTGGATGGGACCTTGGAAAAAAGGCGTGAAACGATTGTCTGCCATTGCTTTCACAGAAGGGGGGGGGGCTGATGACATGTACCCAAAACCACCCGTGACAAAGTTTTTGCCCCATCAGGCATTGGGAGCTTAGCCCAGAATTCCAATGGGCAGCAGAGACTGCGGGAGCTTGGGATAGATACCCACAGTTCACCGCTCTGTAAGTCGATGCTAGCCGCGGTAGTGAGGACACACTCTGCCGACTTAATGCACTTAGTGTAGACATACGCAATAGACTGTATAAAATCGAATTCTAAAAAATCTACTTCTATAAAATCGACCTAATTTTGTAGTATAGACATACCCTTAGCAGTGTAGCTCTGGGAGGGGGGGGTCCTGCGGCATGAGGCCCCAGGCAACTGCCCTGCTACTACCCCCTAACGCCAGCCCCGGCTTTTATATGCAGAAAACCTGTTATTGTGACACAGGTGGGCTGTGGAGTTTGTATAGCATGTTGGGGGCTGGGGGGCGGATCAGAAAGAAAAAGGTTGAGAACCCCTGCTCTAAATCATGCAGCTCTTCAGATTCACGTCTTCCACATTTGTTAAATCACCTTATGAAACAGGGACATGGATTTGGCCAAAACTGGAAGGAGTTAGCACAATCCACAAGTTCATCAAACTGTCTGAAACAGGATTATCTGGATCAGATTTCTTGAGTGAAATTTATTCCATAATCCATACCCTTGCTAGAATAATAGTGCCTGTGAAGACAGAAAGTAACTAAGCAGCTGTCTGGCTCTGGTAACATGCTTTTACGAAAGCTTTTCAAACAAGTATATTTCATTGTCTGCAAAACTTTTGAAGAAAACAAAAAAATTTCATTTTCATCAGTTTTTCCCAAGACTTTTTTACATTTTTATCAACGACAAAAAAGAAAATCTGAATCTTAAAATTTTTTTATCCAAAACTGAAAATTGTTTAGGTTATTGACAAAAACCCATGAAACTTCAACAAAAACAGACATTTTGTCACAAAAAAATCCATTGAATCAAAAAGCTATTTTTCATTCCCCCGAAAAACATTTTTTGGATGAAAACTATGGACCAGTTCTTTCTGCTAAATCAAAGTGCCAAGTGCAAAGTGGAAAATTCAGGATGACCTGTGGATGTATAGGACACTCTGAGTAGGACTCTGTGTCCATAAACTAATGCGTGATATCTACCCTGCTCCCCATGTAGTAGAGGTTCCCAAAAGGGATTATAGGCATCCAAGAGCGGGCCTGGGAATGCCATGAAAGGCTAAATGAGATGTTTCATTTGAGATGGAGAGGGGGTTGGACAGCTCAAAATACTGCACATTTCTGTCCGTCTGTAGTTGGACTGCTGTTTACAAGGTTATTAATGGCCTTTTATAGATCTTATTAATTTATTATTTATTAAGCAACAGCCACAGGCCCAGCATTGTACAAGGAACTGAATACAGACTACCCTTTACCTTCAAGAGCTAACAGCCTAAACAGTCTTTCTCCTGCTTGTTCTTACAGAGTTCTGACATCTGGAATGTGACCCTGAGGTGGCTCCCAGACCACAGAACCAACCCGGGGTCATTTAATTGTAAACACAGCAACTGACTGGGTTGATGTGCAACGTTAATAGTTTATTGTTCAAATGGCTGACCGCTAGTTAATGCTGCCGACATTTATTAGGAATGTTTTATTTATTTATTTATCATTCCTGGTATGTTCCAGTAGAGCAAAGTGTAGTCAACTGATGCTGCGGCTGCTGTGGGGACTGCTAGAACCTGTGGAAGAGAAATGGGGGCAGAGAAGTAATTCTCGGAACAGAAGTAAGGTATCATGGCTGCCTGGCACTAAGGTAGCCTACCACACTTTTTTCAAATCTCTGGGCTGTGCATTCACACACAGTCTGGGTCTGCAATCTTGGACGCACTTTTGTCAAACCTATCTGCATCCCATCCTATTTTCAACCTCTGCACAGCTGTTGAGGATAGGTATTACTCAGGTGGCACAGAAAAATACGCACTTTACAAGTGCATTGCATATGTGTAACTGTTTCTTTAAATTTGGCCCATAGGTGAACTGCTTTTCCTTTAGGAAGCAATCTAAATATAATTTAGTTTAAAATATTTTTTTCAATTATTAGCAAATAATCAATATGAACAGTTGGCAGATAACCCACATGCTGAAAAATGTTAGTCTGGAATATTTGGTGAATACATACAAGGAATTAATATATTTGAAGAAATTCAGATTGATTTGCAAACAGTTCTCAAAAAGAAGACAGGGCTAATGTGTGTGTGTGGGTGCTCCCGTGCACATATATATATGCACATGCACACGCATGGCTATCATCTGGGTTTCCATATTTGTGCTTTTTGCAAATATGGTCTTGAATACTCATAGACTCATAGACTTTAAGGTCAGAAGGGACCATTATGATCATCTGGTCTGACCCCCTGCATGCTGCAGGCCATAAAACCGTCCCTACCCCTTCCCTAGACTCTGCTGTTGGAGTCCCCAATCCTGTTTTAAGTGACTTCAATCAGCGGAGACCCTCCTGCTAGAGATCCCTGCCCCATGCTGCGGAGGAAGGCGAAAAACCTCCAGAGGCTCAGCCAATCTGCCCTGGAGGAAAATTCCTTCCCGACCCCAAATATGGCAATCAGTAAGACCCCGAGCATATAGGCAAGAGTCTCCAGCCTGACCCCTGTCAGCCATTATACTATTTACCTACCATTGCTTGGTTTTCCTTGACTACTATGCTTTACCATTAAACCATTCCCTCCATAAACTTATCTAACTTAATCTTAAAACCAGACAGGTCCGTCGCCCCCACCGTTTCCCTCGGAAGGCCGTTCCAATATTTCACCCCTCTGACGGTCAGAAACCTTCGTCTAATTTCAAGCCTGAACTTCCCCACGGCCAGTTTATATCCATTCGTTCTCGTGTCCACATTAGTACTAAGCTGGAATAATTCTTCTCCCTCCCTTGTATTAATCCCTCTAATATATTTAAAGATAGCAATCATATCCCCCCTCAGCCTTCGCTTTGTCAGACTAAACAACCCAAGCTCCTCTAGTCTCTTTTCATACGACAGGGTTTCCATTCCTCTGATCATCCTAGTGGCCCTTCTCTGCACCCGTTCCAGATTGAGTTCATCTTTTTTAAACATGGGAGACCAGAACTGCACACAGTACTCCAAATGAGGTCTCACCAGCGCCTTGTACAACGGAAGCAGGACCTCCTTATCCCTACTAGATATACCTCGCCTAATGCATCCCAAGACAGCATTGGCTTTTTTCACCGCCACGTCGCATTGTCGACTCATAGTCATTCTGCGGTCTACAAGGACCCCTAGGTCCTTTTCCTCTTCCGTTACTTCTAACCAATGCGTCCCCATCTTGTAACTAAAATTGTTATTAGTCATCCCCAAATGCATCACCTTACACTTTTCACTATTAAATTTCATCCTATTTCTGATACTCCAATTCACAAGCTCATTCAAGTCTCCCTGCAGGATATCCCTATCCTCCTCCGAATTTACAATACCTACATATGTGCTCATATATGGATGGGTCCGCATAGGCTTTGTTCTGTTTGTCCAATCCAGAGTTGACTCCCTTGTCATTTTGTTTCACTAAGCATAACCATCACCAATTTAGCAACCATGATCGACAAATACTAAAGAAAAAATTAAGTAAATATCAACTGAAAGTTCAGCTTAGCCAACATATCTATGATTTATGCCCAATTCTGCCCTCACCCCTGTGGAATCAATGGGTGCTGTGGGGTTGCATGGGTGTGATGACAGAATGTAGTGAGCTTTCTAACTTGGTCTCCTTTTGTATTTTCCCTGCCCTTCTGCTTAACCAATAACCCAAGCCTCAATATTCCCTTTGTCTCCTAAGCACAGAGATATCTCTGCACATTCTTCCATGCTAATCCTTATGCAGTGGAACACACTCACTGAATCTATCTACAAAGCCAACTCACTCACTACATTTAATGGCCTCTTAAAACATCTCTGCTGCTATTTCATGTAAGAGAAGTCAGGAGAGGAAAGGTCAGACCATAAAAAAGAAAAAAACTAAGTAACATAACCATCAATATATGGGAAAGCCTCACCCACTAACCACATGCTGGCAACCTCCATCACCCTCTGTTTCTCCTCCCGCTCTTTTTTTTAACCTCTCTATTCAGCTCAGTTGTTGGGTAGACTGCATGGTCTTTAGTACAGTGATCTCTTTTTATTTGTTTTAAGGGTGTCTGGCACAAACCTAGGTACTCAATAAATGAAGCAGAGGAGGAAGATGGAGCCTTTCACAGAGAAAATGTATATTCCATATCTTGTGCTTGAAGACCCCATAGGGCACCATGTGAAGTGTCATGGCTTATAGCAGGGGTAGGCAACCTGCGGCACGCGAGCTGATTTTCAGTGGCACTCACACTGCCCGGGTCCTGGCGGCTCTGCATTTTAATTTAATTTTAAATGAAGCTTCTTAAACATTTTAAAAAGCTTATTTACTTTACACACAACAATAGTTTAGTTATATATTATAGACTTATAGAAAGAGACCTTCTAAAAACATTAAAATGTATTACTAGCACGCGAAACCTTAAATTAGAGTGAATAAATGAAGACTCGGCACATCACTTCTGAAAGGTTGGCGATCCCTGGCTTATAGGCAAAATTTAAGAAGTCAGCACAAGCTTTTCTGGATAGCAACTGCAATGCTAGGGAAAGATGACCTCTTTCCCCCCCACCCCCCCAACAGATTTTATTAATTATTATTAAGGCAGGAAATTGCAAAAACTGTCAGCACTGGTATTGACACCAGTGGGAACAGAGTTAGGCCAGCACTCAACCCTAATGCAAATCTCACTCTAAGTAACCAAACAGCAATAGGACACGTAGTCTATCACCTGATACAATTCAACATCATTTTCAAATGGATCAAATTCAAGTCCAAACTAGGAAATGTTAATCCGGAACACGGCATACTGTCAGATCACTCTTCAGTGCTAGGTCTTGGTTTGACTTTAGGCGCTGGGTCAAGACTGCTAACGCTATCACATCCAGTTTTTCCTCCTTTCTATAAAACAAGAGCTCCCCGAAGTATAAAATACCACCTTCTGCTAGGCCTGATGTTAGAAATTGTGGCTGTCAATGTTAGAGTTCTAACTTATAGCTTCTGCATGCACTGGGATTAACACACTAGCACTTTGCCTGCAAACAACGCTGATTCTTCAGTGAACTGCATTCAGGGATGAAAGAAGAGTGTAAATAAATGAAATAACTCCTACATCTGGTGGATGGGAAGGGGAAGTCAAGTGTGCATGCATATGACCTGCATCTTTCCAACAATACCACAACACATCCCATGAGGTCTGATTCTGATCTCGCACCATTGTAGCTCCATGGACTATAATATAGTTATTCCTGATTTTCATTGGTGTAAATGAAATCAGAATCAGGCCAATAACATGCCTTCTGAAAAATGTTCACGGGAAGTCTTTGTTGCTCAGTGTGATTTTTATCTGAATAATGAAATTATAAATGTACAGGGTTGGATCTCCTCATTTTTAAATGTGATGTTTCATGTTCATTGACAACTGAATGGTGGTTTTCACACCACTAATTTACAATGGTAGAACCTTTATTAAAATAAAAATATTTCATTGTTCAACAAGAATGTAAAATAATTAATTGGCAACTTGGCAAACATTCAGTGTTTGTAGGATCTATTTTATAAAATATTTTATTGCTGAACATGTGTCTAAAGCCTTAGCAATGTGTTTGGCTTTGGTCTCTGGAAGCTGAGAAGCAAAAATCTTAAAGCCAGAAATGTCCCCAGAGCATGCAGAAAAGTACAAGTTTGCATCTATATTCCTGCTGTAGGTCTTCGGAGTTCTCCTTTTTCAGAGGAGTGGAAAAATGTTTCAGTGGCTGTTTTATGATTCGTTGTGATTTGTATATGAGCAAATCTCACATTTCTACTGTCAGATATTCCCATGTTTTACCACATTTCACTTAAATGATTTTCAAGTTGCATTAACTCTTAGAGTGGACAAGAATAAATGTTAGTACAATAAAGTTTTAACGCTGAAATCATAGACATCACAGGCTATTACCTTTCTTTTGTGTTTACTAATGAGATGAAGGGTGAGGAGGAGAGTAAGTAATACTTAAAGTGCATTTTAGGCACAGTTTTTGGAGAATGTCTGAAGACGTGCATACACTGTACTGTGTGTACTAGACCTTTTGGCTCAAACTATAGCCAACATGGCTTCCCAATAGGTACAGTTCCCATACAGCTGTGTGTAGGGCCCAGACTTTAAAAAGCAAGCAGGCTTCCAGTAGCTAAGAAGACACATGACTGGTGAGTATCTCTGGGGCACTTCTATCTTATTGATATTGATTAACTCTGGGGGGCAAAAGAGGAGCACTGTCTGTGCTGTACTGTACTGGGAAGTGCCGTTGAATTTGGTAGGACTCTGGGCTGGCTGCTGTGTTTTGGAACAACAGTTAGGTGTGTTCGCTCCTGCTTTGTAGCAGGGGCTCCTTTGAAATGAGAGCAGTGCAGCTAGTGATTGGATAAGGCAGTGACTAGGGGGGTTGAGTCACCCACTCCAGCTGTGTGAGAGGTCCGGGCTTTAAAAATCATGCAGGCATCTAGTAACTGGTGAGATGCCTGTTACAGGCATCTAGGAGACTATGGGAGTTAGCCTGCTGAGTTCACCAGCAAACCCAAACCCCCCACCATTCACACCCTACATACTACTGTAATAATCTTTGTACCAAATATCCCACATGAAGTATCATTTGAAAACTAATATCTCACTGATCATTAATATTCTTGTGTGATGTCTGTACGCAGTGGGTATTAAGAGTTATGGATGTATGCTAGAGTTATGACTAAAGTGTGTTTAAGCCAGGCGTGTAGGGGGGAGTTGGTAAATGGATCTGCACCAGACAAAGGAATGTGTTTACCATACCAGGCAGTTACTTCAAAGTATTTTGAAAGACAATGAGAATGGATTTACATATCACGTAAACAGATCCATCGAGCAAACAAGGGGTGGAGGCAAACCTCGCATTAACAAGTGGGGGAGAAGACAACATGGCATCTACACCTAGCAGGAGAAAGAAGCTAGGTCTGAGTTTTACTTTTCAAAGAATACATCGCAAAAGGTTTACTGATCTGTAAAGACAGAGGATGGAACCTCAAGTGATAACCAATTGAATCAACTGGATTATATATTACATTACTGTATTATCAAAGTATATAGAGCAGTGGTTCTCAACTGTGGGCATATGGGCCTCAATGTGTTACCTGGGCTGCGGGGGCTGGATGGCAGGGAAACAGCAGCCCCAACCCCAATCGTCACCGCAAAGGGCGGCTGCCCTTGACCCCAGAGCTCATGGAGCCTGGCAGCTGCCTCATACCCCACAGGGCCAGCCAGCTGCCCCGGACTCCAGAGCTCACGGGGCCGGCCGGGTGCCCCGACCCCGCGGGGCCTACTGGCAGCCCCGACCCCTGACCCTGTGGGGCCCATCAGCAGCCCCAACCCTGGACTCCCACCATCCGGGGCGGGCCGGCAGCCCTGACCCCGCTGAGCTAGGTGGCGGGGCAGCCCAGCTGGACCCTTCCACACCGGGCAGCTGGGAACCCGGGGGACCCCCAGCACGCAGGCTAGCCTTTAGCGCACAGCTGAACTGGGCTGCAGTTGTGTGCTAATTGGGCCACATGCAGGGCACAGGTTGAGAACCACTGATATAGAGTGAGGTCTTATCAGAAAGCTAATGACACAGTGGTGATTAATATAATTGTGAATTGTACATACTAACACTGTGAGGAAATATGGATACTGATATCAAGACAAGTCAGAATAGAAGGCAACTATTTACCTGCCTCCTATATAAATTAAGCCTTATGGAATCAAAACAATGGAAACACCATTTACATACAGGGGGATGGGAAGCTCAGGGGAAGGTACGAACAGCATGAGGTCATCCTGCCTCTTGAAACAAAGTCATTGAGCTTTAGAAGATATAAGGAAAGAGAGAAATACAAAAGAATAGCACAAGCACGTAGGAACAAAATCAGAAAGACACGAAATGAATTACACATAGCAAGGGGCATAAAAGGCAATAACAAGAGGATCTTTAAATACATTAGGAGCAAGAGAAAGATAAAGGGAAGTGTAAATCCTCTACTTAGACTAGGTCTACACTGGGGGAGGGGGTCAGCCTAAGATACTCAACTTCAGTTACGTGAATAGCGTAGCTGAAGTTGCGTATTTTAGGTCGACTTACCTGGCTGTGAGGATGGCGGCGACTCGACCGCTGCTGCGCCGCCGTCGACTCCGCTTCCGCCTCGTGCCACGGTGGATTTCCGGAGTCGACAGCAAAGCGATCAGGGATCGATTTTATCGCATCTTCACTAGATAAGTCAATCCCCAATAGATCGATTGCTACTCGCCGATCCGGTGGGTAGTGAAGACGTGCCCTAAAAGCGGGATGGAAAACTAATAACTGATGACAAGAAAGCTTAGGTGTTTAATGCCTATTTTGTGTAAGCCTTCACTAAAAAGGTTAATGGCAACCCGATATTCAACACAATTAATATTAACAGCAAGGGGGAAGGAATGCAAGCCAAAATAGGAAAAGAACAGGTTAAAGAATATTTAGCTAAGTTAGATGTATGCAAGTTGGCATGCCTTGATGAAATTCATCCTAGGGTACTTGAGGAACTAGCTGAGACAATCTCAGAACCATTAGCAATTTTCTTTGAGAACTCCAAGAGGATGGGTGAGATCCAGAAGACTGAAGAAGGGCAAACATACACCTATCTTTAAAAGGGGGAACAAAGAGGACCCCGGATATTGTAGACCAGTCAGACTAACTTTGATATCTGGGAAGATACAAGAAACATTTATTCCATGATCAGTTTTCAAGTACTTAGAGGATAATAGGGTTATAAGGAATAGTCCTCACGGATCTGTCAAGAACAAATCATGCCAGACCAACCTAATTTCCTTCTTTGACAGGGTTATTGGTCTAGTTGATGGGGGGAAGAAATAGATCTGATATATCTTGATTTTAGTAAAGCTTTGATACAGTTCTACGTAACATTCTCATAAGTGAAGTAAAGCAATGTGGTCTAGCTGAAATTACTATAAGGTGGGTGCACATGCATTTGAAAGACTGTATTCAAAGAGTTATTATCAATGGTTTGCTGTCCAACTGGGACGATGTATCTTGTGGGGTCTCGCAGGGGTCACTCTTGCATTCGGTACAATTCAATATTATCATTAATGATTTGGAGAATGGAATGGACCGGATGCTTACAAAATTTGCGGATGACACCAAGCTGGGAGGGGTTGCAAGCACTTTGGATGACAGGATAAGAATTCAAAATGACCTTGAAAAATTAGAGAATTGGTCTGAATTCAGCAAGACGAAACTCAATAAAGACCAGTGCAAAGCACCTTACTTAGGAAGGAAAAATTAAATGCACAACTACAACATGAGGAATAACTGGCTAGGTGGTAGTACTGCTGGAAAGGATCGGGGGGCGATAGTTTAAGGGTTAGCCATGTTAGTCTGTATCCCCAAAAACAATAAGGAGTCTAGTGGCACCTTAAAGACTAACAGATCTGTTAGTCTTTAAGGTGCTACCGGACTCCTTGTTGTTTTTGTGGGGGCTATAGTGGATCACAAATTGAATATGAGTCAACAGTGTGATGCAGTTGCTAAAAAGGCTAATAATAATTCCCAGATGCATTAACAGGGGTGTTGTATGTAAGAAACAGGAGATAATTGTCCTGCTCTACTTGGCACTGGTGGGGCGTCAGCTGGAGTACTGTGTTCAATCCTGGGCACCACATCAGACTGTAGAAAAGAGGTGGACAATTTGGAAGGAGACCATAGGAGAGCAATAAAAATTATAAAAGTTTAGAAAACCTGACCTATGAGGAAAGATTAAACATCTGGGCATAATTAGTCTTGAGAAAAGAAGACTGAGGGGAGAGCTGATAACAGTCTTCAAATATATTAAGGGCTGTCAGAAAAAGGACAATGATCAATTGCTCTCAGTGTTAATTGAAGGTAGGACAAGAAGTAATGGGCTTAATCTGCAGCAAGGAAGGTTTAGGTTAGATATTAGGAAAAAATTCTAATTATAAAGGTTGTTAAGCTCTGGAATAGACTTTCAAGAGAGATTGTGGAATCGCCCATCACTAGACATTTTTAAAAACAGGTTGTACAAATACCTGTCAGGGATGGTCTAGGTTCACTTGGTCCAGCCAAAGCCTGGGGGGCTGGACTTGATGATTTCTCAAGGTCCCTTCCAGCCCTACATTTCTATGATTTTATGAGATAATGTCTTCAGGAAGCTTCGGAAACACAGTGGAGATACCGATGATTGCTATGAAGGTTTGCTAGAACCATTTATTTTTAACTTACTGTGTCCAAATAACTCAGCTTCTAAAATGAAACCAAGATATGATCATATCTTAATTATTCTTAATATTGGTACCCAGCACTTTCTTAGGTGCTGTTAAACAATATAATAGTAATGCATAATTATAATTAATGCACATACAGGCCCTATGGTGATTGCATGTTAAAAGTTTCTTCCCCTTAGAAAGATCCCAGTGGTTTGAGACATCTTACACTGGGGAACATCTGTAGAACTGGTAAAAATCTTCATCTTAAACAAAATGTTTCAAGTACTCCCCCTGTTTTAGAAAGTCAAGATAGAGACATAGGCTCAAGGTTCTGGAGCAGCAGCATACTCTGGTGGGTTGTACGCTGGAAGCCAGGAGACATATTGTTTATTATTTGTATTGCTGTAGTGCCAAGGAAACCCAATCATGGATCAAGACCTCATTGTGCTAGGCACTATATAAACAAGACCTGGTTCTATTCCCAGCTTTGTTCCAGCCCTACTGTGTTATGTTGGGCAGGTCACTTCACCTCTGTTTCCCCTTCCACCTTTTGTCTACCTAATCTATTTAGACTGTAGGCTTGGTGTGAGAAGGGCTGTCTCTCATTATACAGAGCCTAACATAATGGGGTCCCAGTGTTAGTGGGTGATTCTAGCTGCCACTATAATACAAGTAACTAAAGCTGATCAAAAAATGTTGTTGAAATATTTTTTGATAAAAAGATGGGACCAAAATGAAACTTTAATGTCAATTTTTTCCATTTTTCAAAGAAAAACCAAATATATTTCAATACGTTTAGGTTTCAATTTTGTTTTCAGTTTCAGATTTTTTGAGTGCTTGGGGGTAGCCATATTGCTTACATCCATAGATTCCGAGACCAGAAGGGACCATTGTGATCATTTAGTCAGACCTTCTGTATAATGCAGGTCATAGAACTTCCCCAAAATAATTCCTAGAGAACATCCAAGGAGTATTCCTGTAAACTTGCAACTTGTAGTCTCATCAGAAAAAGTTTATTTGACAGATTCTATTTTCCATAAACCCACATTGATTGACATTAACGATTTCAGGATCTCCTTTAATCTCTCTCATGCCCACACCAAACATCCACATCAGGGTATCAAAGGTGTGATGTCTGCCTTCTTGAGAGGAGATGTTAATGAAATCTCTATAATTAACAAACAAACTTCTAGCTAATAACATATGTGCCTATCATGACCCTTAGCACTCTATTCTGTGTTTCATCCTTTTCCATTTCTGCTTTTTTCTGTCTCTCTTGTGTTGGATGGCAAGCTATCTGGGACAAGGTCTCTGTCTTCCTCTGTGCTCAGAAAGGACATACCACATTTTGGGTACTCCCATAATATAAATAATTAATAATCCTGTCAGATGGGCCTTGGCTTTATGGACCACAAGTATAGAAGTAGCAGAGTTTGTGTGCTCGGGTTGTTGGCATCCCGCAACAGATGTTCTTGCAGCAGCTGAGAAGAAACAAGTAATAAAACAAAGAGACATTATAGTTTTGCACCACATGTTCTCAGACAATAGAGCCTGGAGGCTTCACGTCTCCGGATACTGACATGTATTTAAGCAAAGCATTCCTAAGGATGCATTACATACAACTGCATGTCAGGCAGGATGATGATACCCAACAGAAAACTTTCCTTCCCTCAAAGCTAAAATAATTAGCTCTCTGTTGTTCATGAAAATGAAACTCTTGAGGTGTGAAATGGCAGGTGGGTGGTGGTTATAGTATCAAGCACAATGTATTACAACTCTTTTTGGATTAGAAAAAAAAGGCCCTAGAAAAACCTTGGGTCTGTGGCAATGTCTTCTGCGCAGCTTATGGCTATCACTTGTAATAGTGGATCATGTATGATACCGGAGGCCCCTTTCTCTTCCTGTGGTAGCTAGGGCATAGGCTCCCCAGTGGTGGAGTTTGAGTGGGCACAAGTTGTCCTTTATTTGTGCTACAACTGGAAACCACAAAGAGGAGATTACCTTTTACAATCTGTTGAAGATAGTCAGATGAAATTTTATAATAGCTCATGAAGTACATTTCACAGAGAAAGCACTCGTTAAGCTCTCTGGGACAGGGATTGTCTCGAGCACAATGAGGCTTTGGCTCCCTGATTGGGATCCCTATGTACTACAATAATTTAGACCTGCCTGCAGAGCTGGTATTGACTGACAGTAGTTTCTTAAGGTTTTGGACCTAACATCATTAGAAAGTCTTCTTACAAGGCCCATGAAAATATAGAAAGTACCATGCCAAGCCTAGATCCCCTAGAAGCAGATTGTTCAAGCTGTTCTTTGGTGTCAAGTAAATTGCTGAAAATGAGTCTATGCTTTATTGTCATGGGGCAGCAGAAGCAGAAGATGGAACAGTGGAAGATAGAGCAGCAAAGGGACTGGCGATATGGCACCCAGAGAACCAGGAGTGGTCTTCATTGGGGTCAAAAATATGTCATTGTCGGGTGTGATTTCATGCTTGGAGGAAGCTATGTACCTGCAAACAACTGCTAACCACCATCAGACTTTTCTCTATTTTTTCCAAATCAGCTACCAAGAAACACTCCCTGCCAGATGGGAAAAGTAAATCTTAGGCTGAGATAGGAGAGTTGTGTTAGCTTCCACTAGCTTGAGTAACTACTTCCATATTTGAGGTCCCTTCATTCAGTTGCCCTGTTGGTAGGGACACAGAGACGGTAATGAAGCAGATAAATAAATAAAAACTCACTGCATATGGCCTAGGTCTGGGAGGAAGTTATGCATTTGATAGTAAGGATGATGCACTAGCAGAAGAGGCATAACTACAGAGCACCGATGAATGTGCCTTCTGTTGTTTCCTGTAAGGGCAAGGACAGCCTTCACAACTGTTTGTTGTGCTAGTGAACTGCCCCTAATTTTTTATGGAAAAACGTCCGTAGAGATATATCCTGTGTCCCCTTGGCACACTTCAGACCTATATAGAATAAAGTTAGGCGAGCTGGATGTAAGCCCTATGACCCAAAGTGTGTAAGTGCCTGTGATCTTAGCAACGGCAGGCATATGCTCAAATCCTGCATTTCTCATTAAGGCTGGTCTCCTTTTCTGATACCATCAGGCAACAGCCTCTGAGTAAACTCTCTCCTCTTGTGTCCTTTTCCTCTCAGAATGTGATCAGTTTCACCAATCTTACATCATCACTGTGGGATTTCTCATAAATACCTACAGTACGGCCATGCGCAAAGGAGTGGAGTGGAGTTCTGCAGAAGGCAGAGTGGTCTTGACAAAGTCTGGAAATTCTGTGCTTTGGACCAGGGCTGGGACATTTTCTGTTGCTTCCTGGATGAGAATTTGGCTCTGTCGGAGCCCAGCTGTGGAAGTGTGCATCAGTGCAGAGCCTCTTGTAAATCACAGAAATCTGATTATAGTATGAGCGGGTCCCTGACACAGCAGTAGTCCTATCCTTTTTAAACACAAAATCAGGCTGCAAGTCATTCCCCCAAACAGACATTTTGTTAAGAAAGGAACCCCCTGTCATATAAATCATATATAAAGGCACATACTGGGTCATATCTCATTTAATATTTCTTTACAAATACTGCTAATATAATTAAATATATTTTTACTAAACCCATGCATCTAAGAGCCCAGTTTGCTTTAAGGAGATGAAGCATAATTCCCCTTTAAGAGAAGGAAGAGCTTCCCCTGACAGTAAAACTCTGAGCTCATTAGATACCCCCATGATTATAGACTTGAAAAATTCACAGACAGATGAGTTCTGAAGGAAATCTTATCCAGGCTCATGGCTGGAATGATGGTTACTATCACATTATGCCTTCAAGCTGTAGGAGGGGGAGAAGTTAAAACAGAGGAAATGGGAAGATTCTCTCTGTCAAAACCGTGAAGAATACCCACTAGCCCCAGAGGGAAATGGTATTTAAATAGTTAAACATTTCTGGTTAAGTTAAGAAAGCATTCTGCCTTTCTTCCATCATGCATATTTCAGTAATCATGAATCATAATGTTGTGGAACTATAAATCTGGCATTCCTTCTCTAGGTACCGAGTGCCCATATATGTGTGTTTACATGGCACTCCCAGCTTGTCAAAGGTTCTCAAATGTTTTCCTACACTTCAGCTCAGTGACAGCACAATTGGTGAATTGAAAAGCAGACTATAACTAGCAATGGCGTGTGTAATATTTTTTTATGATTGCCCGCTATTAAAATAGGATCTTAAGAAAGCACGACAACACTAACAATCATAATTACCAATTTGGTTAGACACACTACAAATGTCGGACTGGAAAGAGAGATCATTTCCAGGTGCAAAAGGGAATTGCTTGTCTCACTTCATCGGATTGTCAGGCAACTCGGGTGAAGAAAATTGAGATTACACGTGCTTCGAAAATGCTGCAACTGAAACGAGAGGCCAGGAGAGGATTTCTAAAATAATAAGTCTGAAAGTCCCTGCAAATCTACATTTTCCAACTGTTGTGAGAAGATGGCAATGGCAAGCACTCATGGCTATGTTGAGTCTTTTGCTCTTTACACAACCAGAGTAACAGGAAGGAACCCCGGGGGCACAATGGGGTCTAAATACCCTGGTTACTAACATGCAAGGCCCAGCTACATATACACACTGCTGTTCTGGCAGGGCTCACATGGCTTCTGAAACACAACGTAGTGAGGGCCACTAGAGGGCTCACAAACTATTTAAAGGGATACTACTCAACTTGGATACTCTGCAGGCTCTTACAAGACTTGTGCATGGGACTATTATTTTACCATGGCAGTTCCTAGGGAAAGATACAAAAGCCAGGGCAATATAAAAACATAATAAAAGGGACACAAGGATGTAGTAACAGAGTGAAAGTTCTCAATGGCATATTATTCATAATACCGTTTTATTTATTTAGATTTATTGAATAATACAAATGTACGTGAGTGCCTATAACAACTCTCACTGTCCTAATGCTCTCTCAGATTCAAGATACCTCATAATTCTAGTAAGTAGAATTTTCCTCCCAGTTGCTTTAAGTTAATTTCTTATCATGATTAGGTGCTGTGTGGTGATTCCTTCACAGTTGTTTAGGGACATGTTTGCCTAAACAAAAGAGTCAACGTGGTCTATTGGATAGGGCTCTGGACTAGGTGTCAGGAGATCTGGATTCTATTCACTGACTCACTAGGAATGTCATTTCTTTTCTTTGTGCCTTTTCTTCCTCTGCTACCCTTTGTCTTGTCTTTTTCGAATGTCTACTCTTTGGGACAAGGGATGAATCATATTATGTGTTTGTACAGTTCCAAGTTCAATTAGACCCCTAGGCACTATTATGATTAGGACCCCACCAAATTCACGGCTGTGAAAAACATGTCACGGATCGTGAAATCTAAATAGTGGAGGAAAGGGGGAGGGGCAGGGCTGGGGACATCCCAGCTGGGGGATTCTACTGTACATTGGGCTCCAGTCCAGGATGTGACTTCCTCTTCCCCTGCATGGCCACTCTCAAGGGAGAGATCAGACCCACCTCCAGGTACCTCCCCCTGCTACAGGAAGCTCCACCATAGGCACCGACTCCGTGGGTGCTCCAGGGCTGGAGCACCCACAGCGAAAAATTAGTGGGTCTTAGCACCCACCGGCAGCCAAGCTCCCTCCTCCCCCCACCCCTCCCAGCGCCTCTCCCCCACTGGCAGCCCTGCTGATCACTCCTCCCTCTCCCTCCCAGTGCCTCCTGCCCACCGCAAACAGCTGTTTCGCAGCATGTAGGTCGGCTCTGGGAGGGAGGGGAGGAGTGGGGATGGGGCTTGCTCAGAGGAGGGGGTGGAAAGAGACGGAGAAGAGGCAGGGTGGGGTGTGGAGAAGGGGTGGAGTGGGAGTGTGGGTGGAGCCTGGGGCAGAGGAGGGGGGCGAGCACCTCCGCGGATAGAGAGAAAGTCGGCACCTATGAGCTCAGCAGCTGAAGGCAGCACAGAAGTGAGGGTGGCAATCCCTCGACCCCCATACAACAGCTTTGCGACTCCCCATGACTCCCTTTTGGGTCAGGGCCCCCACAATTACAACACCATGAAATTTCAGATGTAAACATCTGAAACCGTGAAATTGACTAATTAAAAAAACCCTATGGCCATGAAATTGGCGAAAATGGACCATGAATTTGGTAGGACCATAACCATAATACAAGCAATAAAAATTATAACAACACTGTGGGGCTCATAGCTCTCTCTAAAAGTAGAAAGGGATTAGCTTAGCCTGAACTAGAGAATCTCATGTAATAATCATGGCCCGCTCACTGACTTCCTGTGATTGTCACAAGTTGAAACTGAGTTCCATCAACTAAAGAGTTCTTATTAAGCTTAGCAGATGTAGGCGGGAGTCAGTCATTGAGATAACTGGGACTTTACCTATTCAGGGCTTTGTAGGTGAGGAAGAAGACTCTTGAAATGGATCCTGACTTCAGCTGGCAGATAATGTAGAGTGTGGAAACCACTTGTAAGCGATGAGTTCCTGCCACTCGGCTCTGCTTAGCGTCTTATTTTAAGGCAAAGTTGATTGGTGTCTGTATATTTTATAACATTAATACAATACAAAAACAACCTGTGGCACGTTCCAGTACCTCAAACAGCTGAAAGATTATCATGCTGTCAGATAATTGGATGATTATCATTTTATTACATAAGGCATCATGGTTTATGTAATGCAGTAAATCACATACAAACAAGATAAGTAAAATTAGACATCTACTGACAAACATACTTGGCATCAGTTTCATTTGTAACTTATGGTATTAGCTTTAATTTACAGTCATAAAGCCTAGGTTTCTTAGCCAGTATTTATACTTTGTCCGAAGTAAGTTACTTCCTCTGTTGACAGAATAGATGGATATGCAAAAATATTCAGGGCAGACTACAGAATTTGTGCCCTATATTGTTGCAAGAATATCTTAATCCCCTTTCAACTCCTATTTCTTTAAACATCTGTCATACAAAAATCCTAAGCCAAAATTCCACATAATGTTGGAAATTCTTTGCTTGAAACATACTCAAAAACATGCCAGTTCCCACTGAAAATCATTCTAGACTTAGGAGGTTTTAAGTGAATTTGCCTACATGTAATCAGTGACTGGCCTAAGTCTATTTCTAATGAAAATAGGTTGTGATATGAAGATTAGCTGACTTTCAGAAACCCCTTTCAGAGGGTTTCTAATAAAGAACCTACAGTGGAGTTTTATGTTCAGAAAACTGTGTTTGGGGTCCAAATTAAATCCATTATCTTCAAACTCCTTGTAAAGATTTTCTGAATATGTATGGAAATAGACATATGTATACATATACAAATATACGTATGTATGGATGTATTTTCATCAGAAGTCATCGTAATATTGTAATGAGATGAGTGGTGTGTTTGTGCACCACTTTCCTCTACTGGATACAATTCGAATGGCTCCCCTTTGTGTCATAAGGCCCATACTGCTGACAGCGAATGGAGACTTTCCTTCAATTCCAGCACTAGGGGCCTTCGTTTTTGGAGCAGGATAATCTGAATTCTTTCCCATGTGTTGCTGTGAAGTTATTATGGTGGATAGCACAATGGCCACTGTGAAATTCCTAGGTACTCAGAGAGGACACTGTACCCTTACTCTTATGAAAAGAGTCATGATCTGCTTAATAACCATTACTGATCAGGACCTAGGATTTACATCTCATCCCCAGCACCTCTCGCAGTATAGTGGCCCCTAATGCCATGCTGGCGCTCATTCAACATTGACTCAGAGAGACGAGTGCCACTTCATGAATCACCAACCAACAACTTCCTGCAGTACCTCCCTATAGGACTCTCAGCCAAGTACTGAACCACCATGGTCCACCTTGGGTAACTAGCAGCTATGGCTGCAAGCCATATTATTCTGAACACTGTAGCCGCTACCAGCTTATTTTACGTAAGCCATCAGACAGCTGACATTCATCTACTGCTTTTGAATATGGTCTTTTAATACCTTAAATAATTTAATGACATGCAGAATAATATGAGGCAATCGGCTCTTATAACAAAATGTATATACGGCCCAATTAGTAGGAAAAGTATGTAATTATTATTTTATTAACCACTAAGCTACTTAACCATTTTAAAAACTACTTATAACTC
This sequence comes from Trachemys scripta elegans, assembly GCF_013100865.1. NCBI lineage: Eukaryota > Metazoa > Chordata > Testudines > Emydidae > Trachemys > Trachemys scripta. The sequence continues at coordinate 46,543,117 of NC_048300.1, read as the reverse complement.
ATGAAGAAAGGGTTAATAGTGCAAAACAATTATTTATTAAATGTTATTTGGCTATTTTCCCCCTCATCTTTCGCTAGAATGCCAATCCCTTCAATTGTCTGGCAGATTCTAGACATAGCTCTCTGTGTATATTGTTTTGCACTCTTTAAATATTATAAATTAGCTGTTATGTGCTTAGGCCTTGCAAAAGAATCTATTTGAAAGACAGCCTGGCAACATGAAATGTGATTTGTGAAAAAAAGTTATGAATATTATGATTTTAAACCGGAGACTTCTGGCTTTTCTTTAAAGTCAGATAATCATAACTGACCTGATTGGAAGGATAAATACCATTTGCACTGTTAGTTTGTATGCAACATGCCACCCACTGAAATCAAAGAATGCTATTATACAAATCTATAAGCACAAATCTGAAGTTACATTACAGATTTAGGGTCCAATCTTTAAACTGTTACTTATGTGCAATCTATGCTTGTCTGAGTAGCCCCATTGGCTTAAATAGGACCAGTTGCATGAGTTAGTGTTGTTGGACCAGACCCTAATAAAACAGCCAAAGCATAGCAGTCTTGGACTATAGTGAATATTGAGCAATCTTCTCTTTATTGATTTCTGAGTGCTGTTCATGGACAATATACTATAACAACTTATTATGTTGTGCCTTTCATAAGCATCCTAGGGCAGACTGATTGTGCCATCATATTGGAGGATCTCAAAGCCCCTAACAAACTTTATACATATGTACAGATCACATCACCCACCACTGAAAAGCAACTGGAAATACAGATGGTTAAAAAATGGGATGAAAATTTGCCTTGGGATCTTGTAATAATCACAAAAGGTCAAGATCTTAATTTTACATCTCAACCAAGAGATATATTTCCCCTATTTATGCCATTTTGTTGCATGCTTTCAGCATACTTTTTCTAAGGGCATGTTATAGGAGATTAAGTGCTTATTGTATGATTCATGAAACAAAGTGATTTGTGAGTACACAAAGCAGAGATGAGAGGGTGGCCTAAAGGCTGGGACTCTGGTGAATGAAAGAAAAATGGAATCCGCCTCTACCTACCATATGGATTCCTGCAGCTCCCCCAAGCTGTCCCACTGGCTAAAGATGAAAGATAACTACATGGAGGCTGTCTTTGCAGAGCTCATCTCAAATGTTGTTTACGTCTGGCTGTCAGAGATATAGCCATATCAGACACGGACACAATAGTGTCCAGCTCACTGGCGCCCACAGAATTTCATATAATTCAGAGGTGTATACCACTGCATATAATTTTTTGACTTGGAGGCATCATATGGCCTGTGAAGGCAGCAGGGAGTGTGCATATATCTCTATATTTTTACAACATTATTATGAAAACCAAAACTGTTTCTGGACAGTGTAAAAAGTTTCACTTGAAAACCAAAAGTTATTGAATCTAGGCTTTTGGGCTACAGTTCCAAAAACAAGGCGAAAGGTTTCACTGTCGCTCATGCATTTTAACTAATGATAAGAAATCCTCCACAGGGTCAGTGTTCAGATCAGATGGGACAAAAGCTGAAAAGTTCACATGCTTATTCCAACTTTATCCAAATGATCTACCGATATATGCTTGATTTGCAAAACTGGGGCGGAAATTTCATAAGAACAGTGTTTCCTTTAGGATTTCTGGTACAATAGCTGCAAAATAAATACTACTAAACTTCTCATAGTATTTTGGGACTTCTGCTTTTATGGAAAGATTTGACTTGGATGGTGGCGGGATCAGGCCCTTCAGTGATCATCGAGTTGCACAAAATGAAAAATTATTTCAGAAAAATTATTCACTCAACTTTTTTTGAACCTCAAATCGTTTCAAGGTAGGGGTAAGACTTGGGCATATTAGCATGAAGGGCAAATGACCTTTCTTGTCTTCCATAACTTCTCCATGCCAAGGCAGACTATAATCCCCCAATAGATGAGCTAGTTGGTTTTCATTTTATGAATATCAGTTCACCCATCCCTAATTTTAACTTCCTTTCACATTAGAAGAAAGACCCTTTTTGCCCGCACTCTGTGTCATATGGGAGAACAGAGCAGTATTAGACTTAAACCAGGGCCGACGGTGGCTTTAATTCTGGTAGTTCCAGAAGGAGCACATGGGAGAGCAGGGCTAGGTAAATGTGGCCCTTCACCTTATCCCCAGTTATAGAAACTGAATGTCAGCCTGGAGGAGGGGTGAAGATCAAACCACTACAAACTATTTTATTATATGAAGAAGGAACCAATCCCTTTGGTATATAAACATCATTGTTTTCTTCCCAACTCAAAGGTGCTCTGATTATGACCGCTTCCTTTCTCCTCAGTTGTGCTGTTCTTGCAGTGTATGGTCAGCCATCTCGGCAGCACAACTGTAAAACATTTTCAATCACCAGCTTTTATAGCTCCCTGACATCCTTTGACTGGGCCAAGCATGAAGAGTCATCCCCCCAAACAACGAGCGATTGCACCACTCATACTGGCTAACCATTATCTGCCTTGCTACAATCCTGAGATGGTTTTTACAGTGACCAAGTCACTACAAACCGCCAGCTGTTGTCCTGCTTTTCTTCATCCCTTCTTCTGGCTGCCAGATAGTAAGAGTGATCCATCAACAACCAGTTCAAATAATGGCTTTAGTTTAGTTCCAGCACAGCTAGCTGCTTCCCCCAGTGGCTCTTAGGTTTCTTCACTTGAAGAGCAAGCCCAAAGCCAAACCAGTCTTTCTTGCTCACTGTGATGAGAGATAGACTATATGAGGAATGAGAAAGGAAAAAATAGATTCTCCTCATGGAGACAGGCTTTTTGTATTGCTACACAGTTCTCTTGCCAAGTGGGGAACTGCTCTGTGGTACTAGTTTAGCTTTCTCCTGAGGCACAAATCTCTCCAGGTGCTTCTCTGGGGTTCAGTACAAATCCCATGCAGGGGCCTATGCAAATGCCACAAGCTAGCTCTTTGCTGGCCAAGTGACTGCTTCCCTCGGGTCACAGTTCTCTTAATGATTGGATCAAAATCAGCCACAGGGCAAGGGACACGATACTGGGTGGTGTGTGCTATGTACATTCATTAAAATATATACAAATATGTTAATTAAGCTGAAGAACAGTGAACATTATAGTGATTCAGGGAGCAGCAGGGGCCCAGATTTTCAATTATTTGTAGCACTATATTCGTGTGCATGCACATCTGCTTAGGTTGCGCACTAACAAGCGTGAGTGATGTGAGCACAGATGTGCATGTGTGCAAATCCCAGTTTGTGCATATGCCCATAGATAGACAGACATGTAGCTACTCATATTAGCACGCAAATACGTGCCTTACCTCTCAGGATATGTCTACACAGCAGCTGGGAGGGTGCCTTTCAGGGCAGGTAGATAGACATGGGCTCGAGCTACCATACTAAAAATAGCAGCGTGACTATGGCACCAAGGGCAGCAGCTCAGACTAGCTACCTGGGTTGGGTGTGTTTGTACTTGGGTGGCTAGCCTGGGCCACTGGCCATGTTGCCCCAGCCACACGGCTATTTTTAGTTCACTACCTTCAGCAGAGCTGGCTCTTGTCTGTCTAGGTGGGCTGGGAAGCACCCTCCCAGCTGCTGTGTAGACATATCCCGAGAGGCAAGGCATGTATTAGACAGACACAAGCATGCAAGCTCTGGGCACATGCACAAACTGGGATTTGCACACAAGCACATCTGGCACATGAAATCCTTGCCTTAAAGCTTTCTGAAAGCCAATCCTTTCATGAACAGACAAACATGCTGTACTTGCAAGACGGGGCCTATTAATAGTTTGTGAGGTATTAAATAAGGGGAATAATGGGTTAGTAACAGACCAGCCTCTAGATTTTTTAAGATGTACTGTATGATCATTATGAAATTTTAGCCACAACTATTTTCTTTTTGGATACCAACAGAGACCTAGTGACTGAGCTACATTTATTCTCTGTTTGTCAGTTCATATAACCGAGCAAACAGGAAAACATCAATGCTCCTTTCACTCTGGTTCTAAACAAAGATGAATTGCAACTGTTTGTGCGTCCTGACTGGGACACCTTGGTGCAATGAAATACCTCAAAGGAGGTATCTGATACTATCTCAGTATCCAAATAATGTCCTATACTGTCTGCATCCCGGGCTCAATCCCGCAAGGAACTGAACGCTCCTGGGAAGTGCTGAGTGTCCTAAGTTACCCCTGATGTTAGTGGTGGTTGATGGTATGCAGAGCCTCATAGGTAAAGCTGCAAGTCTTTCACAGAGGTCACGGAAGTCACGGATTCCCTGACTTTCCGGGACCTCCATGACTTCTGCACTGGCTGGTGCAGCTGACCCCATGGCTGCCCAAGCAGCTGGAGCAGCCTTAGGGCCAGCCGCACTGGCCGCTGCTTGGGTGGCCCCAAGCAGCTGGTCCCGGTGCAGTCTGGGAGCAGCAGCAGCGCCACGGGCCGTGTTCCCTTCAGCAGTGGCGACAGGGCCCCAGACCACTACCCCCTGCCCAGAGCAGCAGTGGTGGCGGAGGGACCCCAGGCTGCCCCCACCCTAGCAGCGTCAGGGCCCAGAGTAGCACCCCCCTATGATCAGTAGCATCCCTGGAAGCCTCCCACCCCCAACCCCCAGCACCTAAGATTTAGTTAGGGGTATTTTTAGTAAAAGTCATGGACAGGTCACCAGCCCCTGACTTTTTGGTTATTGCCTGTGACCTGTCCATGACTTTTACTAAAAATACCCATGATTAAATCATAGCCTTAATTATAGGATGCTGTACATATAAAGCTGCTGTGGGGGAGGTTGTAATATAATAAGGGGTAAAAGGTTCGAGGAAATTCCAGTGTTTGTACAGTAGGAATAGATCAAACTCTTCTATGTGTTATCTTTTTCTAAGCTTTTTGGCTAGGATTAGAGGTGGTATAGGCTAAGAGCAGATATGTCCTCCCTCCTGCACTTCCTTAAGTCCTACTAGACACATTTTTCCATCTCTGAGATGGGAGATGGGAGGGTTCCAGAGGTGGGCTGCAGTCTGAGCTTGTCTAAACGGCCCCTTACCCTGATGCCCACAAGCCCGAGTCAGTTGGCATGGGCCAGCCACGGGTGTCTAAGTGCAGTGTAGACATCCCCTGAGTCATACTCTAGCCCTACGAGTTGCTTTAGGTGAAAACTGGAGATTGGTATTCCTTTAAAAAATAAATACATTCAAATAAATTCTGTAAAGTATAGTTATTTCCCTGGGTGTGAATGTGATTCCCAGTGTTGCTGGACAAACAAAAAAACCAAATTCTGAAACATAAATATAAGCAAAAACTACTCCACATGACCTTGCACACAGAAAAATCCAAACCTCTCAATAATCCAACATGCAGGGCAAATCCTGATAAACAGAACTGGGAGCTAGGATTCCACCATCCATTAGCATTAAAGCCAAAGCACTTGATTCTTTTGTGCTGAGCTCTGTGAAGAGATAACTGACATCATTTTCTTTGTGTCTTCACAGTTGTTGTAACCTCATTATTCTTTGAATTATCTTGGCTGTTAGTCATTTTTTAGGTTTAGTTGGTGCCATCTCGTCTGTAAAGCTGTGTCATCAAAATTACAATGCAGAGAAAGGTCGCAGCACAAAAAATAAGTCAGTCTCCATCTTCTAGCACTAGTAGAACTCCTTTTGTTTCCTGAATTATTCATTATTTCTTCTTCTTTTCAGTTCTCGGTAATTGTCTGATATCATCCTGCTCGTGCAACTCAGCAATAACAGTCTATGAATGCTAGAAAAGTTTATTTTCTTCTCCTTTCATGCCAATTGCTTTTACCAGTTCCATTGGAATTCTATAATTGGGGTGAGATAATATGCCAGCACAGTACAAAACAGCTAATCTCTGCAAGCATAATACCCAAGAAGACTAGAATCATATGGTTTATTGCTAGAAGTCAATATTCAGCACAAAACTGACAGAAGATTTAACTAAGTGATCTCCCTCTCCCTCTCTTCCCTTGGAAAAGAAATGCCTGGTTCATACAAAAATAATGGTAATAAAACAATTTGCGCTGCATTGTTGAAAAAGGTCTACTTGTTCTTCTGAAATAATGGTGCTTTCTCCTGCCTGGACTCTCACTGCTCTGTTTGACGTACTCTAGGGGTTAGCCAGAAATATAGGATTGTATTTGTCAAAATGCAAATGCTAAAATTGCACAAATGGTCAGTCTCTCACAGGCCCTAAAGCTACTGTGAAAGTTAGTAAGTCAGAATAACCTTCTCATAACAAAAGGTTTCCAATGACAGGCATCATTTCCATATTTATGCTGGTCGGCATTAAATATCATCATTTGCCAGCAAAAATTATACAGTGGTATGAGAGAAATCCCAGCTTCCCACTCTACTTCGAATAAAAAATAGCTGAGGTATCTCAGCTACACCCATGTCATAAATATGAACAATACTGACCACTGCATGATCATCTAGGGCTACATCGCACGTTTGCTCGGCGTCCTTTGGAATGGGCTGTGCGTAGCTGCACTGCTACTGGAAGAGTCCCCGGAAAGAACTGTGTCTCAGAAAGGCAATTCCAGCCCTGCTGTCCCTTTGTTTCCAAATGTTGCTCCTTTGTTAGATAGAAATAATAATACCCATCTCTCAGGGGTGGTAATTCGTTAAGATCTGTGATGTGTTTTCAGACCATCAGGTGGAAGGAACTATAAAAGTGCAAAGTAAGCCACTGACAGGGTGAGATTCAGGAAAGCACATATGTGTGTGCTTGGACTTAAGCATATGCTTAAAGCTAATTGATTTTAATGAGGCTCATACTTAAGCACTCTTTCTAAATAGAGATGTAGCTGACCCAGCACTCTGATCACATAAGCATTAATTCGTTCTCCCAGAAAAGGCCTGATGGAGAAGTGGGGTACTTGATTACCTAATCAGACTAGGGCAGGGGAGCTGATGAGCTAAGGAGCTAAGGCCAGGTCTACACAGACATATATTGGTATAACTACATCATTCAGGGATGTACAAAATCCACATCCCCGAGCAATGGAGTTATTCCGACCTAACCCCTGGTGTAGACAGCACTATATCGATTGGAGAATGTATAGACCTGCCCAATTATCCCATTTGCTGAGAGTGTAACTAAAAAGCACTGGAAGGAAGTGCAAGGGGGAAGGCTAGCAGGCTAGAGGAAATAAGAGCTCAGGGTGGTGAAATGTCTCCCAGGAGAAAAGGCTTAGGACTAGGGATGGGATCGCAATGCTGCATGGCATTGTGATGGCAGTCTGGGGGAGGTGACAAATAAAAGTCACAAAGGTGCTAACAAAAAGCATCCAAGACCATTTATGTGGGACCTCAGGACAGGAGAGCAGCCTGCTCTGTTACAGGATGGTTTCCTGAATTGAGGACTTACCTACTCGTCTTGCAGAATAGAATTTAATTGATATAGTGTAGTTTAAACCATTTTACATTAGAGAATTAGCTACTGGTTAGATGCACTCCCAACCTTGTAAAGCTCTTTTTGACATTACTTGAATTTCCTCTTTGTATCTACTACTCTGGATTATATTTAATCTCTTTTCATACACTTTAAAGGCTCTGTGGTCAAGTTTAGCCCTGGAGTAAATGGGTGCAACTCTGCTAACTTCACAGCAATTCTGAAATTGACAATTTTTTCCGGCACATAGGTTACCATATTTCCTGTTATTTTATGACATTGATATTTCACTGACACATTTTCTCCTGTGCCCATAACATTTTCCATCTGGGGTACTTTTCTAATCCTTTTGTGAACCCCTGGATTTAAATGTCAATCTGCAGTGCTCGTTCTTGGAGACAGAAGATCTTAAGTTTACATCTCGGTAAAGAAACCTATGCTATATGATTTGCTAAAAAAACATATACATCACTGTAGAATGGGGAGGGTTCTACTGCTAAAGTTACCTTCTTATGAAATCATTATCAAATCATTGAACTCCTTACAGCTGAAATCCTTGAAAATTAAGATAGTGATTTTTCCATGTAAAAGATGAAAGAGCAGCTATCACTGGGGTTCTCTTTTGGGGTTAAGAACAGGAACCAGCTACGCCTGTTAGGGGGAAGGAGGGAAACCAGTGTAGACATATTTTTTAACAGCTGAAAAAGTACAAAGCTTATGTTTTTTGTCTCTTCTCCCAAAGGAACAGTGAAGGCTATCCAGCCAGAGTCCATGAAACAAGAACAAAGGCTGAGGCATCATGTGGATAAAGTTACAGACTGATTATAATTCATGTGATGCTATTTTATTACTGATGGAACAAAATGGGAATAATTTCTTTGTGTGGACATTATTTCCTGTGGCTTTATGATACTAGGGTTATTTTCCCCTGAAACAACATGGTAGTTTAATTTGCTTCACATATCATAGGAATCTCTATTTGAAATGTCCTTTAAAATAAGTTATTTATCCTTCTGGATTAAATTTCTTCTTTTTCTTCTCGGTTAGAATATTCCAGTTATTTTGCCATTAAGCTGCAGGACTTTTATGTCATCCCGGGAAAGTTTATTTGGAAAAATATCCTAAGGGTGGTAGATTTATTAGCCAGATATGTTTTAGGGAATTCAGCTAAAGATGAGCCAAGCCAGTTCTTTCTCAAGGATTCAGGTCTTTCTGAATGAGTGAGGCAGTGGAGAGTGAAGGCAGAGAGGCCCCCAGGTTAGGGAGGATGTTTTGTGCTTGAAAGTACAATTTACCATCACTGTGTAAATGCCCTGTTATCCCAGAAAGCTGCAGTGTTGGGAACACCTACTGCCATTGTAGTCATATAAATAATAATATGCTGTACTTACATGGGGCTTTTCACGCTGAAAGATTCCTCCACGCATTTTGGAAACTCTGGGCCTGATTCTGCACACCAGTTTTACAATACTAACTCCATTGCCCTCAGTAAATTAATTCTTAATATACACCAAAGAACAAGAGAGAAGAATAGGTCCCCAGCCTGCACCTCACTCTCTACCTCTCTCATAGTCAACACTAAGGGACATCTTAAGGCCCCAGCTCAGTAAAGCACTTACCCATATGCTTTACAGCATTTGGCCCCCAGAATGTAACTTCTATCCCTCAACTGCTTTGAAGTAACCATATGATAGCCCATGCAGTTATGTTCAACCTGGAACCGAGACTATGTCTATTCGGTACCCAGGTTTCGCTAGTCACTTGGGTAATCACTTAATATGTGCAGACAGATGTTCACACAGAGGAATCACATCCCCCACTACTGAGATGATACCACCTCCAGGGAAGAGGCAGCAGCTGTCATTTACGGTGACTAAACTGACACTTTCTGGTTCCACACCAGAATGGGCAAATCTTTCATTGAAGCCAGTTGAGTTGTGCCCATTTACACCAGCAGATAATTTGTCCCACTGAGTGGCTATTTGTAGCTAAGGTCTCCAAAGGGAATGGAACCTTAGGAGGTGTGTGACAACCCTATAAACTTGCTTAACTTTACAAATCCCATATTACCACAAAGTCTCAGACATTGCTGACTCAGCAGGAATGGGGGTGTGGCTAGAGAGGGCATGGAGCATAACAGGAGAGTCAGAGGTCTAGGAACAGGATGGATATTTTGCGATTTAAAGTGCTACTCAATGACAGTATGAGATATCTCGTTTTTCTGAGCAGTCCTTAAAGTAGCTATTTGGGGCTGGGTTTAGCTCTTTTTAACGGTCGTACAGTACCTAGCACACTGGGTACTGTCAGAAACAAATAATAATCATTGTTACTTTTCTCTTAAAACTATAAGCAATGGTCACAGAGCCAGTTCAGCTGAGAAATGAAAAGGCCTCCTGAAGCTGCAGCAACTAGTCTAAATTCAGGAAATTTTCCCAAATTCTGTCTTTTATTGCAGGACAGTAGAAATATATATTTTTTCCTCTGAGACTTTAAATTGTCTCCTGAAGAATATTGTTAACAGAAGGAAAGCATCTGGTGAATGACTTACAGTAAAGCAGCATAATTTGGCTTGTACAGTACGCTAAAAGATTTTCTGAGTTTTTCAATGGAGTGGGAATAGAAATATATTAAAATTGTAATAATGATTTATAAATTAGCAAAGACTGTCATCACACTCTTTTTATAGCTAATCTAAATGGCAGCCACAGTGGAGTCAATTTGTCTCACGTTCTCCCTCTCAGTAAAATCAGGCACAGACACTTTGTTGGATATCCAGGGTGCTTTTATCTTTGCCTACAGAGACCCCCGAGGAATGAAAACAGGAAGAAGGTGTGGCAAGGGGATTTGTATCCCTGGCCTTTTGGAAGGACTTGACGTTGGAGAGCTCCCTTCAAGCGTGGCATTTTAGCCAGTTCTTTTTTCTGTTTAATAGGACATTAGAGTAGGAAAAAAGCTTTAATGTGGCCCAAATCCTGACCCCAAACAGCAGCAGAATGATTTTTACATCTCTCCCAGCCAGGGCCAGCGATGGATTTTTCTAACCATAAAATGAATGACGGGAGTCCAAGAATGGATCTCTGCCATGATTGTCTTCAATTGTTTTTTTTTAAAAAGGGAAAGATTAGAAAGGACAAACCTCAATACACACAAGTGAATGGATAGGAATGGCAATAAATGTTTGCAGAATCAAACGCTAAATCACTATGGTAGCCACTTCCTCAGACTTGCTGTCCAAAATGCTTGTGATGACATCTGGGGTGAAGAAGATGTTGCCGGGGGGCGGGGGAGGTGTCATTAAATGTCCAGGCCTATTGAGTGGATGCTTTTAAAAATGGAAGCCTAGCCTTTTGCCTAGTAGTGGGCAACCTGCAGCCCACATGTGGCCCATCAGGGTATCTGATTGTGGGCCGCGAGCCATTTTGCTGATGTTGACCGTCCCCAGGCATGGCCCCCCACAGCTCCCAGTGGCCGTGGTTTGCTGTTCCCAGCCCATGGGAGCTGTGGGAAGCAGCTGATTAACATAGTTTGAGCATCTGTACGAATGTGCTCACACTTTGAGATTCAGTTGAGATATACTGACAGCTTGACAGGAATCTAAAGGCTGCATTCAAGTTTGCATAACATGATATATAACACTTATGCAGTGCTTTTCATCTGGCCCATCACTTCCCGCAGCTCCCATTGACTGGGAATGGCAAACTGCGGCCACTGGGAGCTGCGGGGGGCCAGGCCTGCGGACGGTCAATATCAGCAAAATGTCTCAGGGCCCACAATAGGTTACCCTGATGGGCCGCAGGTTGCCCACCACTGCTTTTGCCCCTCCACAGTGACTGTGCTACCATGGTATCTACTTAGATTGTAAGCTGTTTGAGGCAGGGACTGTCCTTTTGTTCTTTGTTTGTACAGCACCTGGCACAGTGGGGTCCTGGTCCATGACTAGGCTGCAAGGCATGATGGTAATACAAATGATGCATAATAATGTTCTGAGGTGATTCTCCAGGTACATAGAGTTAGTAAATATTGAGTTTTTAAATGGGGACCACTATAAGTTGTTATATCTTGAACAAACAAGTGTGTTGTCTGAGCCCAAGTCCCCCTTTTACATTACTTAATCCTCTCCTCATTTTGGGAAGAGTCAGATTGAAATCCACAGGATGAAACAGGCAGATCAAAGGGATGGATAAAATGAGCACATATGCATCCATCTGTTGTGTCCATGTGCTCATGACTGCAAGCAACTCCAGAAGCCTGGTTGACTGGGGTTTGTTTTCAGCAGTTCACGCAGCTAAAGAGCAAAGCTGCATTTTGGGAAGAAAGCTGCCAGATTTCACCCCCACCCTCCCCAAAATCAATGAGATTCAAAACACTGTCATCTTCAGGTAAAAGTGAGGACCTATTAGCATTGTCAGTATCTCTTTCAATCAAGATATGCCCAATGGTTGCAGTATGGTTGTAGGCATGTTGGTCCCAAGGTATTAGAGACTAGATGGGTAAGGTAATATCTTTTATTGGACCAACTTCTGGTGGTGGAAGACAAACTTTTGAGCTTGCACAGGAAGTTGGTCCAATAAAAGATATTACCTCCCTGATCTTGTGTCTTTAAGGTATGCCCAAGGCATTTTTAAATGTATGCCTAGCTATACCACATTAACAAACATGTCTTGAAATATCAAAGAAAGAAAAAAGAACAGGAGTACTTGTGGCACCTTAGAGACTAACAAATTTATTAGAGCATAAGCTTTCGTGGACTACAGCCCACTTCTTCGGATGCATATAGAATGGAACATATATTGAGGAGATATATATACACACATACAGAGAGCATAAACAGGTGGGAGTTGTCTTACCAACTCTGAGAGGCCAATTAAGTGAGAGAGAAAAACTTTTGAAGTGATAATCAAGCTAGCCCAGTACAGACAGGTTGATAAGAAGTGTGAGAATACTTACAAGGGGAGATAGATTCAATGTTTGTAATGGCTCAGCCATTCCCAGTCCTTATTCAATCCTTTGTTGATTGTGTCTAGTTTGCATATCAATTCTAGCTCAGCAGTCTCTCGTTGGAGTCTGTTTTTGAAGTTTTTCTGTTTTAATATAGCCACCCGCAGGTCTGTCACTGAATGACCAGACAGGTTAAAGTGTTCTCCCACTGGTTTTTGAGTATTATGATTCCTGATGTCAGATTTGTGTCCATTAATTCTTTTGCGTAGAGACTGTCCGGTTTGGCCAATGTACATGGCAGAGGGGCATTGCTGGCACATGATGGCATATATCACATTGGTAGATGTGCAGGTGAACGAGCCCCTGATGGTATGGCTGATGTAATTAGGTCCTATGATGATGTCACTTGAATAGATATGTGGACAGAGTTGGCATCGGGGTTTGTTACAAGAAAGAAAGAAAGAAAGACGCCACATTTTTCCATCTTACCCCTAGTAGGAGCTACAGCTCTTGTAATCAGCTATTTTCTATTCCATGATCTAACTATGACACAACTGAAGATGGTTTAAGTGTCCCACAGATCTGTACTTCGTTCATAACCTCTTCCCACATTGTAACAATTTGTTACAGGAGTGTAAATCTGATACTGCTGGCTTGCAAACAAAGTGTTAGACAATCTGCAAACATGAGCTCATCACTCCAGGCAAGGTGAAAAGGGTCTCTGATGTGGTATCCTCATTGCTGGCCCCCAGATAGGAGTCGAAACTCCAAAAGGAAACCAGTTTTTAACGTGGTATCTGTTTTCATTTTGTTATCCTTTGTTCCATCTCTGACTCTTTCACACTTTGATATCTAGCCACTCGCTCTTTTTTTTTTTTTTTGTTATGATTCAGTCTTCAAGCATTTATTGTTAAACAGCTGTGTCTCACAACAGTGCTGTCCCTGTGTTAAATTTCTTAGGGGAGCACTTTCATTCCCTTATTCCCCATATGCCATCTCCACCTTTTTTAGCCCTGGTAGTTTTGCTGTAAAAGATTTTAAAACAAACAAACAAACAAACAAAAAACAGCCCACCACACCAACCCACAAACAAAATAAACCCACTTTTATGGCTTTATGTGAACAGACAAATTAGGACAGATTAGAGCACATGCAGGCCTTCCTGCCCAGGGCTCCTGTTCAGAAAGCAGCTATATCTTGGCTGTTTGCCCTTTTAGGGAGTCGGAGAAAAGAAGGGGGATCGCTTCTGAACACCCCAAAAGCATGTGTCTGGACAGGCTGGGAGCAGCTACCCCTGGAGTACAGCACTGGTGGAGGTGTGGTAATGGTTCTAGCCACTCTAGTTGTAGATAGTATACTTGCTTCTTGGTAGGCAATATGCTGCAAGCCACCATGCAGATGGCGTCCCTACATGTCCCTTCTTAACATGTCTCAGGCTCCTTGAGTTGTAAAGGAGCCCTCCGCATTCTAACTAAACTGAAAACAACATTTGACACCATACTTTTGCACCATGTATTTTAGCCTAGAATGCTATCAATAACCATGACATCCCTCTGCCATTGTAGGAATAGACCAACTGTCTCCCATAAGCAAAAAAACTAGGAGCTGTGCAAATCTTGTGAATTCTGTTAATGAGGCCTCTTGCAAACCGTTGACCCAATTTTGCGCTCGACCTTTGCTTTGTATTTCAGATAACGCAAGGTGAAATGCAACCCAAACCTCTGTAGTATCCATCCTAAAACTGTAAATCTGTCCATTGTTCCTTAAAACTCAGTGCAGATGGGGAGAGAGGTTCACAAAAACTCAGTGATTCCCAAGGTGGGTTTGGGGTTTCTAATGAAACCCCCAATCTAGCTAGCAAGCAAGCACGCACACAAAAACAACTTACCCTCACTTGGGGTTTTGATCTCAAAAATTTCAATAAGCTCTAGAATTGACCTGAGCCTTCAAGCAAAATTTGAACTGAGCTTCAGTTGAGATTTGAAAATAAACATTTGTTTTACATCTAAACTAGTTAGAGTCCTTTTCATTTGCCTTTGCAATTCCTGGTTCCAGACTGGTCTGGAAACAGAGGCACCAAAATACTACAAGAAAGTTTGTTCTCATAGTATTTCCAGCACCGATAGAAGGAGACAGACACTACAGTCTGTATTAACCAAACCCTGGGTGAGCAATAGTCCTGGCTATCTGAAGATTGGTTACATTCACTGGGGATTACACTGGATCCTCTTCAGTGCAGCCAAGGTTTGCCAAAGTGCAGCCACAGCTGGCTGGACTGTAAGGAAGCCAGCTAGCAAGGTATCTGCTTCACTGTGCTCCAGGTTCTTCATACTCACAGTGGACCATCACCACCATGGCAAGCTGGAATAGAGGAGCACACCAGTGTCATTTAAATTCATCTCCTGCAATGAATGACACAAGGAGCTCGGGTTATCTGCATTTTAACTTGTCTGAATTTTAGCAAGGTTTCAAATGTCCTGCACCAAGACCTTTGGATAATCAGAGTTGCATGGTGCCAGAAATACTACAAGAAATGCCTTGTAAGGATGAGATCTCCAGGCCAGTTGTTAGAGCCAAAAGACTTGGATAGCAGACCTACAGTGGTCACCATCATAAAGTCACCATTTATCAACAGTTGGAACACGGTGGTATCTTATGTGCAAACACTGATTCCCTGTACTTGGAATAGAAAACAGCTATGGTAACTGTATGGTACCTGTTGACTTTTGAAGGGTGACTACTGCAACATTAGTAAGTGACATTGCAACAGGGTGATGTGTCCCCCTTAAGGGCAGTGAGACCCCAGAGTCAGTCAAACCTGCATCATTCCTTCGTGGAAGGATAAACGGGTCAAGATGGGATGGGGGAGGAGTCAGTTACCTGAGCCCTGTGACTACCTGCTGAGGATTATAAAGGAGTTCTGTTAGCTCAGTCAAGGGGGAGCCTTGAATCAGGAGATACCTGCAGGGTGGGACTCGTGGGGCAGAACAAGGATAATGGTGAGCTGAGGCAGTCTGCCAGGATTGGAGCACAACCCCAAAAAACAGGGCTGTGGAGACCCTGCCCCAAGGGAAGAAGGAATTTGAGCCCAGGGACCAGGCTAGGAAGAGACCAGGTCTCATCAGAGAGACTGGAGTGAGACCATCAGAGCTCCCCTACACAGAAGAAACTGGGGTAGCTGAGAGAGAAATGGAACCCAAAGCTCTGAAACAAGGATTAATTGGAAGCACTGAGGAAAGAAGGGTTGATCCTGGAAAGGCCTGATGAACTGTATTTGTTTTGTGAGAACTTAATAAATTAGATCACAAGAGAGGAAATGTTATTTCAAAACTCCCATGAAGTATGAACAGATTTGGGAATGGAGTAGAAGTGTCTACAGTTCCATTCCATGGGGTGGCATGTTCTGGGACCCCACCCTGCAACAGGCATTGAACAAACACAGTTTGAACAAAATTATTTTGATAATAAGAAATTTCTAGTATTTCCACTAGCAAATAAAACAATTAACTAAAATTTCAGGGCAGTTCACAGGATTTGTCTGTCTTGCAGTCCACTCAAACTAGAACCAATTTTTACAACCCACCACATAGCCAAGTGCAGAATATCCTCTCACTGAATCACCTCAGTTGTGACTTTCACACTTGCTGTCTCCTTGACTGAAAACTTAATCCTTATGCCCTTGGGAAGTGTCTCATTTTATATCAGTACTTCTTGTGCTTGCAATTCCCTACCTTGGACTGTTTTTCACATTTCAGTCTGTCATCTTTCTAGCCCTCTTTAGTGCCTGATATTTTATACCTCCTGCTCCAGTCACTTTTTTTAGTTCTGGTCTCATGAACATATGAACTTATGAATATAAACAAATTTAAACACTTGTGTCTCTAGTCTATATGGTCCTTTTCCTTTTCTTTTTAATTTAGTTCAATTTCAACCAAAATTTGATGTAAAATTTTAGAAACTTATTTTTCCATCTCGTTTTCCATCTCATTTCAGACCTGAGTGCTGATCCTTATTAATGAGGTGCCTTTTTATAGCGCAAATATTTTTTCAGTGTATCATTCAAAACAAAGTCAAGAATAACTTCCAGGGCTGGCCTGGTTGCAAAGGAACAGGACAGTATGTCAGTCATGTTAGGGATCTAAGCTCTGTGTCAGAGGAGCTTCTTTACTCACCCGGGGCACAATCCTATAAGGCAGTTGTTCTCAACCAGGGATATGTGAACTGTGGGTATGCAGAGGTCTTCCAGGGGGCACATCAGCTCATCTAGATATTTGCCTAGTTTTACAACAGGCTACATAAAAAGCACTAGTGAAGTCAGTACAAACTAAAATTTCATACAGACGATGAAATGTTTATACTGCTCTATATACGATACACTTAAATATAAGTACAATATTAAATTCCAATTGATTTATTTTATAATTACACAATAAAAATGAGAAAGTTAGCAACGTTTCACTAATAGTGTGCTGTGACACTTTTGTATTTTTATGTCTGATTTTGTAAGAAAGTAGTTTTTACGTGAGGTGAAACTTGGGGTCCGCAAGACAAATCAGATTCCTGAAAGAGGTACAGTAGTCTGGAAAGGTTGAGAGCCACTGCTATAAGGGACTAAACAGGAGCTGGGGGCACTCAGCAGCACATCTTAAGTTCAGGATCCAGGTTATTACAGGTCTACGAGTACTACAAAGGCAGCATACTCAGCCCCAATGATATCTTACTGGTCTCAGTTCAGATCACAGTAGACCAGTGTCCACATCAGAAAACTTTGCAACTATGGCAGTACAGCAGCTAAGCAATGAACAGGCCTTGAAGTGAACAATTCTCTGATCCCTGAGGTGTGGGCTCAGCTTTCAGCACATTGGTAGGTCAGTGTAAGGTAGTTTGCTGTGTGTGTTTGAAAGAAAAAAAGAGAGAGAGCTCTAGAGCCAGTACCTTTTGGCAGCTCTAAGTTCACACACAAAATATTTTTCAAAATGCTATAAAGAGAAATACTTTTAATTGGTTTAAACATCTCACTTTTCTCTTTAACAGCCTCTTAGGGGATTTGTGAAAATGTTTACATGAAATATTGGGCGACAATTACTAGGTGGAGTAACCATCAAGTAGCAACAGGCAGCGGCTATTACAGTGTCTCTCTGCAGCCCTAACTCATGTTGAATAATACTTACGCTCATGAGAGTTAGTCTCTTTGAAGCCAATGTGAATCCAAAGTATGCTGAATATACTGAGGGCCGAGATGGTGTGTCGTGTATAAGCATTGTGGAATCAGCACCCAGCACGTGCATTCAAGCGTACCTTCAATTTGAAGCCCAAAACAAATCTAATTGGTTCACTTTAAACATCATTTGTGAGCATCTAGTTTGCAGGCTTTGTTTGCCCGTCCTTTCTCAATGCACCGAAATTTTAAACATTTTCATAGCTTTCAGGGGTGCTAATTAAAGCATTTAGCAGCTTTCCAGTTTGGGCAGTGGGAATCTGATGTAAAAGAAAATTAGAGCATTCACACACACACATGCATGCTTGTTCATTGTAGCTATAAAATATAGCTGCAGGGACTGGCAAGAGTACCAGCCTCTTACTCTTCGATACAAGTTATTCAGCAAAAAAAATTAGACAATGAATTCTAGTTTGGAAGGGGTTTTAATTAGGTTCGTTTGTTTTCTCCTTCCAATACCACATTTGGCTACCTTTTTCCTGGTTTGTGATGCTGGTCATTCAAAGGAGTTTTTGAAATGGATTAAAAGCTGATTTGAAACAAAATCTTTTTTTCAGTCTCCCTGGGTCACAGTCCACACACATGGTCTCCCCCCACCCCCCTATCAGCACCTGTTGTGTGGTGAGCCAGGGTCTCTCTGTTACAGAATGAATCCATTTAAATATCAGTGACAAGGCTGTGGCCAGAAAGGAGATGGCATGTGGGGGTATTTTATTTTCCAGCGTGGGCTGATGTTCCAGTCTGGGATTCTAAAGAATACATAGTGGCTTATTATTTTTACTCCAGAGAAAGGAGCTTTTTGATCACGGGAAGCTGAGTCACCCCTTGTTAGTTTTATTAGGTTTGCTGGAAGTGAATGTTGATGCTTGATCTTTTGCTGACCTCTTATTTTGATTTTCTATCAAGCCCCATCCCAATGTATTTCCTTTAATCACGCTCTTTGATATGCAGGGGAACTGAATACTTCTTCATTTGGCTTTACATGATGTCATAGGCAAAAAGCAATACAAATCCCACGAGGTTCCCCTCCATTTGAAATGGTTCACTTAGAGGATGAGACTCAGCCCTAGAGCTGTTTCCAGGTTCTGAGTTATTTTCAGTTTTTTTTCCCACAGCCATCATAAGAAAAATAGACCATGGGTCAGGTAATGTAAGCAGCAGACGACAAAACTGTTGCCAAAAAAATGTAACCACCCAATAGGCTCGAAAGGAAAAAATTCATTAAAGTGACACATGTTAATAGTATTGAATTCAAAACACTTGTTTTGACATCCAGATGTTGGAAAGCACCATATCCTGATTAACAAAAATATTCTCTGGTCTTTCAGTTCTTCCTTCCTTATTTTGATTACACGTCAAGTTTTGGAGAAATTCTTTCCCACTACTGTCCACTGATCACATCCCCAAAGTATTTCAAAATTTTAACTTGGTTCCTATAAGGAAAAAATGGAAAGCATAAACCACAAATATTTATGTTAATGTCACTGTTTATTATTGGAAGCTTAGTTCAGTCTGCTACAGTGCTACAGCAGCATACCAGCAGATATGCAATCCAACTCCTCAAGGCATTCAACAACACACACACACACACAACTGTTATAACATGGAAATAAAGTGACAGTGTGCCAAACATTAAAAACTTCAAATACAATTTGTTTAAATGGAGAGTTTTGAAAAAGAATATAAATATTACAGACTGAAAGCAAGTCAGAAATGCATCCAGTTCAGCCTTGTAGATCAACCATTCATTGGGAATAAATGTTAAAAAATGAAACCTGCAAGTTCTTAACAGTGAAGCCTCAAAATGCCCCTATATACTAGAAACATTCTTCTTATTCCTCTTTTACAACTGGGTAATTATTTGTAAGATGGGGGATAATAGCACTGATTTCCCTTGTAAAGCACTTTGAGATCTGCAGATGAAAGGTGCTACATGAGAACTAGCTATTAAAACAACAACTGTAATAAGTAAATATAGCCATTATATGCCTTACCCAAGGTCACACAGGGAATGTGACAGTGTCAAGAATAGAACTCAAATCTCTTGTGTCCAGTTTTGTGCCTTAACCACTTCCCTATTTAATGGATGGTTACAGTATACATATCCTGCATCGCCAAAGCTGCTCAGTTTGTCAGCATCTGAATGTTTATTGCCTACTTCGGTGTCTTATTTTGTTCAATGGGAAACAGATCTAAGCAACCGTATTACAAATATTGGGCAAGATTATGCCCTGACCTAACTTGACTGTGCAGTGTGAGAGGAGGAAGCAATGACTTTCCCCTGCCCTGCAAACCAATATAAAGGCAGAGAGAATCACGGTCTCTTTGCTTGAAGGAGCACAGGGCCAGCTCTTCAGAGGGGAGACAGCAGGAGCTGAGAGTAGGCAGGGCTCTGGCTCTACCCCATCCTGGGCTCCATGCAGCAGAGGAGAACACTACTTAAAAGGAAGTAGTAAATTCCTCCCCAATCTTTCCCCCAGCAGGCTCTGTGCCTCTGAAGGGTGCCTCAGTGGCAGAATGCCTGCTGGTCCTCTTCCTGGGATGGAATGGATCTGTTATGCCCCCAACACAGAGCAGTGTATAAAATGCCTAGCCTAGCCTCGTCCATCTGGAAAAGGGAACCGTTTTCCTGCATGGGAAGGAAGACAGAGCTCGTCTACGAGGATGGAGTTTCAAAACATAACACAAATAAAATATAACATTATTCCAGAACTTCTAGATTCTCATTCTAAAGACTGGTTATAAAAATTCTTCCTGATCGGAACAAAATGTTAGCATTTTCCTCTGCTCTGATTACAGCTCACATCCCTTTTAAGACCTCTTACACTGCCATGAACTATTTGTATAAGAAAGCTTATGTTTGAACTGGAATTGGCACAAATACTCACCCATTGGATATTCCTTTTCTGCAGTAATCTGATCTCTTTCAGTGCTTCACAAATCACACTATCCACTGAGGACAGAAGCCTGTGTTTTCTTATTCTCCAAAGAGAATAAAAAATCGTCAATAACCCTGACAGCTTCCTGTAGTGCAGCT
This sequence comes from Trachemys scripta elegans, assembly GCF_013100865.1. Classification (NCBI taxonomy): domain Eukaryota; kingdom Metazoa; phylum Chordata; order Testudines; family Emydidae; genus Trachemys; species Trachemys scripta. The sequence continues at coordinate 46,522,512 of NC_048300.1, read as the reverse complement.
CTCACAGCTTATTCCAGATGAGCTGAGCAATAAATTTGCCATAAAAATGTTATGATGTATGTATCTCCCACAGTATTCAGAGATTAGTTAGTGAGTTATATACCTTCATCTGCAATTAGCTCACAGTCAGATGGCCTACACCACTTTGAGACATGATAATGGTAAAGGTAAATTGAAGAAAAGACGGACCAATAAGCAGCAAAGCCCATGAAAATTTCTGTGTGAATGGCTATTTTGTAGTATCTTTCCAAGGTAATCTTTAGGATCACATGACCTTGCACCTTTCTCCACCTAACTGAGCATAAGTCATGACTTATAATGGCACTTTATTACAAGGTTTCAGCCAGTTACACATTGAAAATGAATTTAGCTGGCAAGCTGGCAGAAAGGTGGGGTGGGGTGTCATCTAGTCATTATAACAAGAGGCTGGAAGCCTCAGTTCTATTCCTAGCTTGCTACTTTGTGACCTTAAGTACTCAATTAACCCCTCTATATCACCCCTGCTTCCTTATCCTGGAAAATAGACACTAGTCCTCTGCCCACGCCACCCCAATTACAATAATGGATGAAAAGTACTATTGAAATATACCATTATTATTGACCAGCGGGCCGTTCCGTAACTGTTGTAAATAGTCCTAACTCCATTGATTTGAGCAGTTGACACCAGCTGAAGTTCTTCTCACTGAGTAGCTGCTGCTGGGTTTTTTGTTTTGTTTTGTTTTGGTTTTTTTTTTTTTTTTTTTAAGTCTATTATGTAATTGCTAGTTTTTAGAACTAGGGACAAGAGAACTCTCAAGAGTTCTGGAATTTCTCAAAAAATGGATGTTTCTCAACCCTCCCACTTCTTCCCCTTCTGAAAAGGTTTTAGAAATGTGGAATGTTGTGGGAAATTACTCAAAATGTCATAAAAATGTACATGGAAAAAAAACCTTCTCTAACTTACAGTTTCCTTGGCTAGAGTGATGTCCCAGGGTTGGATCCAGCCTTTCTCTAGCTTTCTCTTTCCAGGACCACGTCTCTCATTCATTCTTTGCTTCCAGGATCCTATCTCTCACCCACACACAGCACGTAAATATACAGACACATTCAGTACACACACACACACCCTTTTGGTGCAGCAGGATGACCCCAAAGCCTCTCTTTTCCTTCTCTGTTTTAAAAGGCCCATGCTGTTCTTAATCACAGCATCTCCATTCTCCTATCTTTGTTCTCCAGACAAGTATTGATAGACCAACACACAGTTTATTTGCTGGATCTGTTGTTCTTTTCCCTGGCATCCCTATCCTATGAATAGCAAGAAGGACACTGCCTGAAAGGAACTGCTGTTACAGTTGTGTGGCATTTTACAAAGCTGCTTTACAGTGAGTTCTCCCCACTTCCCACACTATTAGAGCTGATCACCATTTTTTAAAGAGAAACCTTTTCTTTGAAAAAATGGCCATTTTTGTCCAAAACTTGCCATTTTTTTTTTTGAAGAAAAACAAAACAAAACAAAACCTTGCCTTTTTCAAAGTATGTCATTTTTCATAAATTTGTTGGCAATTTTATTTATCAAAATGTTTATTGAAAACATCATCATCACCACTACTTCTCTTTTTTGTTTGTTTGTTTGATTACCAAAATCATTTTTCAGCAAAATATTTACCGGAAACCCACTTTTTCCACAAATGGAAAAATGTTGATAATCACTTTGCAAGTGGTCTTGATCGTGTTTTCCATAAACATTTCTAGTATATAAAATTGTGAATATATTGAAAGAAAAATAAAATAGGGATCATTTAAAAATCCCTTTGAAAGGGAAACAACTGCCATATTTCAAAGTCTAGCCACTATCTAGTCAAGGAGTCTCAAATGTACAGCACTAGATTTAGCTATATCAGAGAGCAACTCTCTCTCCACTTTTCCCATCTCTCCCTTCCATTATCCCCTTTGACACTGAATTATTATTTTCTCTTGCCTTCTCCACAGACAAGAGGACTCATTAAAAATTAAAAGGCAAACTGGAATGATTATTTCTAGTACACGCAAGTGTTCCACCCCGATCCTGCTCTTATTAAAGTGAGTGGCATAACTCACCTTGAGTTCAATGTACAGGCCTTTCAAGAGTATGTACACAAGCATCAGTTCAGCAGAGCATTTAAGCATTTACTCAGCTTTAAGGATGTAAGTAGTCTCACTGAAGCTGATAGACTACTTGCATGCTTAAAGTTAGGCATGTGCATAAGTGCTTTGGTAGGCTGAGCCATAAATCAGGATACCTTAGATAGTTACCTTAAAAGAAAACACTGCATCCACCGAAAATAACTTTCCAAGCTTTAGAAATATTTGTTTCAGTTGCTCCCAAGCCAAATGGTGCACCCCTCACTGGGTGAAAGTCACCCTGCGTATAAGAACTATGCACCACTGAAGACCCTGCTGAGCCCTAGTTTTGACAGTTTATGTGGGACTTAAGTAATGCACCAGTCCCATGCTGGCCTTTTGCACAGGAATGAATTTCACCCAGGGAGAGCTTCCGCTTTGCCAATACAGTGTTTCAAAGCGCAAATTCCACTCTGATGTTGTCTGAGTCCCAGGAAACAGAGCTCAATATCTGAGAAAGGCAACAGGCACTCGATGAATGATAAGATAGGGTACGTTCTATTGTTTATATTGATTAGCATTTCGGATGATCGAAACACTGTGTCAATGAGCACAATCATTGCTAGACCCCCTCACAATGACTTTGAAAATCTCCAGCCTTCGTGAGAACAGAAAGGCAGCCCTAACCGCTCAGAACTAGAATAGTTTTTTCCAGGTTGACAGCCAGCACTGACCTATCCTGTTTTCCAGGATAGTTGTTCTTTAGATGAACGACAGTTCCCCAGTGACACTGGGGAGGATACGAGCAGCAGCAGCACGGAGAGCGGACTGTAGTATGTCTAGTCTCATCATCCATATCATGGCTCTGATGTATTTATAAAGGTATAACACTACAGCTTAAGAGCACGACCAAAACACTACCAATCACACTGCTCGGCTGGAGCAAGCTGTCGCCAGACAAGCGGGAGCCAGTGAGAGCTTGGCTGAACACGGTGTGGGGAGAAAGCCCGGTTCTCAACACATGGGATCTGGCTAGAGTTCAGACAATTGGGTATAGCGTGCAGGCTTTGAGGGTCAAGGGTCACTTCCTCTGCTGCCTCCAATATTCTTTGCAATGTTTTTAAATGGATAAATCCATCATAAAGGGACATGTGAATGGGGAAAATCCATCCATCACCACATAGTGTACAATCAACAGCTTCTACAAAGGGTTTATTTTTCACATGAAATGTGACAAAGCGACCAGGAAGAGACTGTATTCAGCGCTCATCAATATTGGCGGGTTTTTTTTGTTTTTCCCCCCTCCTCCTCTAAACCTATGTGAAAATGCCCCCATTGAAGTAAATGTTCAGTGGGACAGGGGTAGACTCCTAGATGGAGACTCACAGGAGGTATATTTTACACTCTGGGACTGGATTGTCAATATAAGGACCTGCCCCTAGGAGGAACTGAGTGCCCTCCATTCACACTAGACAAAAGTGTTCTCTAACTTACACTGGAGTAAACCAAGGGTAACTACATTGGGCAAGACCATTGGCTATGGCTGAGGAACATTTGGCATAGCTGAGGCATGAAGGTGCCCTTTGCACTCCCTAATCCCAGGGCCTCTCTGCATTAGCCTCATTCCTGGGCACAGGTTATAACAGTTGGCAATCAGTGCAGTGTGGGGGAAGCCCTTACTGTGGCAGCTTGGTATCCAACACTTTTCCTGTACAAGGGAGATCCAGTCAGGGCCAGATTCACCTGGTTTAGGGCCACTGTGGCCTGGTGCCAAGGCACAAAGCAACTGGAGTGTAGTCCAGGAGCAGATGCATTGATTTCAGGGGAGTTAGTCCAGATTTACCTGTGTAATTGAGAGCAGAAGTTGGCCCATGGACTTCAGAAGGTGTGGTAGGCACTTGGGCCCTAGCGGTAAACAGCACCTTACAAGGTCAGACCCCAAAAGTCCTGTATCTACCCTGTAACAGAATGAGGCTGGGATTTTGAAATGAGCCTAAGGCATCCAAATCCTATCACCTTCCAATGGTTGCTGGAAGCCCTTAGGCACCTTTGACATCCCAGCCTAGAAGAACATGTGCAGACATTGTGGGGCAGTTCAACAAGTTGTCCGCAGAGTATGGAAATGAAATAAATGCCCAGACTGTTGCTTGGAGCCATGCTACCATTGCTAGGTTACACTGTTTCCTATGTGCTGTGGTGCTCACATGTTGTGCAAACACCACTTCTCAGAAATCATTTTTTGGTAGCTCATGTGACTAAAATGCTTTTTAAAAAATCTTGTTGAGGTGAGGGTGCATCTATGAGATTTTTTTCTCCTTAGCTTTGCTACAGCTCAGTCTACACGACCAAGGGTTTGCTGGTTTACTATGACCCTGCCTGGGGTGTGATGACAGGTAATCAAAGCCAAGATATTCCCACAAAAATTTCAGGTTTGACAAATCTTTTCTGTCAAAACTCTCTTTCACTGGAAGATTCCCAACCAGCTCTAGTCAATAGGATATTTTCCTATGGGTCAAATTCCTGAAGCCCTAGAAAGGGCTGATGAATGTCCTGTATGCAGTCGTTCTAGCATGCATGCGGAGCAGCAGGATTTGGGAAGATCACACAGGGAGTGTGCAGCCCATCCATGTCACAAAGCACTGTTCTTTAAGGACTTCCTGCATCTCAGACTTCAGCAGGGAGGTTTGGGAGGCAATGGCTACGTGGAGCCACTGGACATTTCCCCTGTGGAAGGGGAAAAGAATGTATGCAGCAACCAAAGAGGTCACTACAGTTCTAAATGTGTAGCAGTGGCTGTGGGGTTGCTCCATGGCCTGGAGGAGGATTCCATTCCCTCCTTCCCCGGAGACCCATAGCCAGTTTATCTGGACTTGACACTGGAGACGGCATTTGAGAATAGTTTGGTGGAGCTAAGCTGCTCATTGTTGACTGTTATTAGCAGCACAGTGGTAGCACACAGAGGCCCCAGTCAGGGATCAGGGCTCTACTGTGCTAGGTGCTGTATATACATGTAATAAACAAACAAACAAAGACTGTCCCAAAGACTTGGCAATCTAAGGATAGATTGGAAAGCATATTTACATTGACATGCTTTCAAGTTTGTGTAAACAGATGGCTGCCCAGGTGCCCAGGAAGGTGTGATGCTTGTGCAAAGCTCCAAACCTTTTGTCCATGGAAGGACTGATCACATCCAATAATCTAATCTCAGTTGAAATGCATGCAGGATCTTGTTAAGCCGAACATGATCTGACATTGTAGTGTGGGACAAGACACAAAAATATACTCAGAAATACTCCTGTACCCTGTACACAAGGGTGGCAACTCTCAAATGCTGGGCAAATCTAAAAAGATAGGTAAAACATATCTGATTATACAGCATATTTTGGAAAAAGCAACTAACGGAATTGCTAAAATAGTCTGAGTGCCAATATTTAAACTATATCCAGATTATTTTGCTTTCAACATTAATGACATCGGAGAAGCCAGCAACACCAATTATCATTCATACCATAGCCTAACCAATCAGTGAACACACTTGCCCTGCATGAAAAACAATGTTCTGTATGCAATAAAATGATCTCTAAAGTAAATGTAGGCAAAAATTACATTAGTCTATTTGCATGTTCGAGATACTAGCTCCACATGACACAACCTGCACTGTTAAGTTGGTTATTAGTACTCTGGCACTTGAATTTTACAGAGGTTAGCAGGCACTCCCATGAATAATTAAGCAAAGACCTATTCTTCCACTCAGCTTTAAATGGTGACTATATTCCAAAGCTGAAAGTGTGGAAATGCATTTAGATACGATTTGCAGAAAGAATTACAAGAAATCTCACTGCACACATAAGGAATATGTTGACAAGGAAGAATAGCTAACCATTAGTCTGAGTAAACTATTACATAACAGCTAAGCTATAATAAAACCCCGATTCCAAATCAAATAAGTCTCCCAGACTGCTTAAAAATGAGTCACCAACACCTTTATAAACATACAAAATACTTGACAAGGAAGTCTCTGATAATTTTTTAGTAATTATGTCTGTGAATTGTTCTCTGTTGACATCACTATTAGAAATAGTTTCCCATAAGTTTGTATTGCCTGTTAACATCTGCTCATTAATCACTAAATCTTTGAATATTTCCTTCATTACAAATTTATTAGAGAGTTTACATGATTTTGAAACTGGCTGTTCAGAGATTTTTAATTAGCACAAATAATGGTACAGGACAATAGTTAGTTTTTTCATGTTCTTTAGAGGGGGATGGGGTTTTTTGAGTAGATTCGACATGGTTTGAATAGCTTCATATCAGAACATGAGTTCACAAAACAAAGACAACACAACTTCTGTTTGTCTCAGATATATGTAGGGAACAAAAAGCTATTGGATTTTTACTTTTTTTTTGTTGAAAGACATTTTAAAGCCATGTGTATAATTTATCTATGTCTTGGATGAGATTTTCAAAGTTTTGCCCTAGTGTATGATTCAGAAGGAAATCCAGAGCCAAACTTGAATGTTGAACAGTGGTTTCTTAATATGGTCTGGCCAAACTGATGCAACTGATAAAAAAGTAAAGTGAGCCAGACGATGAGTGCAATAAAGAGAATAATCAGGACCTGAGAAAATCTCATCATGGGAGATGTGGATTTGAGGAACGTGTGGCCTGTTACAGCACAATGCCTGGGAAGCAGGAAGGTCCTGTGTTCAAATGAAGACAAGTATCACCTCAGGCAAGTCACTTGACTTTTTTGTGCCTCAATCAGTCCAGCTGTAAGACTGGATTCCATTGAAAACCAGATATTGCCTCTGAATTGAGCTATGCTGAATAAATAAGTCACAAGAAAAACGGTGTATTTGAAAAATGTTTTAGCCAGGGATTACCATAGGCTGCTACTACCAACAGACAGAGCATTAGAGGCTGTGGTGGTTGTAGATATTTCAGCCACAGATGAAATATTTAAATTATTTTGCTTCCTATGTAAATATTAGGAGGGAAATAAAGAATGAATTTCATGGTAATTTGAAGTACAAAAAAAAAAAGCTATGTTGAAAAGATGCAAAGTAACATGATGCAAGGTAGAAATAAAATACGCTTTTAAATTAAGAAATTATTACAGTGATACTAGTGAGTTGCATTGACTAAGAGCTCTTACGATACATAAGTAAATGAAATACCGTACAGTCTGTCCACAATATGCAGGACTAGAGTGACTCATTAACACTATAAAGAAATTTTTTCAACAAACGCCCACTGAAGGCTCACACTGCACTGACCTGTCTGTGAAGAGGCAGATGCCAGCCTGTTCAGAAAGATCAAAAGGAATCACTGGAAAGAATCTGTGAGGAGCCATATGCAAAACAATACTAACCATGCCAAGAGCTAGGACCACACCCTGGTGTGCCTTAGTGCAATTAGAGTACATTTAAATCTCTGTACAAAAGACAGCTTGTGTTATATGCTGATATTCCACTTGGCTTTGCATTTCATTGTCCACTTTCAGAGTTCACCCTAAAAGCTATGGGATGACAGCCGCCATTTTATGACTTTTTCTGCAGAGAAATGCAATAGGAGGATTATTGCTTTCCTGCAGGTAGAACTTTGGGTCTTTACACTGCAATTTATGTTCTTTCTGTACAAACTGCTCAATCTCCCTGTGTTCTAAACTCCACTGGTGGCATCATGGCGGAGTCACGGCCATCCTCATTACCACAGTTCAGTTTGGCACTGAAATAGACACTCAAATGATGCAGCAGCTACAAGTCAGTAACAAACTCTTGTAGAAAGATTTCAACCCATGACTTTATAGGCAAATTATTTAGATGAACAAATTGTACCATGCAGAGCTAGAGAGAATACCAAATATGTAACCATCCGGTTTTTAAAATAATGAGTGAAATCCTGGCCTTATAAAATCCAAGGGCAAAACTACCATTGGCTTCAATAGGGCTAGAATTTTACCCAATGTGTTGTGTTGGCTACATAGTGCTCGGCTATAATGCACCCTAATGGTGGGGTGGGGGGAAGAAGGGAACAAGGACCTCCCTCCCTTTCCCCAACAAACTCCTTGGATAGACATGCTAGACCTGCCAGGAACACAGCACCAGGTTGGGGTGGGGGGGAGGGAAGGGGAAGGGTCACCTGACTAGGTGATCCTTCTGGGGAGCAATTTTGCAGGAAGGGATGGGAGTAGATGGTACTGGCTGGCTGCAAGGTAGAGGGGGCATGGTGTGCCCTTTAAATAGCTGTAGACATTTATGCCCACCCTCTCCAGAGCAAGAGGGAATCTCCTGGAGAACTGAGCCTCAGAAGAGTGGCTGTGAGGCACAGGAACTGCCTGGGGCAGCGATGCTTATGCACCACCTTTTGCTGAGGGCTGTGCCTCAGGGCTCAATCTTGCCCTGTGATGGAACTCAGATATAACACTTACAGAAGGGACAAACTGCAGGGGGAAGAAAAAGCACTGAATGCTCCTGCTCCCCCTGAACTCAATGGGAGTTTTGTCACAAAGCAAATGGGAACAGAACTGGGCTCTTACAAATGTACTTTTCAAGCACCAGCATTTACTCAAGACCAGATTCTGCCTCCCTAGTTCATGCTGAATAATACCTTACTCTCAGAGTAGCACTTCTGACTAGCCTTTATTGTCAGTCAGCCACTGTTCAATGTGAATCTGGCCTACGCAGTTTTCACCTTTCTTCCCCCCCACCCCCACTTCACCTCTCCTTACTTTCAAAGTAGTTTTGGCGCAGTAAGCAAAATACTTACTGGCTCCATCCAGGATAGGTTGCTACACCTTGGCTTAGGACTGACTACTCTTTGCACCTCAGTTACACAAGCAGGTTTGGTTTGAAAGCCTTCTGTCGAAATGAAGAGGGAGGTTTGCCCTTTTTATTTCCTGCAAAATGCTAGGAATGTTTGAAAGCTACAGTAACCAACGAAACAGAATAGGAAATGAGAGAGACGTTTATCCTCTTAGAAACAGCTTTATTCCCTTCAGATTTCCAAAGGAGCATAGACATATTGTGTCTGTTTTGGCACCAAAAGATATTAAAATAACTTCTTCAAACATCAGGATTTTTTCTGCCTTTTATAAGGGTTGCAACCACTGGACATCAGAGCAAGAACACAGAGTTCAGCTTTAAAGACATTTTACTGCAGCTATCAGCAGGAAGCTAACATGTTTAAAGTTCTCTCAGAATATACGGATTAATCAGGAAGAATATAAAGCCACATCTCCCTCCAAAAACCTACTTTCTCTGAGTAAAAAAGTCCACACCTCATAATAGCCTGTCTTCTAATAGCCACTGTCAAAGCTGTTGAAAATTACTGAGTAGCTCTAAGATGAGCATAAAGGCCACTTGTGCTCCCTTTTGTCAGGGATAGTTACTTTTCAGCTTTGGAAAACAGAACTTTAGTTATGACAGTGGTTTAGCAGATTAATAAAACCAGTCACTAGAAGTCTGATTCAAAGCCTACTAAGGTCAGTGGGAGTCATACCACTGACTTCAATGGGCTTTGGATAGGGCCTAGCTCAGGGGTAGTCATTAGGCAGACCGGGGATCAAAGCTAGACTACCAGATGCTTTTGAACAGATTGCAAAATCTAGGAGCTGTATCTGGGGATTAGCTCTCATCCAGACTGATGCCCCCTCCTTCAGTTGCTTGCCCTGTCTCTCTCCCTTTGGGCTTGATTGCTCCCTCTCCAAGGCTTAGTCCTCCAGCCAGGTCCCTATAGTTCCCCCCTTCTAGAGAATCAAAGTCCCACTGGATGAATTCTTTCAGGCAGCCTTCTGATCCACTTCCCAGACTGTGCTGTTTCCCCAGTGGAAGATAGGGGAACCCAGGCCCACCTTCTACTGCAGGTTCCAGCCCAGGGACCCTATACCTCAGCAACTAGTCTACCCTACCACTGTTCTCCTACATTTTTTCCTACCCTCCTTTCTCCATCTTCTGGCCCAGCCCTGGAACCTCCTCTATTCCCTGTAGGTACTTTACTCTTTCTCAGCTTCTTATTATTCCTAGGTAGCATCCCAGAATTTACTTCCCCTCTCCCCACCACTTCTTTGCCCTGCCCCTCCAGGAAGTGACTGTAGAGTTCCTCCCTGTAGTCCTTTCTTCTCAACACTTTATGGTTTTATACCAGCTCAGCCTGCCCCTGCCCAGCTTCATCATCAATTAGAGCTCATCAGCCCTCATTCTCCTCCAGGTGTTAATTGGCCCTTTCTTGGGGTTAATTGGCCCTTTCTACCTACTCAGGCTTTGTGTAGGGGTGGACACCTCATCACAGGGATGGATAACCTTGTGAGCAGCAGTAACAACTGTAATTACAATTTAGGCCCTGTAGCGAGGCGGTGGGATACCCCACAGCCCCGCTGAGGGCCGAACCTCCCCTACTACCAATGTGGGCGGAGCCACCGGGTCCGGCGCCCGCCCCTCCGAGGTCACGGCCCCGACCCAGAAGTATAAAAGCCCGCCTGCAGAGAGAGCCTGGGCTGGCGGAGACAGCAGACGTCCCGGGCCGAGCTCCCGCTTGGGAAACAGCCGCAGGCCGCGAGCAGCCTGCTGACTCACCGGGCCGGTCGAGCCTACCTCTCGCCAGGTACCCTGAGGAGGACTGGCCAAGCCTGCCCCGTGCCAGCTACCCCGAGAAGGAGCCGAGCCTGCCCTGTGCCAGGTACCCCGAAGAGGAGCCGAGCCTGCCCTTCGCTACCTACCCAGAGGAGCCAATGCTGGTGGAGAGCACCGACGACACTAAGACGGCCCAGGTACCGTACGAGGGGGAGTGTGGAAGTAGCCCGGGGGCAGCCGACCCCAGTCTGGCTGCTGCACTGCCAGAGCCGATGTCAGTGTGTTGCGGCCAGAATCCCCACTGCCAGCAGCGAACGTCCGTCGCTGCTAGGGCCCCGGGCTGGGATGCAGTGGAGTGGGAGGGCCTGCGTCCCCCCTGCCACCCATTCCTTGGGTGGCAGACTCCCCCTTTTACCCCTGACCTAGGGCCTGGGCTGCCACAAACTGACCCAGACCCTGCTTAAAGGCCTGGGTACCTGATTGACAATTGGCTTGCTGCCCGGCCCTGACTTAGAGCCTGGGCTGCTACAAACTGACTCAGCCCCTGCCCAAGGACCTGGGTTTCTGATTGCCTATTTAATTGCTGCCCCGCCATGACCTAGGGCCTGGCCGGCTATAGACTTTGCCTCAGCCCTTGCTTAAGGGCCTGGGTTCTGACCTCTTGGCTCCGCACCTGCTTACGGGCCTGAGCCCTAACTGTGTGTCTCTTGTCCCAGACTGCCGCCGGACCCGGACGGATGGCGACTGTAGCGAGGCGGTGGAATACCCCACAGCCCTGCTGAGGGCCGAACCTCGGCCAACTCTACGACACGTGGTACCAGAAGTGGGGACCTCTTGCCCAGAATGTGGGCACGAGCCCTAGACCCCTGTGAGAAGGGGTCCGGGGGGGAGCGGTCCCCCACAGGAGACATGGATTTAACTAAGCTTTTCATGCTCCTGACGGAGAGCCAGTGCAAAACCGGGAGTTCCAGCAACAGTGTTTACAGCAGTTGGCAACCACTCTGCCCCAGCCCGCAGGGCCCCAGCCAGGAGACCCGGACGGGGCTCCCCGTTTCACCCTGCCTGTAAGACTGACTAAGATGGGACCACAGGATGACCCTGAGGCCTTCCTAGTGACCTTCGAAAGAGGCGCACACGTTGCCGGGTGGGCGCCAGACCAGTGGGCTACCCTCCTGGCACCATACCTGATGGGGACGGCGCAAACGGTCTACCGGGGGTTGTCCACGGGGGATGCACGAGACTATGTCCGGGTAAAGGCGGCCATTTTAGACGCCTTAGACATCAGCCCCAAAACCTTCCGGCAGCGGTTCCGGGCCCTGTCCTACACCCCGGGCACCTGACCCCAGCTGGTAGCCCAGGAGCTGAGAGACCTGTGTCGGCAATGGCTACAACCTGACAGGCGGAACCCCGAGGAGCTCACTGAGCAAATCCTGCTGGAACAGTTTGTCCACATCCTCCCGTCCCGGGGGAGGGCTTGGGTCCTCCGCCACTGGCCTCCCACTGTAGCAGCTGCCGTCGCCCTCATGGAGGACTTCCTGGCGGTGGAAACTCCAGTCAGGCTGGGTATGCGGGGCCACCCTCCAGGGCTCGATTGCCCTAACCCCGAGAGACGGGCGAGCCCCCAAGTCAAACCACGGAATCCCCCGCAGAGTCAGGAGCCCCGGTATAGACGTCCTGAGGGTCCCTCTCAGCCTGCCCCAATGGGGCCCGAGATTGGGACTGGCCGTGGCCCACGAAGTCCCCCTAGGAACCAGGGGGAGGCTCAGCCCGATCCAGGCGACCCGAAATCGGACCCTGTTTCTCTGTGGAAAGCATGGGCATCTCCAACGCGACTGCACTGACATGGTCTGCAGCTTTGGGCACGTTTGCGCCGGAGAGAACCGTGCCCGACCACCGCAGGCTGCCAAGGTCACCATGCCCGTCGTTGTCGAAGACTGCCAGACGCGGTCTCTGGTTGACTCTGGCTGTGGACAAACCCTAGTCCACCAAAGCTTGGGCTTCCCTGAAGACCCCCAGCTGGGGAACATCCTATTGCAGTGCATCCATGGGGACGTTCGACCGTACGCCAGTGCCCGAGTCCCACTGACCATCGACGGAGTCATGCGGACCATGGTGGTTGGCCTGGCCCCGCGACTCGCCTACCCCATGATCTTGGGGCGAGACTGGCTAGAGTTCCCGTGCATCCTGGGCTCCCATGTGCAGGAGAGCCCCGATATCACCCCAGCCTTGGAGGGGGACTGCCGCGAGGATCCCGCCGAGGAGGCTGAAGAAGCGGAACATCGGAGCCAGGGGGGCGTGCCTAAAGACCTCCCACTAACATCGACCGATGACCCTCAGATCGGTACGGACTTCTGCCGAGACCAGAGGGAGGATCCCACCCTGGGGCGGGCGTATGAACAGTTGGCAGCGGTAGACGATGCTCTGATTGATCCTGCCCGGGCCAAGGTATGGCCCCGGTTCGAGCTACGATGCAACCGCCTCTATCGGGTGGACCGAGATGCCCGTACTGGGGAGGTCCAGAGACAACTGATGGTGCCTTGCTGTCACCGACGAGCGGTGATGAAGCTCGCCCACGACGTCCCCGCGGCCGGGCACCTGGGTCAAGAAAAGAGCCTCGCCTGGATTCTGTCCTGGTTTTTCTGGTCTGGGGTGCACCAAGAGGTGCGAAATTATTGTAGCTCCTGTCCGGAGTGCCAGCTCGCTGCTCCCCCGCGGACGGCCCCGGCCCCACTAGTCCCCATGCCCATTATGGAGACCCCGTTCGAGTGGGTGGCCATGGACTTGGTGGGACCCCTCCCGAAGAGCTGGGCCGGGTTTCTTTACGTCCTGGTCATAGTGGACTACGTGACCTGCTTCCCCGAAGCTGTCCCGCTCCGGAGCATCACCGCAAGGACCATTGCCGAAGAACTCCTCAAGGTCTTTGCCCGCGTGGGCTTGCCCCAGGAGATCCTCACCAACCAGGGTACCAACTTTACCTCTTGGTTACAGCGGCAGGTCTGCAGACTCCTTGGGATTAAGCAGCTGCGCACTTCGGTATACCACCCGCAAACCGACGGCCTGGTCGAGCGGTTCAACCGCACCCTGAAAGACATGTTGTGCAAGTTCTCCCCTGAGGACCTGCGCCGATGGGACCAGTTGATCCCACCATTACTCTTGGCTGTCCACGAAGTACCCCAGGCCTCCACCAAATTCTCTCCCTTTGAGCTGTTGTATGGCTGTCGTCCAAGGGGACTGCTGGATCTCATGAAAGAGACCTGGGAACAAGCCCTGTCACCCACTCAGGGCCTGCTCCAGTATGTCCTCCAGCTGCAGGGACGCCTAGCACAAGCTGGAACTCTCGCTCGAGAGAATCTGAAGGCCGCGCAGGAAGCTCAGGCCCAAACATATAACTGAGAGGCCCGACTCCGCGAGTTCCAACTTGGCGACCGGGTTCTACTTCTCTTACCCTCCAGTGAATCCAAACTACTGGCTCGGTGGCAGGGGCCATATGAGGTGATCCGGAAGATCGGGCCGGTCACCTACGAGATCAACCAGCCAGATCGCCGGAAAAAAGTCCAGCGGTACCACGTCAACCTCCTGAAACCCTGGCAGGAACGGGAAGGCCTCTTAATCAATCCCTGTCCCCCAGAGCCTGAGTTAGGGCCCCGGGTTACACCGACTGAAAACGTCACCACGCCTCAGCTTGGAGAGTCCTTAACTGTCGAACAACGGAAACAGACCGGGTACCTCCTGCAGGTGTTCCGTGGGACGTTCACCGCCCAGCCGGGCTACACGACCCTTGTGTATCATACTATTCAGACGGAGTCGGGGATGGTGATCCGAGAGTCAACTAGGCCCCTACCCTATCGTATGTGGCAGGTCGTCGAGGAGGAAGTCCGAGCGATGCTAGAGCTGGGGGTCATTGAACCATCCCAAAGCGAGTGGCGCAGCCCAGTAGTCCTGGTTCCCAAACCAGACGGCACACAGCGCTTTTGCATCGATTTCCATCGTGTGAATTCCATCTCGAAGTTTGACGCCTACCCAATGCCTCGGGTAGATGAGCTGCTGGACCGTTTAGGCAAGGCCTGCTTCTTCATGACCCTTGACCTAAGCAAAGCATACTGGCAGATTCCCCTCGACCCCACGTCACAGGAGAAAACTGCTTTCGCCACCGCCACGGGCCTCTACCAATTCACCCGGATGCCCTTCGGTCTCCATGGTGCCCCGGTGACGTTCCAGAGGCTCATGGACCGCCTCCTTCCTCACCACGAGTACGCGGCCGCATACCTGGACAATGTTGTCATCTATAGCGACCGGTGGGAGAACCACTTAGAGTGGGTAGCGGCTGTCCTGAGGTCCTTACGAGCCGCAGGGTTAACCGCCAACCCAAAGAAATGTCGTATCGAGTGGCAGGAGACCACCTACCTGGGCTACACGGTTGGAGGGGGACAAGTGAAACCCCTTGTGGGAAAGGTCCAAGCCCTAGCGGCGTGCCCACCACCCACTACGAAGCGCCACGTACGCCAATTTCTGGGACTTGTGGGCTATTAGCTGAGGTTCATCCCCGATTTTGCCTCCATTGCAGCCCCCTTAACAGAGCTCCTTGTCAAAACCAGTCCCAGACGAGTGGAATGGATCCCGGAGTGCGACAGCGCCTTCTGGGCTCTCAAAGACTGTCTCTGCCGCGAACCCGTCCTGTACGGCCCCGACTTTGACCAAGGGTTCGTCCTACAGACCGACGTCTCAGAGGTAGGACTAGGGGCAGTCCTGTCTCAGGAGGTGGATGGGGAGGAGCACCCAGTTATATATCTCAGCTGGAAATTATTCCCGCGAGAGAGACACTATGCTGTAATAGAGAAGGAGGCCCTAGCAGTAAAATGGGCCTGTGATGCCCTTCGTTATTACATCCTAGGGGCACCCTTCATTCTAGTTACTGACCACACCATGCTTCGGTGGTTGGCCCGGATGAAGAACAATAATATGAGGTTAACGCGGTGGTACCTGGCGTTACAACCCTATGCTTATACCATCCGCCATAGGGCTGGTAAGGACCACGCGAACTCGGACTTCTTGTCCCACCTGGGAGAGTTGGACGGGAGCCAGCCTTGGGGAGGGGGAGGGGAGGTTGGAGGCAGTGGGATGCCCCGCTGAGGGCCGAACCTCCCCTACTACCAATGTGGGCGGAGCCACCGGGTCTAGAGCCCGCCCCTCCGAGGTCACAGCCCCAACCCGGAAGTATAAAAGCCCGCCTGCAGAGCTCAGTGGAGAGAGCAGACGTCCCTGGCCGAGCTCCCGCTTGGGAAACAGCCGCAGGCCGCAAGCGGCCTGCTGACTCACCGGGCCGGTCAAGCCTACCTCTCGCCATGTACCCCGAGGAGGACTGGCCAAGCCTGCCCCTGTGCCATGTACCCCGAGGAGGACTGGCCAAGCCTGCCCCGTGCCATGTACCCCGAGGAGGACTGGCCAAGCCTGCCCCGTGCCAGCTACCCCGAGGAGGAGCCGAGCCTGCCCTTCGCTACCTACCCAGAGGAGGCAATGCTGGTGGAGAGCACCGACGACACTAAGATGGCCCAGGCACCATACGAGGGGGAGTGTGGAAGTAGCCCAGGGGCAGCCGACCCCAGTCTGGCTGCTGCACTGCCAGAGCTGATGTCAGCGAACGTCCGTCGCTGCTAGGGCCCCGGGCTGGGATGCAGTGGAGTGGGAGGGCCTGCGTCCCCCTTGCCACCCACTCCTTGGGTGGCAGACTCCCCCTTTTACCTCTGACCTAGGGCCTGGGCTGCCACAAACTGACCCAGCCCCTGCTTAAAGGCCTGGGTGCCTGCTTGACTATTGGTTTGCTGCCCTGCCCTGACCTAGGGCCTGGGCTGCCACAAACTGACCCAGCCCCTGCCCAAGGGCCTGGGTTTCTGATTGCCTATTTAATTGCTGCCCCGCCCTGACCTACGGCCTGGCCGGCTATAGACTTTGCCTCAGCCCTTGCTTAAGGGTCTGGGTTCCAACCTCTTGGCTCAGCCCCTGCTTACAGGCCTGAGCCCTAACTGTGTGTCTCTTGTCCCAGACTGCTGCCAGACTCGGACGGACGGCGGACTGTAGCGAGGCGGTGGGATACCCCACAGCCCTGCTGAGGGCCGAACCTCGGCCAACTCTACTACACGCCCAAAACCTGTGTAAAATTAAGCCCAAGTTTTTGCAGCATCAGAGTTTTAGATTACAAATTCCTTGGGATAGGAACATGTATTTATAATTATCTGTAAAGCATCATGCACATGGTGCTAGAGAAATATAATAAAGATATTGTGTTAATGCTCTCAGCCAGGGGTTCTCAAACTTCATTGCACCCCAACCCCCTTTTGACAAAAAATTATTTCACCATCAGGAGGGGAGACCGAAGCTTGAGCCCGCCCAAGCCCCACTGCCCTGGGTGGGAGGGGCCAAAGCCAGAGCCCCACCGCTCTGGGCAGGGGGGCTAAAACAGAAGCTCAAGGGCTTCAGCCCCAGGCAAGGGGCCTGCCTTCAGCCCTGGGCCCCAGAAAGTCTAAGCCAGCCCTGGCAACCCCACTCAAAGAGGATCACGATCCACTTTGGAGTCCTGAACCACAGTTTGAGAACTGCTGCTCTCAGCAAAAGTTAAAGACCCAAAGGAGAGTGGCAGTGGTCTGCCAACCTCAGGGTGAATCCCTCTCCTAGGGCATGGGGGGTTTCACTTAGTGAACAAAGATGCAATTTACCCCACCCTCTGGCACTTTTTCTGAATTTAGCCCAATGTGGAGAATCTAGAACCAGTTCTCAAGGTGAACAAAGCGCAATACTATCATCTGAAGTTGGGGGTTTAATGCAGATGCACTTCTTTATATGTCAAAAGGTGGGCAACCATTTTCTGTACTTTTTGAAATGTGGAGAGATGGGATGAGGGTTGCTGTACAGAAGTGTGATGCAATACAAACTGGGACCAGATCCATAGCCCACTGAAGCTGATGGAAAGACTCCCAATGAGTTTTGGATCTGGTCCTTGACTTGTAACTGAACTCCCTGGAGAAGAAAGAACCCATCTTCAGCAGCCGAAAATGTAAAATAGCCTTGAGGTAAGTGCTGGCCTAAACAATGCTGAGACTTTGTTATTATTATTATTTATTATTGAAAGGACCATTTTCACAGCAGCTAAGGCCAGCTACAAATGATGACTCACTTGCACCACTGATCTACACAAATAGCATGTGCTAAGATTACCATCTGGTATAACAATCTACATCACAAGGCTCCACATTTCCTGTTACCCAGGGTAAGTAAATTTCAAGCGTGAGGGAAAATTTTAGCAAGTACCTTTGCAGAGAGAATAATGTGTCTTACACAGAGGGGGGAAAAGAAAGGGAAATTATGAGGTAAATGTTATTCCCCTCCTTCTGCCCCCTCACCGCATAAGAAGAAAAACATATTAAGTTTGCAGTTCTCATTTCTATCGTATTTAAAAAGTCAAATCTATGTAATGAATACCTGCCTGGAGGGATTCCAACAGGATGTGGACAGGCTTTCTGGACACTGTTTGAAATGGATGGTGAACATTTCATTCTCCCTTTTTTTAACGGTGGGATCATATCATATACAACAATGATATAAGGTGCTTTAGACCCTGAAAAAATGTGATTATGTCCTACTCTCTTTCACAAGGCTAGACTATGCCTCTACGGCACAGCCTGCCCCAAGGGGCTGAGGAGCCCCCCTGTAGCTGAGCCATCCTTTAAATGGGTGCAGCGTCTGCTCCTTGCAGCACCCCAACACCTTACACATCCTCAGTCTGTCTCTATGTGTACATGTTGGATGGCACCTCTAGATGTGGGTGATAGACAGAGTTATAAGTACATAGGTGTAGCTATAGATGATACAGATAGGGCCAGCTGGTGTAATTCAGCATACCTCCATTCACTTTAATAGCTCTGCACTGATTAATGGTAGCAGAGGACCTGGGCCTATCTAGATCTGCATCACCAATATTACACACATCTAAGTAAACCGGTGCAGCTATAGATATAAAAGGCATTGTTTATAATTAGAGCCAACATGCAGTGCACTTTTGGGGTCACCCTGAATTCTGGCAAAGCGTCTCAAAGTCCCACAAAACTGTCCTTTTGTTTCCTTCTGTGATACATTCCCCACCACCTCCAGAGAGCAGGGTCCTTTTGGGGAACAGAATCCAGGGCCAACAGTGGTTGGAAAGCTTTGACTAGGCAGTTTTATGAGCTGCCTAGAAGTTACACCATTAAACCTCTCCTCACTCTCAGCAAGGAACACTTCTGCATGTTAGGCCCAGCACTTGCCACCTCTAGCAGGTGCACCCATGGTATCTGGCCAGTTGTCTGGCCAGCTTCTTTCAGCTAAAAGACAGGAACCAGCTCCTCACCTAATCAAACCAGTGTTTTCTACTGGACCAGTGCTTTGACATTTGGCAGGAGCTGGAGAGAAGACCTGGATTTGTGAAGAGAAGCAGAGAAAGTCTCCCAGACAAAAGAGATAAATAATAAAAATAAAAAAGAACAAGTTACTGAATGCCAGACAAGGGACTCATTGGTCTCAGGAGGTGAATGACATATTCCACTGTGTTGCAACAAGGGAGATAATATAGCTCAATATAGACAAGCCTCTGCAAAGACCATAGAGGCTTCTTCCTCCATTCACATCTTACCCAGAATCTGATGTTAAAAGAGAACTGTTGTTTGTTGGTCTAAGGGCTGCCATGGCTGCTTTGAAGTCTGGTGTGCCTGATGGAAACATCAGAATGAGGCCAGCAGCTGTGAGAAAGCAGCATTTCATCACAATCAGAGGTCTCTCACCTTAGTGCATTCTTCCACGCAGTCCTTGGTATCTGAAACTGCCCTTCATCCTAGAGTGCTAGTTGCCTAGATGCTCCTCCTTCAAATTCCTCCTCCTCCAAACTCATTTCTTCATGCAGTCCCAAACCATTAGCCCGCCTCAGCGAAAATGCTGGCACCCAACCATGTTGTGAAGAGAGAAAATGAATGTATATAGGCAGATCCGCAATTGGTGTAAATTGTCATAGCTCCATTGAAGTTTCAATACTCCAAGGCGATTTCATTCCTGAAGTCAGTGAACAGTTTGCATTAGTTGAGGATCTACCCAGTCCCAAGTTAGAACCTTGCTCTTGGTTTCCTCATGCAGTTTATTCTGTCCATCTATTTTGAAGTGAAAACTTCTTAAGGCGAGGTGCCTATCTTCCTCTGTGCTTTGTACAGTGCAAAGTACTTTGTCAATGCTTAGCAAATAATAAATAATAGCCTCGGTGTGCCTCATGGGCTGATATTTAGAAGGTCATGGAGTTGAAATCTTGTCTAACCTACTTGCTGGCCACTTTAATCAACTCTATTGTAGATGTGCATCTAACAATGTTAGCATCAGTCTGAAAATGTTATATATACATACACAGAGACAAACACAGCTGCTCTGTAACACTGGGGAGAGATTTCTCTCACTACCCAATACCTCGCTACTCTCACTTCCCAGCTACTCAGGCCAGATGCTACGTGCAAGATGTGGGCCTTAAAGATAATAGTAAATCAGTGAGTGAATGTGGAAAAAGAATAGGCTAGTTCACTGGTGGCCAACCTGCAGCTCACGGACCGCACACAGCCCATCAGGGTAATCCGCTGGCAGGCCGCAAGACAGTTTGTTTACATTGACCGTCTGCAGGCATGGCCGCCTACAGCTCCCAGTGGCTGCAGTTCACCGTTCCTGGCCAATGGGAGCCTGCAGATGGTCAATGTAAATAAACTGTCTCGCGGCCCATCAGTGGATTACCTTGACGGGCAGCAGGTTGCCCACCACTGGGCTAGATTGTAGAGGGACATACTATTTCCACCCTCTGAGTTAAGACAATCTTTAAGAAGATTTAAATGGGCCCAGGAGGCAGCAAGATATGCAGAACGTTACACTGTTTTCCTGTGATATTTATCAGCTACTAAATTTATGCTGAAATACAAGAACAAGATTATTGACCCAGAAGTTAATATGGGCTGAGCTAAGCTAAGGTCATTCTTATTTGTTGGGCTGACTCAGTAAGGCCTAAATCAGCATTCATTGTGGGGATGGTGCAAATCAAGAGTTACTCCACAGACATTACTGGAGTTACACTGGTGTAACTGATGGAGAATCAGGCCCAAATCATAGTCCACAAAACATTTTGACATATTTTGTCCATTTTGAAAGTTCTTTACTTTTTGAGCTTTTGCTTTAAGTCACTGATACCCAAACTTTCCTTTTTCAACTTTAAAGGATTAGGCATTGAATGCAACAGCTTGCAAGAAGTTCAATTATGTTTACCTATAGAGATGCTACCAATGTTAGGCCCAGATTTTGACCTTCTTTTGTCTTATATCTTTGTAACAGCCATATAATTCATTGGTATGACATAAAAAAAACCCACATACAGTTTCACTGATGATTTTTCCTAAATTCTCTTCAGAACACAAGAACCACCTGAACGCCAGGAGCCCAGCACGTCTTATCAGCCCTACAATAACAACACACTGTGCCCGAGCTCAAAGCTCATGAGTCACTCTACAACAAACCCGCCATTGTGCAGAGCCTGAGAACCCATGAGCAACCTGATGACAAACCACCAGTGACAGAATGAAAAAAACACCACTGAGTCAAACAAAATTCCATTTCAAGCTTCTAAGCAAATATTTTATATTTAAAAAGCAGGGGGTGGGGAGAAGGAATGCTCTGAAATTCTGTACATAAGTTCTGAAATATAATATTTCCCTGGCACATTTTTATTGTTTCTCAGCAAAATAAATAAATAAAATAAAATTTACAACTGCCCCCAACTGTCTCACAATCTTCCAGGCTCTGGCAAGACAAAGTATGACCGGACTCACAGCACTGCTCCCACATTGTATATATCACCAGTACATCAAGCACTTTTTTATCTTATATGTCCATGTAATATTTCAGTCAAAAGCCTTTGGGATGGAGGGGCCAATTGATTGTGTTGTTTATTTTTGCTAAGCTATCTTTCTGACTTGATTCATCCAGGATTAGGGCCATGAAATTATTACTTTAGGGCCTGATCCTGTACCATTGGAGTCAACAGGAGTCTTACCACCCACATTAGTAGGAGCATACCCATGGACCTGTCTGTTATAGCTGTCCCCCTGCTGCATTCGTTTTCCCCCTCTCCTTTCTGTTTGTCCTGTGTGGCCGCCCCTCCCGGCCATTGTGCTAACTAAAATCACAGCCCTATTCCTAGGAATGGCTTGTACAGACTAACTGGAACCATTGCTCTGCCTAGGGAGGGGGCTTCTTGCTTCTTTGTTTGGTTCCTTTGTTCAGACCCGGGCTCGGTGTGGGGGGCGCTGCCCAGAATTGCAAGACCTGAAGTGGCCAACTAATTAAGCATATGAGTCATACCTGTGGCCCAGAACATGCCCAGGCATGCCTATACTTCCCTGCAGCCTTTCCGTGCCTTCTCTCCTCCCCTGTATCAAGAGGAGCCAATCAAAAGTACTGGTGGGAAACTGCCTGAGTTTGCCTTTAAAGCCGGACATTTTCTGATCAGACCTCGGAGAAGGTCCTTGCTTTGCCACCTGGTCTGATCAGCTAGGGGTCTTTGGGGGGGCCTCTCCCCACTCTCGTTTGTTTTTGAGCATACCCTTGTTTTTAAACTCCCCTCCCATGAACAACAAATTTGTGCCTGGAGATCTCCTGATTATTGTAAGCGAATCGAGTCCTCTCTGCGTCCTCTGATGCTGAAACTGCTGTTCCTGTCTCTGTGCTTGCTGCTGTCCTGGGGATTGGTAAGAACTCCCTCTTGCAAACTCCCCCTGTCCTAGCTGCTGGCCTTGTTACCCCAGCAGACAGAACCAAGCTAACTCCTTGGTCTGTATCTGTAATCTGTTTCTTGCTCCACAGGGCCTTTGCTGCTGGAAATAAGTCTGTGCCACTGCTAGGCTGTGCCTTCCTGGATTGTATCCTGGGCTGCCAGCTTGCAGCCACCCCACTGCTGCAGCCACCACTAGTTAACCCCCCACCCCGCCCCCGGGGCTGTACCCTGGGCACACACCACTCTGCCCTCCAGAACTGCTCCCCCTCCCGATCAAAGAAGCGGCATAGTGTAAGGTGCACCTATTAGAATCAGGTTCTTAGTCTAGATAAGTTGTAATTTCATTTTGCATAGCTGTGATTAAGTTAGGTTTAAAGAATTGTTTGTATTGTGCTCTGTAAATTAGGTTTAAAAAAAATTGTTGCATTGTGTTCTGTTACTTGCTAATTTGGGTAGTCTTGGTTAAGTTAGATCATAGATAAGATTTTACTGTGTTCTGTATAATTGTGGTTAAGTCTGTCTTCCCGCTGCCCTAACCCCGCCCCCCTGAGCTTGCCCGTGTCTCCCTCCGAGCTCCCCAGTCACACATTGCAGTCTCTCTGCTGTTTAAACTTGCAGCCTGTCTGCTGTCTGTGACTCCCTGAGTTTAAATCTCCCTCCGCAGCGCCTCTGCCTTTGGTCTCTGCTCCACTACGTGCTCCTCTTCCCCCATCCCCCAACCTCACTCCTCTACCACTGCCTTTCTCTCTCTCTCTCTTTTTATCCCTTCCCCCACGTGTTCACCCCGCTCCTACTGCTGCCAAACCTCAATTGTATTACTGAAGTCTAGCATAAAACCCCATTGGTTACCCTTTTTCTCTCTAACACACCTCACATTTTACATTTACACCACTGTGACATATTTTTACCTAGAGTTGTTGGTTATTTAATACATTTTACCCATAACTGTTAGTTGGTTATATGCTGCTGTGACACACCCTTTACATAGGAACTGTTAACTACCTGTTACATTTATACTTCAGTGTTAAATTGGTTACCAACTGTATTGGACCCCACTGTATTGTACCCCACTATTGAAAACCCCTAACCTATTTACTAAAAGAAACCCCTCCCCAATTGTCTACCTTAACAAACCCCGTACCCCTCACTATTGAATTTTCCCTGTTTTTGCATTTTCTTAATAAAGTTTATTTTGCACCCCACCAGTGCAATAGTTGTCCCCCAAGATCCCCTACCTGCTGGCAGGGTCAGGACCAAGATTTTCAAAGGTGACCAGTGATTTCGGGTGCCTCAGTTTTGGGCATTAAGTTTCTGCGAAGTTTTTGAAAAGCACCCGATTTTCAAAAAATGTCAACCATTCTCTCTCTGAAAAATCAAGCTTTTTGAAAGTGTTTCAAGTTGGGTGCCCCAGAATCGTGAGTCAGTTTTGGAAATCTTAGCTTTAGGTCTTCAGGTATTGCTAGACACTCTGAAAGGTATGCTGGGAACCTCTAGATATTGAGTTAGTATAAAGCAGCATCACCAACTGAGCTTTAGCCTTTAAAATGCTTGTATAGACTGAATAAATATGCTACTGCTATCGATGTCATTTTGAATGAGAAAGAGCAGGAATTTTTTTGCATACAAATATACATTCCTAGATGGGAAAAATGTTAAAGCTCTCAAGTTGGCTTGTGAATAATCAGAATTATCCACCAGTGCACTCGACTAGAAAACAAACTAAGAAACAGAGTCCAACAATTCTGCCAGTTATCTTATTCCTTTATGGTCACCAGTCCTATCCGTGATTCCAGACCCCTCCGTTTTCTGAGGTTTTTTGCAAAAACACATCAGTCTCAATATGAAATCTTTGATTCCCACAAAGAATGACATTTCAGAATGATGCTCCATGCTAGTAATTTTTTCCCTGGCCTTCCACATATGGCAATATTTATCTTCAAAGTTTTCCTCTTTGGCTCGTAGGCTGGTTTGTAAACCAGATGATCTTGTGTGGCCTAATTGTAAGATGATTTGTTGTGTGATTCAGTAGCATTGTTTATTTGTACAGTGGTTTGATGGAATTTGTAAACTGCATAATATTGTTTTACAGTGTTTTCTGTTATGAAAGAGTCACATTTTGCTCTAGTATTTGCAGAGGCAATAATAATTAGATGTAATTCTCAAGATACTTTGATCTCTGCTCTCTTGCTGTATAAGCTAGTGAGATTAAAGCAGAAAAGTTGTCTTTTAAGTGGGGCACTGACACTGAGTTTGAAGACGGAGTGACAATAATATACCAGGTTTTAAATTACAAAAATATTTATTATCAGACAAATAAGATGTAAAGCTGAATGGTAGAAATCTGATGGATGTTCAGCATCCCTAACAGTCTCCATGTTTTACTATGTTTTGGAATAGCATTTTAGCTCTCCTTTCCACAAATATCTTTTGTATTATGACTTCAGAGATGTGTTATTTGCCATTCAGGACAATGGTAGCTTTGTTCTATTTGACCATTGCATATTGTTTAGTTATGACTATATAGAGGCTGCCAGGCCTATAAAATGTTCTAAGGGCTTTCTGACCTTCCCATTTAGTTTCCGTCATTAAAGACCCTTCGGGAGTCTATTTGGTGTTCTATGGGCAGATTTCTGAAGGGGTGTCATGAATGTAAATCCAGAAATTTTTTTGAAAAACTTGGATTCCAAAGCCTTGCTCAGGAGATTGGTAATGGGCCTTTCACTTCTAGGCCACTGATTTGAATCCAATCCACTCCACCTAAAGTCATTGTATCTCATGGCTATTAGTTGGTCTATGTGAAGAAGTGATGGTCTCAGTCCAATTCCTTGTGGACAAACATCCACATCAAACACAAAATTCCCATTGTTACAACTGGTAAGCTTGTGGACAATCTCAGCATAGCGGCCATCGATTGACTAGACATAAGGACTGGTTACCCTCTTAGCCTCTAGAAGTGTTTCTCCGTGAAGAGGGTTCAACCACATTGACAAAGTGTTGCGTATGGGAGGTGGCTACGCTGCTGACCACATAGATAAAAGAGTGACATCTGTTTCAAAGACTGTTGGCTTTTTTCCTTTTACCCTCACTACATTTTTCACATGTAAAAAGTAAAGCACAGTTAGCCACTGGACCCCACCAGCAGTATGTGGGACCCAGGGAATTCTCCACTGAAGATTAATGTTGAGCACAGAGCACAGTGTCCCCTTTGAAATGTTATCCTTGTTGTGTATTCCTTTGCTGTGAAGTGTTTGTGGGGGAGAGAAGGGAAGTGATAAAGGGCCAGATTAATTCGTACAGATGGGGAATTGCCACTGTGTGTGATACATGAACCTCCAGTGTCTGATGAGTGTATTATAACATAATTGGGTACAAGCAGTAGAATCACTGTCTCCCAGATTCATTCACTAATGATTCCAGCAGGAAATACAGATGTGCTAGTGATTCATACAGAAGGGCTGCTAAAGAGGTTGGCTGACCTTTTGTTTTTATTTAGACATTAGCCGTTTTTCATCTCAGTGTACATGCAGGTACTGTGAGAGATTATCTCTGGCAGAGTTTCAAAGGAATATATCAAGACGAAGGGACAGGAGTGCATTGTAACAGAGGAGAGTAACCCAAATTCATACTGCAGTTTTACCCGGACTATGCAATTAAATTATTTCTCCACAATTCACGGCCAGGTTATCCTAGCAGAAACAGGTCTTGTCATCCTTTACCGCCTTGAAAAAAATATGTCT
Source organism: Trachemys scripta elegans (assembly GCF_013100865.1). Classification (NCBI taxonomy): domain Eukaryota; kingdom Metazoa; phylum Chordata; order Testudines; family Emydidae; genus Trachemys; species Trachemys scripta. The sequence goes on along the minus strand of NC_048300.1, from coordinate 46,496,311 downwards.
TGTTCTACATTTCTCTACAAAGATGCTTTCCTTAAAACGCGGCATTTTTTTCCTTGGCAATCATTATAATGAAACTCATTTCATTAACAACAATCTGGCCCCTGATTTGGGATTCAAGAGAGCTTGGTTCTATTCCTAGCTCTGCCACTCACCTACTGTGTGGAAGCGACTTTTCTCTATCTCAGTTACCCCATCTGTAAAAGGGGGACAGTAATGACCTTCGTGAAGCCCTTTGAGAGCTAGAGTTAAAAAAAAGGCTCCATAAGAGCTACGTATTGTTATTAGGAGTGGTCAGAGAGATGGGCCCAAGCCACAAAGGTTGGGTCCAGATTTAGATCCAAACTTTCCTAAAATTCAAGATGTGTTTGATTCTGAGGTTTCGATCTGGTGCAGGAGTGTTGTAAAACACTGGGCCTTATTTCCTGGCCTCACTCACGTGACATGGCTCAGAGTTAAAGCGCTTGCTCCTGTCACAGGCAGAAGCCAATGTCCACTGTTAATTTTTTTTTTTAAATCACATGCAGATAAAACATTAACACATCCCAATCCCCACAGACGAATACAGCCAGTGAATAAAACATGCCAATGGAGATGTCTAGGATGCAGGTCAGGGTAGATGTCCTGGATGTGCCTGACGGACAAGAGGATTATGTTCCTGATGTGACTCAGCTAGCAGCAATTATTATCTCTGCACCCCAAGAGCTTTCTGATCACACGGCAGGTTCTCGGAGCTAGGCACACAAATGAAATGCGCTAAGGAAATCTATGTCACTCTACTCCTGCAAAGCTTAACGACTAAAAAAGTAAAAGCTGATCATCTACATGCGAGAGCTGAGCCTGAGCCAGACCGTTTCCCTAGAGTTCGGGGGTGCTCCCACCTGGAGTCCGAGTTTGCCCATCAAGGAGTTATGGATCAACTGCTAAATTCACTTCCCCAAAGTTTGAGTCTGGGGTGCAAGCTGGTTGGGGGAGTCCCCACCCCACGTGGCAGCTGCAGTGCGGTAAAGAGGCTGGTCCTATCCCCTGAGCCCTGTTTGGTTTGTGGGGAAGATAGAGGGGAGGAGCTGGCTTCTGTGCATCCCAGAGCCCCGATCAGTTGCCAGCCCATCTGCTGTTGGGTGATGAGGATGCCACTGCAGAGGAGGAGCTCAGCCCTGCAAAAGAGAGCACAGGCCACTGGCCACCTGATCAGCTCTGGGCCTGATGCTGCTGAGAAGGGGCCTGCAGGGCAGGGCTGGGAGGAGACTGCACAGTATGGCTTGCAGGCAGTGGGATACGTGGCTGCTGTGACAGTCTGAGCTCATGGCAGAGTTAAGCCCAGAGAACAGCCTACACCAGGCCCACCCCAGTAGGTCTGCCTGCCTATAAACAAATGGAGCCCAAAGGTCAGGATAATTAGGAGAAAGTACTATAATCTGGCCTGACACTGAAGGAGCCCGAGGGTGACCATATTTCCCAAAGGGGAACTAACTCAAGCTCTCCTCCCCCCCCCCCCCCCCCCCCCCGCCCCGGGTTGGCCTAAGCCACTCACCCAAGCCCACGACCACCACCTCCCACGTGAGGCTGGCATCACTATTTGCCCGAGCCCTGCCTCCCGCGCTGCACGGGGCTGGCATCACTGCTCCCCCTCCACCACCCATTCCACCACACCCGACTTTTTGACAAAAATGGACATTTGTCCCATTTGCTCTTCCCAACTGATCAAGTTGGCAAGAGCAAATGGGACAAGTGCCCACTTTAGCCAAAAACATCGGGACGGCCAAGACAGGGCTTAAAAAAGGGACCGTCCCAGCCAAAACGGGACGTACGGTCACCCTAAGCCCAGACAGGATGAGCACAGTTAGCTGGCGGCCAGCACAGCTGCAGGGGTAATGCAGTGCAGCCAGCAGGGATGGGGTGACTGCAGGCAAGGGAAGCCTGTGTGTGAAGCTGGAGCCAAAGACAATGGCATCACAACTAGTTCAGCCAATCAGGCTGAGCTATCCAGCTTCCAGGAGGAAGCTCTGACCAGTATGTGGATTAAAAGGATAGGCCCCTGAAGATGGTGTGGAGACCAGGACCTGGCCACTGCATACTTGTGCCAAATGCAAGTGTAACCCACTCATGAGTGTGTGTTACAAATCCCCCTCTGTGCCCAGTCTGCAGAGGATATGAGTCTGCTACAGCACCACTTAGAGAGCCCTGGCTGACCTGCTCAAGCTGTAGTAACTCATGCTTTTAGGTCTGAAGGTCCACAGGCTAATTCCCAGTGTGTTTGCTAAGCTGACAGCACCATATAACCATCATCTGCTACCCAAAAGAGAAGGAGGTCCTCCTAATCTGGGACTAAGAGACTGAGGCTGGAAGAGCAATTTAGTTGCAGGCGAAGCTTCTTTGTTACCTGTCTGGGATTTTGTGCACAGTATAATTGCTGTGGTTAATTAACCACATGTGAGTCTTGTTAATTGTTCCTTTTAATTGCCCTAGGATTCTGTCCATGCACTAAGTGGCTGATAAAGATGCTGGACTATATCTATGATTGCAGATATTGCTAGGTAAATTCCGACCTGCTAAAAGATTTCTCTATGCCAAGACAAAGGAGTAGGAATTTAGGAACAGTAGGAACCAGTTGCAAGTTTGATAAATACTATAACGAAGACCAAAGTAAAAACAAATACAATTTACTTGTGTCTCTGTTCAGCTTACAGTGCTTTATGTTCACACAATCCATCCTCTATCCATATACTCCTTGCACACATTCAGTGCTCCTGATTTATGTGCACCTGTCTCCTCATACGTGAATTGGCTTTAGTTCAGACCAGACATCTGCAATGATTAATCTCCTACATTGCACATATAGTAGTTTGGGTTTGCTAAAAAATGCTCATTTATTATATTTTGAAAACTTATTTAACTTTTCTCACCAAACCGATGGAAGCAACATATTTTATTACATCTCTGAACACAGATGCAGCTCCCAAATCTTCTTAAATTGATCCAGACCACCTCTAAGATAGCAGGTTACACACTGCAATGGAATGCATAACTTGACCGTGAACTGCTGCATATTTTGTACTTCATATTTACATTTTTCCAAATGGGGGTTGGGGGAGCCATTTTCTTCCAGATAAAGACACTTTCTGCTTTTGCTGGATGAGATAAATCTGTATATCCTTGGACTCTCTGCTGAGATTGCCAACAAGTTTACACTAGGAATTGGACTGAGGCCACCAATTCATTCACACAGGTTCCATCAGCTGGCAACGACATTGTCAGATCAGTACCATACTGCTGGAATTTCAGTCACTAGGTGACAGAGACTTCCCTGAGGGTCATCTTGATTTGTAGAGATACAGTCCTGTAACTACTATTTTAGCAAATGGCAATTCAGATGATTAGATCCCTAGGTGAGATGTGGAGCTGGAGTACTGGCAGTTATGCAAGCATAAGAGCTCATGGCACCATGGCCAAAGAGTCTAGAGGCTAAATTCACTCTAGTCACTCACTTTTGAGTGCATAGGCCTTGGGTGAGCATGAGCCCTCTGCACAGGGGCAAATTTCACCCTGCTAGTGTAAGTGGGTTCAACTA